>NC_143482.1:7158058-7478296 GCF_027475165.1 Benincasa hispida | reverse complement strand
TCCATTCTTCACCAACCTCTCAATCCTATTGAGATTGATGTGTCCTAATCTGAGGTGCTAAAGTTGGACATTTTCTTTGGGAGAAATTCTAAGTCTTTTATTTTGAGTTAACGTAGTTTTAAACATTTAAGTGTTATGGAGAGCTTTAGTTGCTAACGATCTTAACACATAAAGATTATTTTCCAGTTCAGCAAAAAAAATATTCACACCATTCTTTGAAATAAACAATTTATTTACAGAGAAATTTATACAATAATTTTGTTCTAATAAACACTTTACAAAAATTAAGTTCCTCTTCAAACTAGGAACCACATATATATTTTCTAGCAAAATATATCTATTATGTAAAGTTAACTGGAGACCTCCTATTACCACGGCTGAGACGACGTGCCCAGTTTCAACTCGCATCGTCATCTTCTCAGCTTTCAGTTTTCGCCAGGAACTAATTCTCTGAAATAAAGAACAAACGTGGTTAGTGGCGCCTGAATCAATTATCCAGTCCAATTCATCATTCTCCACTAAACAGGTTTCCAAAACAAGCAGGTCATATTTACCTTGCTTGGCCTTCTTCTTTTTCGCCAAGTATTTGAGACAGTTCCTCTTCCAATGTTCCTTCTAGTTGCAATGGAAATAAATTCCCTTTGCAACCTTGGCTTTCTTACCCTTTTGGGCAGCAGCTAGTGGGTTAGCTTTCCCCTTTCCACCTTTCTTCTTCTTTCACTTTTTGCTGTCGGAGGAAGAAGGTACAAACGTTGTTCCAAAGGTCGAACCTCTGTGGAACTTTTTAAAGGATGGAGCAACATTTGCTTCACCCTTCTATCCCTTGGTTTCATCAAGGACTGAAAAATCTATAGTTCGTTGAGCAAGGTGGTCAGGTTGTAGTCAATCTTGTTCATAACAGTATTGCCATGAAACTGCAGAAAACTTCCAGGAAAAGATTCCAGAATGAAGCTTATCTAAATGACTTCATTAATGACGGATCCACTCATCTCCGCCACATTGAAGTGAACCATCATGTTGAAAACATGTTCTCAAACAGATGTCCCTTTTTGCATACAGACATTGAAAATGTGTTTGAGAGCGTCATGCCTGAGCTGTGCGAACGGTTGTCCGGACATTCCCCTCAGGGACTTCATAATCTCACGAGCTGTGAGTATGGGCTCATGCTTATTGGCCAAGACTTCGGAAAGGCTTTCCAAGATATATGCTTGGGCCTTCTCGTTTGCCTGTGTTCATCGCTTGTATGCTTCTCGAACATTTTGAGTAGCATTGAAAGCTGGAATGAGAGGACAGTTTTTCATAAGGATAAAACGTAGGTCATCGATGATAAGGATTGAATAACCTTTCGAGCAACCTTTTTGGATTTATTTAGAATCTTAAGACTTCTAGAAATGTCATATCTACTCAATTTTCTTTGTTACCCTGATAGGACTGAAGGAACTCTTATCAAAGAGTACCTCTAAGCGAAATCAAGATCGTTCCAAACTCATTGTGACAGAAATACCGAATTCACAATTAAAAAAACTAGTTATGCATTTAAAAACAAATTACGGCATGCTTTGAACTTTAAAAAACAAAGGAATAAGATACGTACCAGTTGAAGAACTCTTCTTCTCCTTTCAATCTCGCTCTTATCACTCTAGCCAATCTCGCTGTCGCTGGGATTGTCAAGCCTATCGTCCACCAAATCTCGTTGTCGTCTACCCATGAACGGACTTCTCACGGACAAGGCAACAATGGAGGACACAACCACTCGAAAACCTCGGTATTCTCAGATGAGAATCTAGGAGGTGTGGGCTCTGTTTGATTTGGTAGAGGGAAGGAGGAAGGAACAATCGTTTACCACGACAAGCAAGTGGGAGATATCGGAAGTCTATCGCATAGATGGATGTTTGATCGTTTAGGTAGAGGTACACGATTGTGTAGTAAACAGAGGCTGATCGTATAGACGATCGTTTAATAAAACGCTCGAACGTGCGATCGCTTAGAAAAAGCTAGACGATCATTTAGGTAATTTTATGTGATCGTTTAGGAAATGCGCGCGTGTACACGATCGTTTAGTAAACTTTGAGCTGTCGTGTATGCTCTCAGTTTGCTAGGTGTTGGGCAGTGTACGAATCGGGAAGTGAATATCTAATCTCTTGCAAAATGAAAACTATTTTCATTTTATCCTTCAGTTACAAAAACTGAACGCAACCTCCTACTAACTCATTCGATTACGGAGAAAAAATCGACAACAATTATCCCATAATTGTTTAATTAAAAATAAATATAATCATATTATATTTATAACCTATGGTTTAATATCACATCATATGCAACAAATGAACCATAGTCATTTTCTCCTTCACTAGATATAAATCATATTATATCCTTTTCCTCCAGTGAATGTATCTCATACATCATCTCAACTATATCATATATAATTGACCCGTTTAATTATATCATATCTAATCAAACCCCATCTTGTCAATTTGAACATTTCAAACTGACCCAAAAACAGATTATTAACTTGAATCCATTGAGTTACTAAGGGGACCTTATAGACCTATGGCTCGAAGCTCCAACGGTACGTGAATAACTGACTAAACTCTTTAGCCACGAGATCCACCATCTGTTAACTGCTAGGCATTCCACTAAAGACCGACAGCTGCACTCTTTTCACCATAGATATATTTCTGTCTCTATCAGATATAACCAATCAACAGTATGATAACTCTTCACAGATGCTCGTAAGTACAACTGGGCCAATTTACCATTTTGCCCCTGTAGTTAAATCTAACTTCTTAAGTACCCCTGATCCCTCTAATGAACAATACAACATAGTCCTACTATGTGTGGACACCTCTCGGACAATGAAAAGGTGTGTGGCGTCACATCATTCAAGTCCTAGAATTAGCCCTTAAGGGAGAAATCTATCTACTTACTTCTGCTTCGGGGAAGGAATGAATTCCATCTTGTGTAGCTGAGTTCCCAGCTCCCAAATCAGACGAACCCCCAAAGTGGTAAGTTTGAGTCGACGATCTGGCCACTCGCACCCATGCAAATTAAAGGACCACCTTCAAAGGTAGGAGTTCCCAACTTACTCAGGATTGAGGTTATATTACCTATGGTTATCTCTGTCATGAACGACGTTATATAACGAGACTAAAATACTTCGTGATCTGGTCTTATACAAACTCCTTTGTATAGGATGCCCCTGCTTGCATGTCTCCACATGAATGATTAGGATCAGATCATTTGTAACAAGTCAACCTTGTAATTATTCTACAAAGCGGGCCACATTCGTAGCGTTACCAGGATAAGATTTCCCTCCTATATCCATATACTACAGACCATTTTGGTTATCACTTAAGGCATGATTCACCTGTATGTCTTTACATACATGCTTAAGTTACAACGACAACCAAGGATCTTAGTTTATTGGTTTGTGGTAAAGAAATTAAAACATCAAATGTTCCATAGACAATAATGAAGAAAAATATCGTATATTATTACATCACAAGCGTTTGTTCAATATTGCGTTTACAAACTACAGGACCCAATGAGAGTTTAGGGCATCATCCCCAACAAGGACAACCTTTGGTCTAAGAACAATCATCTTGTTAGAGTAGTAAGTCTAGACAAAGAGGAATAAAAAAGGCCTAGTGTAATAAAAAAAAGTTGCTAGCATAAAAAAATAAAGCAAATTTGCAGAATTAACGTAACAAGAAATTAGCATAACTTTCACTAACGTGTGTGTGAGTGCATGGATAGAGGTGAAAAGAGCTACATTCATCGTGTTTCTGTTAGGCCCACGAGAAAAGAACGATAGGTTCCCGATGATGTAAGTGTGAAAGCTATACCTCTAGGTAAAATAAATGGCAAGTACATTTTGTGTGCGTAAGTCTTAAAACGGCACCTTGTCTTAGAATTGCTTCTCTCCTTGGTATATCTTAAACCGATAACCGGGCCAGTGTAGGGCAAAGAGGAATTGAGAGTTGGATGTCACTTTTCTACTAGTTTTGGCCTTTAAATAATCTAATACTTAGTAATCTTTTCTTTTATAACTTTGCAAGTAATAGACCTTTTCTCTTCGAAAATAAGCTTCAACCTTTTGTTAGCAAAACTTTAAATTTCTAAATGCTTGCTTGTATCCTTACTTCCTTGATTGTTGAGAAAAGAGATGAGAATCAAACTTTGTGTGGATCAATTGAATGAATAAACCATTTGAGTGATTGAATGAATTAAAGTGAATGAAACTTTGAATAAACAATAAAACAATTCATATTTGCTTGAATGAATGTATACTTCTAATTTAACTTGTTCCGGACGACCAAGAGCTAAGTTGGGGGTATTTTGATAAGTCTTAAAAGTGCTATGTTTTGTATGTTAATTCCCTCAATTATACTCCAATTCTTTACTTAAAATGTTTATTTTTATAGGTAAATTCCAATCCCGACATAAATGGAATTATTTCAAAGAATTTGGAGCTAAATCGAGCTAAACTACACCAAAAGAATCACTTTAGAAGAAGAACCATGATAAATTACCACTTTGCCCCTTGAAAGAAGCAAATCAACAAGCTTCAACAATACTCGAAGCATCGCAACTCTCCCTCCATAACTAAGCCTGACGCTAGCTCAACGCTGAAGGACAGAATGCACCCATTTGCTGCAAAAAAAGGGCAGCTTCACAACGCTTCGGAAGTTGACAAAAAAATAAAAACGTGCGCACGTGCGCTTACGCAAGCCAACGTCGGACTCCTCGATTTGTAGGGTCACAACGATATGACCGTCATCTGATACAAATTGTTCATTTTCCAGATTTTCAACAGAGAGAGGAGAACAAGAAAAATTCAGATTTGTTGATAGAGAGAGTCTAAGATCAAAATTAGAAAAATTCTACGAATTTGTTCTTGTATTGAGAGATTTCTTGCAATATCACAAGTCTTCTTTGTGAAATTATTCATGGATTACATCAATTATTCCAGAATTTCTTTCAAGACTTCTCAATTTTATTGTTAGGTAATTATATTTCTTGAGAAATCTTAAGTCTATGTTTAATTTCTTGAGTTCTTTTGTATATTTTCTTGAATTTTTTGCATTCTTGAATGTTCTTGGGTTGAATTTGAATTGAAATTAATGGAGGATAATTGACGCTTTGATTTCATTGAATTCTTGTATGTAATTTTTGCTTGGTACTATTGCATAATGGTGAGATAGGTTACAAAAATCCAGTTTCCTTGTGTTAATTAGGACTTTTCCGAATTTAACTCTTGAATTTCTTAATTTAGAACATTCATACAATCATTCTTGAAATTTACTCTAGTGCGTTTCTTGAATATCATAATCATGATAACCTTTGTCTTTAAAGCAATTTAAGAAAAAAACATGATAAATGCTATATGGAAGTGTTTTTTTTACTAGATTCAGACGAACTGATATGATTCATGTTAATTGGCTATATGGGTCTTTAAGGATTTTTCCTTATCAGATTATAGGATGTTGGGTTTTCAAGTAGTTGTTCAAGAACAATGATAGCACTAAACCTAGTAACAAGATTTCCCAAGAATCTTTTTCTATCAATTCTTTACTCTAAAAAAAAAAATAGTAAGTTTGTGATATAAATTGCTATCTTTTTAATTTAAAGTTTATTTTTGGCCAATTAATAGAGGTCTCTTGGCCTCTTACTCCACTATTACTACTTGATAGTTTTTAGTTGTAGTTAGAGCCTTATAAATTTCATTTGTTTGGGTTAGATAGAACTAACTACACTTACTTTGCACCAAACATGGCACGAGGCCATGTACGAAACTTTACTTCAAACTAATGAGAGAGATCGAGGGATATATTGTCACATGTCCCGTTGCCACTTACTATAAACACTCTCTCTATTCACCTTGATATTGACCTATACAAATGTCATCTGTAGGGGGACACTCAAGGTGCCTCGAGGTCGAGTATAGATCTCACAATGTGAACTTTTAAGGGAGAAACGTGAAGAGGATAAAAATGAAGTATCATATACCCAATTTTTCCTCCCAGACCGTTTTACCTAGAGTTAATTAATTTAGGAAAATCCGACTACTAATTTTAACTAAGTGATTGTTTGATTTACCCAAAAACAATACTTGCCTTTAGATAGTTAAATAATTTTGATTAAGGTTTGTTAAACTCTTGAACAAATTTTAATCAAACTTGCATGCATGTAACAAATCTATCTAATCCACTTTTCCAGGTAAGTTCCCAGATAGGGGTGTTACATTTCCGTCAACTTAAATACCCCAGCCTAGACAGACTCGCTTTAGACAAAAGGTCCTTTATAGATACGTTTGTTACATAGTTAATATTTTTTTAAGAATCAATTTAATCCTATTAAACCGATTAAAAGATTAAACTTATATTTCTAATCTCATTTGAAATATGATCTTAGGTCTATCTAAATCATGTTTTAAAACAATTTTAAAAGGTGATTTAACCTAAGGTTTGCATGCAAATCTGAATTATTGATTTTAATTTCTAATTTCATTTTGTTATAACAATTATAAGCAAATGAAATAAATTAAAACCATTCATTGCATGTAAAGCATACTTAGATAGTTTTATAACAATTATAAATTACCCTAAAGTGGTGACATGCTTCATGCAATTTCATTTCATTACTAACATAAATAACAATTATATACTAAAGTAATGAAATATTAATAATATAATTTAACATACATTTATATTATATATTATAACTCTTATAATATAAATGATGTGTGTATATGTTATTAATGCATGCATGCATATATTGTAACAATTATATTATATGATGCATGAGTATGCTATAAAATTAAAACATGCATCTAAACATATGTTATAACAATTATAATATAAATGATGCATGAAATTAAATGCATAACCTATGGTGGGATTTTATACTATATGGCATACAATATGACATATAATAATAAAATAATCATACATCACATGCATAATTTAAAGGCAATTAATGGACTGAGATTGGACAAAAAAAAAAGACTAATATAAATTAATAGCCATACGGTTCGAAACAAGTGAACCGGGTCTTGAATCGCTCAACCCGAATTGCTCAGCAGTGATCGCCCACATCCATCACATAGCAACGATAACAAAAAAGCTATCATATAGCCATGATTGCATAGTGTTATCGCATAGCCACGATCATATAGGGCTATCGCATAGCCACAATCGCATAGCCACAATTGCATAGTACTATCGCATAGCTACTTATGCCAATTGCCATCACATAGCAGGCATCGCCTAGCAATGAACGAACATAATTTCTTGTTCTTCCAAAGTGGACATTGTTTTCTCCGAAAAACACACCAACAACCACATGAACGACCAAACTTTAAATACAGAATAGATCGCATTTAAACGCCCAAAAACATGGGCCCTTACAAGCTAATTTGTAAAAGGAAAGCGATAAATCTAACAGTCCAGTCCCAAAAACATCCAATAATCGAAAAATAATACATTCCACAGAGCATTCATCACATGAATAACAAAATGCAAAATTCCACTAGAACAAAATGCAAAATTCCACTAGAACACTATAAAATTAATTCAAAATTTTGGAAAAATTGGGCCAGAAACCTAGCTCTGATACCAATTGAAGGAACCATTGAAGGTCCTTGAGTGGAAGTATGAGATCGGACCAAATACCCAAAATTTATAGAACATAAATTTTACAGCAAATACATACAGATTATGCATTTAAAAGATAATTGCAACATACTTTAAAATAGAGATCATATAAAAGAAGAAGGATTTAAGAAACCTTATCCTTGAAGAATTCTTCTTCACGAGATTCCTTCTCCAAATCTTGTCATGAACAATCGCGAACCTTCTAACCGTCAACGAGGACACCACCATGAATGGTTACCTCTATATTCTCTGGATGAGAATTTAGGAGTTTTGTGGACTTTGGCTATTTTGGAAGATAGGGATTTTTAGAGAGATGAGAGGAAAATATGAGATTTCAAAAATCTCAATGAACTTTTAGTGTATCACCACCTTGTAAAAAAACACACTAGGAAGAAGAACACTTCTCCTCTGCCCACTAGCACGTTTTTTAGAGAAAAGAAGGGGAGAGAGTTACAATTCCCTCCCAAAATGATTTTTAAAATAAAATAAAATAAAATTATTTATTTTCATAAATCAATTTAATATATATATTTATATTATAATTACCTTATCATATAATATATATATTAAACTCTATGTTATATCAAATATCACACATAACCTATAGTTTCTTTTCTCTCAAAAATGATGTTTAATATAAATCTCATTTATATTAAATTTAATTATGTGAATCAAATTCATATAATTAATATTTGAATCATATTCAAATATTTATTTCCTTTCAAATAAACTTTATATTATAATGTATCAAAATACATTATAGTAATTATATCATATATAATTAGATTAAATTAATTATATCACATATAATTAATTCTCTTAATTAATTGGAACAATTCAAATTAATCCAAAAGTTGATTCTTGTTAAATTCCATTGAGCTATAAAGGGGACCTCATAGACTTGTAGCTTGCAATGGTATATGAATAATAAATTAAACTCATTTAATTAAATTATTCACCATCCGTTAACAGTCGGACACTCCACTAAAGACCGACAACTGCATTCTTTGCACTACAAATATATATATGTATCCATTGGATATGACTAATCAACAGTATGATGACCCTTCACAAAATGCTCGTAAGTACAGCTAAGCTAAAAGTATGGTTTTGCCCCTATAGTTACATTTAACTCCTTAAGTACCACTAATTCCTCTAATGAATAATAAATCATAGTCCAACTATGACCAAACCTCTCACAGGCCAGAAGAGGGTATGGCACCACATTGTTCAAGGCCCAAAATCAGCTCTTAAGAGAACAATTTATCTATTTGTCCTGACATTGGGGAAGAAGTGAATTCCTTTTTGTGTAACTGTGTTCCCAACTCCTCAATTAGACGAATCTCCAAAATGGTAGACTTGTTAAGTCGACGATCTGGCCATTCTCACCCATACAAAACAAAGGATCGCCTTCATAGGCAGGAGTTCAAACTCACTCAGGATTCAGGTAATCTTACCTATGGTCATCCTAGAGAAATGAAAGTCTTTATTATGAATGACATTATAATGAGACTAAACATTTCGTGGTCCGGTCTTATACAAACTCCTTTATATAGAATATCCTCGCTTACATATCTCCATATGAATGATCAGGATCAGATCATTTGTAGCACTTCACAGTAATTGTAACATATACACAACAATACACTCGTAGTGTCACCAGGATAAGGTATCCAACCTTATCCATCTACTATAGACCATTTAGGTTATCACTTAAACATGATCCACCTGTATATCTCTACATACATGTTTAAGATACAAGATAATCTTGGATGTTAGTTTATTGATTTGTGGTTAAGGTAACTAATGTTGAAATAAAACATCACATATTTTATTATATAAATAAAATATTTGTACAATACAATTACAAACTATAGGATCCTACGAGATTTAGGGCATCAACCCCAACAGATGTTACCTTGTCGTCTAAGCTAGTGGTGAGGGAGAACCTGGATGTTTTTCCAGAAGATCTTCCAGGGTTGCCACCCTACAGGGAAATAGATTTTGCCATTGAGTTGGAACAGGGAACTACCCCAATCTTTAAGGCTTCTTATAGAATGGCTCTAGCAAAACTAAAAGAACTGAAGATCTAGTTGCAAGAGCTACTGGACAAGGGTTTCATATGCCCGAGTGTGTTACCATGGGGTGCGTTAGTATTGTTTCTGAAGAAAAAGGATGGATACTTAAGCTTATGCATAGACTATAGGGAGTTAAAGAGAGTAACCATCAAGAATAAGTATCTGTTCCCCAGAATTGATGATCTATTTGATCAGTTACAGGGAGCTACCGTATTCTCCAAGATTGACCTACGATTGAGTTATCATTAATTGAGGATAAAGGATAGAGATATCCCTAAGACTGCATTTCGATCTAGATACGGACATTACGAGTTCATTGTAATGTCGGTTGGCTTGACCAATGCTTCAGCGGTGTTCATGGACTTGATGAACAAAGTGTTTAGGGATTTCCTTGACACCTTTGTAATTGTTCTCATTGATGATATCTTGATCTATTCCAAATAGAGGCGGAACGTGAGGAGCATCTTCGGAAAGTCCTAGAAACTCTGAGGGATAATAAGCTGTATGCAAAATTTTCAAGGTGTGAATTCTGACTATGTTAGGTGTCCTTTCTTAGGCACGTGGTGTCGAAGGATGGGGTTTCTGCGGACCCCACAAAAATTGAGGTCGTAACGAATTGGCCCCATCCCATGACAGTCGGCGAGGTGCGCAGTTTCCTGGGGTTGGCTGGATATTATTGTAGGTTTGTAGAGAATTTCTCTACCATAGCCACCCCATTGACCCAGTTAACCAAGAAGGAAGCTTTGTTTGTTTGGAGCAAAGCTTGTGAAGAAAATTTCCAGAACCTCAAGCAGAAGCTAGTTTTCTCACCGATTCTTATAGTACCTGATGGCTCTAGAAGTTTTATGGTCTATAGTGATGCTTCTAAAAAGGGTTTGGGTTGCATGCTTTTGCAACACGGTAAAGTGGTTGCCTATGCCTCTCGCAAGTTGAAGAACCATGAGTGAAACTATCCTACTCATGACTTGGAACTGGTAATGGTGGTTTTTGCCCTGAAGATCTGGAGGCACTTTTTATACGAAGAAGATCTAGATTTTCATTGGCTATAAGAGTTTGAAATACTTCTTCTCCCCAAAAGAGTTAAACATGAGATTGCAGGTGGCTCGAGTTAGTAAAGGATTACAATTATGAGTTCTTTACCACCCAGGCAAGGTGAATGTGGTGGCCGATGCTCTCAACAGAAAGGCAGCTCATTCAGCGGCCTTGATCACTAAGCAGGTTGAGTCGTGTAATGATCTAGAGGGGGCATAAATCGTAGTGGCAGTGGGGGAAGTCACCTCACAGCTAGCCTAGTTGAGGCTCATTAATGCACAGTAGGGTGATTTGTACCTTGTTTAAAAATTTCATCAGATGGAGTTAGGCCAAGTCAGTGAATTTTCGGTATCTGTGGACCGAGGTCTTCTGTACCAGGGATGGTTATGCATACCTACAGATAGTGGCTTTAAGGGCGAATTGTTGGCAGAAGCTCATAGCTCCCCATTCTTGATACATTCGGGCAATACCAAGATGTATCAAGATTTGAAGCGGTATTACTGGTGGTTCGATATGAAAAGGGAGATAGTTGATTATGTCAGCAAATGTTTAGTCTGTCAACAGGTGAAGGCCCTAAGGTAGAAGCCAGCGGGCTTACTATAACCATTGAATGTGCCAAAATGGAAGTGAGAGAGCGTGTCCATGGACTTCATTATAGGTTTTCCCAGGACAACAAAAGGCTCTTCAGTGATATGGATTATAGTGGACATGCTCACTAAGGTGGCACATTTCATTCCAGGGAAACCCACGTATTCCATGAATAAGTGGGCTCAGTTGTACATGAAAGAGATAGTAAGATTGCTGGTGTGCCAGTGTTGATTGTATCCAATAGAAACCCTCGTTTTATATCCAGTTTTTGGAAAAGCCTTCAGATAACATTAAGAACTTGGTTAAATTTCAGTACACCCTTCCACCCTTAGACTGATAGACAAATAAAGTGCTTAAATCAGACGTTGGAGGATATGTTGCGCACTTGTGCGTTGGAGTTTTCAGGGAGTTGGGATTGTATTTGGTGGAGTTCGCATATAATAACAGTTATCAAGCTACCATTGGCATGTCGCCATCTGAAGCTTTGCACGAAAAAGGTTGTAGGTCTCCTGTTTGCTGAGCTGAGGTTGGTGAGAGAAAGTTGGTGAGAACTAAGCTAGTAGAGATGAAAAATGAAGCCATGCATAAGATTAGGGCCCGAATGCTAACGGTGCACAGCAGACAGAAGAGTTACGCCGATGTTAGGTTCAAAGATCTTGATTTTGAGGCCGGTGATAAAGTGTTCCTGAAAGTATCACCTATGAAAGGTATTATGAAGTTTGAAAGGAAGGGGAGACTAAGTTCGTGTTTTATAGGGCCATTCGAGATCTTGGAGTGAGTTGGCCCTATGGCTTATCGTTTGGCCTTGCCACCGTCTCTCTCTATGGCCCATAATATATTTCATGTCCATGTTGAGGAGGTATGTGACAGATTTGTCCCACGTGGTGGACTTTGAACCCTTACATTTGAACGAGAACTTAAGTTATGAAGAGAAGCCTATACAGATTTTTGCAAGGGAAGTGAAAGTTTTGCGCAACAGGGAGGTGCTACTGATGAAGGCTCTATGGCAGAATCACCAACTCGATGAAACAATATTGGAGCGAGAAGATGGGGTGAGAGCACAATACTCAGAGCTTGTTCAAGATTAGAACTTTCGAGGATGAAAGTTTTTTAGGGAAGAATGTAATGCTCTAAATTTTGGTAATTTTTGTTTAATTATTTGGGATTTAATTTTGGTTTTGGAAGTTTAAATAGAAGAATATAAAATATTGTTTGTTTTTTGTTATTTTGGGAATTAGGATTTAAGGGAGGGGGAAAGTGTATAAATATGAGCCATTATATCCTCGTATTACGTGCAAAAAAGAAGAAAAAAGTGAGAGAATTTCTTCTTCTTCTTCACGTGCGGCCAGACTCTCCCCCTCCCCCAAATCTCTTCCTCTTCCAGCCGCGTGAAGCCACCCACAGACGGCCCAACCTCCTCGTCACCACCCGCGCCACTACCCGCGAAGGTCGTCGTGCCGCTCGTACCGCTACCCACAAAGGCCGTTCACGTCGTCAAGCCCACACCGACCATCAACGTCTGCGTCGTCGAGCCCATGCCAGTCTAGCCACCGGTCAGTTTCGGCTGCGCCGTCTGCCGTGCTTCGCCGGCCTTTTTCGTTCTACCAGAAACTTGGAGTTTTGGTAAGTTTTTGGTGTTTTTGGGTGTTCTTGGAAACCCATTAAAGTTTGGGCTATAAGTCCATTGATCTTTTATGTTTGGATGTAGATTCGAGGTCGTGAAGGGAAAATCAGTGCATTGTCCAGCAGGTTCGGGATCTTTTCGAGTGAGATTTGGGTAGGTTAATTGGAGGTTTTGAGATTAGTTATGGTGATTTAAGTTAGGTGCTAATTTTGAAATTTAAAATTGGCTAATTTTAAGGATTAATTCAAGGTTCTTACTCAGAATAAAATGGTCTTTGGATTGCCCTTTTTTGCTCGACCTAAATTTGTGGTAAGTAATGTACTACTGGTTTGCCTCCAAACCCAAGTTGATTTGAGATTGTGTTTGCACCGAAAACATGATTATGTGTTGATGGGTTCAATTTCTATGACTTATTATAGTTGGCTGTTGAGAGTGTTGTGGAGACCCATGTTTACGTGGTGGAAAATATGTCTTATGCGAATGTTTGCTATGCTACGTCTGATTGATGGATGAATTTGGAGACTATTTTGAAATCTTTTAAGCATGAACTAAGACTATGCCTATATGTTGGACTGACCGTTGCTATTAGTTACCATTTATGCTTATGACTGTGCCCTCCGTGGTCACTACTTATGAAAGTGTACCTTCAGGTTCACCCCTTATGCTTATGCCTATGCCTATGCCTACGATGCATAACGTGCACCTAACCCCGATAGGGAGTCTAATAATAGTGCACTTAGTGGGCCTAGCAATGGGTCGCTTACTATGTATATTTATATACTCATCATTTTCCTTTCATGTTTTTCAGGTAGAGGTAAAGATAGACTGACGAATCACAAGAGGGATCCGTGACTCAACCATGACCCAACCATTTGGACATGTTATCGCACTTAGGTTTCGTTTGATAGGGTCTGATTTAGGAGTCTAGCATTTTAAAATCCATGATTATTTCATTTATTAATTTGTTGATTTGTTTAATTGCTGTTTATTCTAAATTCAAGTCACGGGTACCTCGAACAGTGTTTTCAGGATTTTAGTGTTTGAATTTTACTTAAAGAAATAAAAGATTTATTTATTTTATTAAATTTTTCTTTGAGAAATTTATTCTCAAGCCTATGCATGTATATAGTAGCATCCTAGAAGTAACATAGAAATTTGGATCGTTACAAGTTGAATATTGAGAGAGTAGAACATGCTCTCTAAAAAATGTCCATATTTGTACTTTCGTAATAAAATTTTCTCTTTCTTTTTGTGCCAATTTCTTCAACACAATAATCTAATATCAAACAACAAATCAACGCTACTTCGAAAGTAAACTCTTGGCTCAGCTCAGACTGACTTGATTTGCCCCTCGTGTAAAAAACATATATGATATACCATACCTGAGTTACGCAAATGTCAGAAAGCTTGTAGCATGGGTAGAAAGATTATTGTCATATCATACCATTACAAAAGTCAAGAAATACTTGAAGCTGCTTCGACAAAGTAGAGATTAGATAGTCATAGTGTGCACCGTAGATTTATTTCTGAACAAATGCAGTGAAGATCAAGGTTACAGGAAAGTAAATGAGATCAACCGAAGAGCGAAACTGCATCTTCTGGTCCAAAATGACCTCTACTCTTCTTGGTGGAGCTCATCAAGAGAGGTAGAAAAGCTAAAAAGATCAGCTCTAGGTGTTCTAGTGATTTCTTTGTGAATACAATCACTTTGTTCTTGTTCTTCTTCATCTCCCTCAGCAATGGCTGGTGGTGGTGACGAGAAGTCCAAGCACATACCTTGGATGACTTCCTCATATGATAAAGAAAGATCTTGGGATGTGAGCTGGTGATACTCCACAAGCTGATGAAGGCATTGATTTTCCCTTGTCAAGTTTGCATTTTCATTTGCTAATCTGGATTTCTCAGCAAGTAGTGCCTCCATTTGAAGTCTAACCAGATCATCTTCTTCTGGTCTGACCCCTCTGGAAAATCCGTCTCGAAGTCTCCTATTCTCTTCCTCAAGTATGGCACATCGCTCTTGCATAAAACATAAGTTGGATTTTAATGATTTTAATTCTTTTGCTAGAGATGCTGATTTTGTTGCCATTGCAACTGCAAGCTGGAGAAACACAGGCCAAAATGTTAATATTACATAAAAAGTTGGTTATCTTAGCTGCTGATATATACACACACATATATATTCAAAGATAGATGAAAGGATCAGAGAATTAGAGAACCAACATTCTTGGCCTTTTTAAGCTTGTCTTTAGGGTTTTCCTGGTTTTCTTTCTCTAAATTAACCTCCGACTCTTCTGAACAATGACTGTCATCAAATTTTCTCTTTGTTGCTTGCTTTGGCTCCACCAACTCATGCTCTTTCCTTTTGGAATCATCTTCCTCAACCTCTGAGTTTCTGAGGTTGTTTTGAAAGATCTCCATCAAGGTTGGTGCTTTGACCAGATCCCTAGCACCCTGAATCAGACCTCAAAATCAAATCTTTGTTTGTGGGTTTCATTTCAATAGCAGCATTTAACAAAAATCTGGTTTATTGAATTTGAAAATGCAAATTTTCTATATAGAACACGGAGAAAAGTGGCACCTGCAAGGCGTTATCCAAATTGTTGGAAAGCTGAGACAGAGTACAGCCAACAGAGTCAAAACCTCTAAGCAAAAGCAGGGAATCTTCCTTCAATCTCTTTGCCCTTTCCGATTTGCCCTAACAATTATAACAAAACCCACCAATTTTATTTCAGTTGGTAAAAGAAGTTATAGCTCAAAGAGAAAAGGCACTCACTGCGAATTGGTCGGGCATGGAAGGATCCATATTTGAAGATTTGGCAATTCGTTCCTGAAGAAGCGAGTCGACTCGACCTCGAAGGGAGCTCCAGAAACGCTTATCAGAAGCGGGACTGGACAAAGACGGCGAAGCCATGAAGCTGGTGGATCCCTGAAAGAAATCAGCTGAAAATGAATAAGACCCAAAAACAGAGCACATGAGTCCACTCCAGTTGTTAAGTGGAAACAGAGAAAGAGAAGAAGAACCTGGTTGGGATGTGAAGGAGAAGGAGAATCCACAGAGGTCGCCATGACTATGAGGATGAGGTAAAGAGCCAAGAGGAAGAAGATGAGGGGGGAAAAAGAAGGATGCAACGGCTAGTGTTGAAAAAAGAGGCCTTCTTTAAGCAGATTCTGAAGATTTAAATAAGAGAGAACCCGAAACCAACATTCCGAATCTATCTGTGCGAATTATTAATTTCAATTTATTTAATTTTTACGTGATTTCTAAAACAAGTTGGCTTTTATGAACAGAAATTAGAACTAAAGAAGAAGGGATAATTGACAAAAAAAAAAAAAAAAAAAAAGACCTATTTGAAGTTTTAGTTTTGAAATTTAGACTTTTTTAAAAATATTGTTTTTTTACCCAACAATGTAAAATTATGGTAATATCCCTTCAACATTTCAAAAGTCACAAATCCTCCCTCCCAATCTACACGTTTGGCCTTCATTCCATTTTCCCTTCCATTTTGTCACTCGATTTCGACTACATTTAAGATTTCTATGTCATTTTCCTTTTCATTTGAAGATTATTTAGGATTTTTCATCTAATCAGATATAGATCTTCATTTTTTTGGCTCAATGTTAGTTTATCTTAGATGCTATAAAATGATTGTTTTAAATCTATGTTAAATCTATGTTGAATGTTAATTTTTTTTCCTTAGAACATCATTAAGCATTTTCTGAACAATTTGCAGGTCTAAAATTATTTTTTTTCCCAAAAATCAGTCTCTATTCGGCCGGGCTTCTGATGCGTTGTAAATGCGATCAAATAATGGTATGAGATTGCAGTGATAAATTATGCATTGCACATGCAAGTTTTCCTAGTAAAATCCAAGTATAAATCTTAGTAAGTCCAGGGTCGAACACAGGGACTACTGAGTTACTATGCGACGTAAATTTTAATTCCTTTGCGATGATAAAAACAAATAAGTGGTTGATGTGTTGTTTAAGTATATTTCCTATGCAGCAGGTTCAAGTAAAGACTTGATGAAATCAAGAATACAATGAGTATGCGATGAAAGGGTTGAGAAGAGATTTAGCTAACACTGGTTCAAGTTATGCGATCAAGCTACACACAACAACATGTCATCTCTCAATGCAAATGCCATAGTTCCTATTTCTAAGACGCATGCGATGTATACGATAATGTCATTAGGACTTATGTCTAAGCCTCTATTCTTGTCTATGCGATGATGAATGATACATACATACACACGGTGACCGCATACTATATCATATCCTATTTCTAGGGTGCATGCGATGCATAATAGTAAATAGAACTTATGTCTAAGTTTCTATCTCTTGTTTATGCTGTTCTAATCTGACTCTCTCAAGCCTAAATTCTAACCTGGCTCTCTCAAGTCTAGGTTCTTTCTTTAGACTACTCTCTCAAGTATCTCTAAAGGGTAAAGGATGCATACATAAGACAAGATGATTGCATAAAGTGAAGATCTTAGGTCATGCTAGCTAAGTATTTCTCAACCCATTCGGAAATTTAGCTACTCATGCGAAATGTGAAGAGATTGAACAGATGTTAAGATGAAAATTCCATTTTATAAATAAAGTCAAAATACAAAACAATAACGGAAAGTAGGGATAAAAAGCCCGGTAGCAATGTCTTGCTTCCCGAGGCTTTTACACTATTTTTTTACTCTACTCTGTCTAGAAGAATGTCATTGCTTTCGCAGGTGTCGGCCCTCTCTTCTTTTACAGTGCTTCCCGGTAGTCTTTCGAGCTAACCAGGAACAATCTCTCAGCGTTTTCTTCTCTTTGCTCACCTCCGCCTTCTAAGTATAAGAACAACTACAGACTAACGACTATCTATTTGTATATGATCTATCTTCTATATGTGGTAAACTCTGTCGAACTCGAACTCCTTTAACGATGGTGGCCATCGGTATTTATAGTGCTCAAGGTGAAGAAGCTTTTCTCTCAAATGATTGCAATGATGGGCGGTCATTGAATCTTCTATCTGATGCGCCGATTAATGGTCACCGAAAAGTTGAATGTACTTGCTACAATGTGTTGTTAATGGCTTGTCAACTAAATTCAGATTTGACCGTCATCAGCTTTCCGTCCCATCATGATTTATTATGCTTTCATCTTGATGCGTCGTCTTTATGCGGCCACCTTCTTGAGCAAATTTTCGCGAGTGCATACGATCGTATGGCTTTGCGGTCACAATCTTTTAATGCGCGTGGTCGCTGAAGTCCTTGGATTGCAATTTTTCCTACACAAAATAAGTAAATTAATTGCTTTTATGCGATGGGCGCATGCGATCGCAATATTCTTAGTTTACTGCTTTTGGACATGATTTTGTGTATTTTTACCGTCGCATTCCCTCATTGTTTTACTTATTTTCATTGTAATAATGTGAATTTCTGCCCGTTATCAGCTTCATACGAGGGTGACCGGGGCGAGGCTAATGGTAAAATGGGGAGAATGATTGGCGCCTGCTGTTAGACCGGCTGGCCGGACATGAGATTTGACCAGACTTCACTATGGGTATAGGGGAGGGGTACTCGGTCGGGCTTCATACGAGGGTGACTGGGTACATGACTAGGTGAGGCTAATGAAAAGATGAGACTAGGAAGAGACCGAGAAAAGATGAGGCAGGATCGGGAAAGGGATTAGGCGCTCGACTGGGACTGGGAAGGGATAGGATCGGGTGGAAACTGGGAAGAATGCTACTATTTTTTTGCCCGGTCTCATACTCGGTCTAGTATGAGACCAGGCCAAAAAACAGAAGAAAGGTAAATATATGTTGGGCGAGATGAGACAGGATTGGGAACGGGACTAGGAAGGGGCAGGATCGGGAAGGGGTGGGACCGAGTGGAAACCAGGAAGAATGCTACTATTTTTTGGCCCGGCGGGAATGAGACTGGGCCAAAAAATAGAGGAAATGTTACATATGCAGGATCGGGAAGAGAACTGGGTAGCCGGACGAGATTAGAAAAGGGCGGGACTGGGTGGACAGGAAGAAAATTTTTTATGCTTAAATGTATAAAAAAATGGTTTAATAGTCTGTTAACACCGTTTGAATGGATGAATGATGAGGTATATATCCTTTAATAAAGATTCTCGTGTGTGTATAGGTTTTCCTATTTAATTAAACACTCAACATTGTCATGCAGGTAACAGACACATTATTTATGTTCTTAAAAAAGAAAATGCAAGCCCAACCGAACTTGTGTCATAAAAAATTTTCCATAGTTGACATTGTAGTAACAGTATGTTATATACATTATTCCATAGGTTCATGCACTCAACATTCCTTGATTTACTCATTACTTTAGAACTTCCTAAGACGCGATCGTCATATTATCAATTGGAGTAAGGCGATGAACGTATTGAAGTACGTTAATGGTCAACACACCAACCATGATGTATGTTGGAGCAACGTCGATGCTGTTTACATGCCTTTCAACCTCTCTGGGATGCGCTGAGTGCTTGTTTGTGCGGACTTCCAAGTCAGTGAATTAATCATGTTTGATTCATTGATTGGATTACATTAGAATGTAGACTTGGAACGTGAAATGAGATCAGTGTGCAAAAATTTTCCCAGTTTACTCCTTACTGGTGTGGTAATGGAGCCTAATAATCTTCTAGTAGATCGATGGACTCTATGCCGAGATGCTTTTGTGCCTCAACAATATAAGAGTGGTGACTATGGTATGTTGACATATAAAGTTGTTGAATACGATGTATCTGGGTCCAAAATGGACACCTTAATAAGATAGAATGAAATATTTTCATAGACAATATGCCATTCAGATTTCGGAAAATAGAGCATTGTTTAGAAGTTCGTAAACTTTTTTGTAAATATTGGTTGAAGTGATGAATGAAAATTTATAGTTGGCTTAGATTGTTTTTGTAATTAATGGTACGGATATATCAGAATACACACATTTCCTTGTCGGGTTCATGTAAACAGCGCCAATTCCCAGTCGGGTTCATGCAAAAATCATTAAAAGTAACACATTCCCGGCCGGACCCATGCAAGTAGGCGCCAATTCCTGGTCGGCTCATGTAAAAAACCATAAAAGTGTACAAATTCCTGATTAGGCCCATGCAAGTAGGCGCCAATTCTTGATCGAGCTAATACAAAAGATTATCAAAATATACTAATTCCCAATCGGGCCCATGCAAGTAGGCACTAATTCCCGGTCGGACTCATGCAAAAAACCATCAAAGTATACTAATTCTCGGTCGGGCCCATACAAGTATGCGTCAATTCTCGGTCGGGCTAATGCAGAATTTAATACAAAAATCACAAAAATCCATAAATATGATGAACATAATTTGTAATAAAAAATCCATACATCACTTGACAGTATTGAAAGATTGATTACATGTCGTTTTGTTGTGACCTTGTTGCCCACATCTCGAACACCTGTGGACTTGACAAAATTCACCTGGAGAAGGAAATATTATTGTTCGTGGGTGACCTAATTTTGAAACTCTTTTTGGAGACAATGACGTGATTGGCAATTGTCGTGTATTTTTTAACACACCGTTTATGCACTCGGCGAGATTCGTCGTAATTTGATTGTACCTTTTATTACATTGGTACATCCTAGCCCACCGCTCAAGACCAATATCTTCTAGGTATTTGTGTGGACCTAGATACCTCGTAAATTAACTCCAATGTGATGGAACGAACACAAGCGCAACAGAAGAAAAATGTATCTAAAGTACTATAATTAGGTTAATTTGAAAGAATAAGCATGCAGTTAAATTAACTAGCTCGAACCATTTGAAACAAGCTTGAATCAACTTCAACTTTGCAAAATCGTCCAAAGTCGGTTAAAACTGGTCAAACCAGTCGAACTGGATCAATCCAGACCATATAGATCGATTGAGCTACCAAACCGAGCGTGCGTGGGTTAGGCTCGACTCGGATGGTTCAGCTGGAGCGGAATTAGGCTAGAGACGTGGGCCGACTGAAAGGCTTGGGTTGGTGCACGTTGGGCCTCAACATAAAGCAGACTAAAACACTGATGATGAACGCTGGGTCGGGTCGCGGGTCACCAGGTCTGGGAAGCTACATGCGTTAGGCTTCACTTTGCAGGTTGGATCATCACTTTGGGTCAGGTCAGTGGGTCATGAACTGGGTCTGGGAGCTAATTCTAGGTCTGTGAGCTTTTCTTCCCAAAAAAAGTTGTCCACTATTCGAAACCGAGCAATTACAACCTAAATACAACTCTAGAAAATTTATGACCCTTCACGACACGTTGAATGTTGGGATTGGTGTCCTAATTCTCCTAGAGTCTCGTTGTTTTGTAAAGATACACATTGTTCAATGAATAAAATAAGTGTTATTTAATTCTGGCATTTACTCATATCCAATAAACAAAGCTCCTTGGTTATCTTATGTGAACTGAAGCATGTATATGTGATATACAAGTGGATCATGCCTTAAGTGATAACCTAAATAGGTATGTAGTATAAGGATTAAGATAGGATACCTAATCCTGGTGACACTATGGATACGGTCCGCTTTGTAGAGGTTTGCAAGTGTTGTAAACTACTATAGATGGTTGATCCTGACCATTCATGTGGAGACGTGCGAGCGGGGGTGTCCTATACAAAGAGTTTGTGTAAGACCTGAACCACGAGATGACTAGACTCTGTATATAACACCGTTGATACTAGTGACTTACATCTCACCTAAACAACCATAGGTGATACGACCTCAATCCTGAGTGTTTTGGGAACTCCTGCCTTTGAAGGCGGTCCTTTGATTAGTATGGGTGAGAGTGGCCAGATTGCCAACTCAACATGCCTACCTTTTTGGGGACTTGTCTAATCTGGGAGCTGGGAACTCAATCCACAAGATGGAATTCACTCATTTTTCGAAGCAGGGATAAGTAGAGAGATTGCTCCCTTAAAGGTTGATTCCGGGGCTTGAACATAGTAGCCATAACTTCTCTTTGGAATAGAAGACTCAGTCATAGTAGGACTATAACTTATGTTCATTAGAGGAATCAGTGGTACTTAAGAAGACAGATGTAACTACAGGGGCATAAAAGTTATTGGCCTAGCTGTACTTACGAGTGATCTGTGAAGGGTTGTCGTACTGCTGATTGGTTAAGATGGACACATAATATATCTGTAGTAAGGAGAGTTCAGCTGTCGGTCTTTAGTGGAGTGCTTGGCAGTTAACGGATGGTTGATCTCGTGACTAAAGAGTTTAGTCAGTTATTCACGTACCGTTGGAGCTTCGAGCTACAGGTCCATGAGGTCCCCTTGGTAGCTCAATGGATTCAGTTAAGGATCAATTCTTGGTGTTGATTTGAAATATTTAAATTGACAAGAGGTATTTTGATTATATATGATATAATCGGTTTGATGTATGGGATACATCTAGTGGAGGGTTGATGTAAATGATATTTACATCAAGTACCATGGAATAGAAAAAGAACTATGGTTTACATGTTTCATGAGATGAATATTAAAACTATAGGTTATAATATATAGTATGATAATTTGGTTATCCTTTATATTTATAGTAATATTAATTATTGGATAATCAATTCTTTTTTTTTTTTTAATAACCAAATGAATGGGTGGTTATTGGATTCATGGTAACTGTGAGTTTAAAAGGAAAGTGGTTTTCCTATTTTGAAAAAAAAAAAGAAGTTTTACAAAAGGTTTTTCATAAAAAGTTTTGAGATTTCTCTCGGCAAAAAGAAACTCACGATAGTCATCAAGTAAATACAAATTTACTAAATGACGATTGGGTGAGCTAAACGATCGTGCAGTGGCGAGCTAAACGATCGTGCAATATTTACTAAATGATCGCATAGTTTTGCTAGACGATCGCTTGCCTAAAATAAATGATCGTGTAGAGTCTATAGGCGATAGATCGAGCTAAACGATCACATAGCTTTTGCTAGATGATCGCTTAGCTTTATCTAAACGATTGGGCATCGACCTATGCGATAGGTCTCTGCCATCTCCCACTTACCCAGTCGAGTACACGATCGGTGTTTCCTCCTTTGTCTGCCTCACACCAAGTCTGAACAGACCCCACCCTCTGGATTCTTACATTGAGAATATCAAGGTGGCCTTGTAGTGGTGTCATACTCAACTCGACACTGTCAAGGTTTTCTGAAAGCCATTCGTGCTGTTGTTGAGGAGTTCGTGACCGAGGTGATCGTTGAGGAGTTCGTGACCGAGCGCGAAGTGTTTTTGCTTTATTCATTGTGGTGTTGTGGTCGTGTAGATCGAGCATTTGAGGTTGCTGTTGTTCGAGCGATCGTACGCAACGAAGTGTGGAGACGCATCTACAAATATTCGTACAGTTTTCCCTTTAAGCATTTGTAGTTTTTCATGCTGTAATTTCTGTATGAATTGTATAGCCGTTTGTTTAAAGTCGACTGTAAATGCATTGTTCATTCATGATTGTGATTTGGAATTATCATTCTTCCGCTGTTCATGGAAATCTCGAATTCGATTTTTCAATTGGTATCAGAGCTAGTATCTCTGATATTCCAAATTACAGGTCTGAATTGAACACATTTTTCAGTCGCGGTGGGTTTATGCATTTGTGGTTAACCATTTTCTGCATTTGTGGATGAATATGATGAACGTTTCAGGTTTAAATTTCCTTTTTGTTAAAGCTTTAATTATTACAAAGTGTTAATTGTAAGGGCCCTTGTGTTTTTGGGCAAAATTAACTTTTCAATCGAGATTGTAACTCAAAAAGTTTGAGTTCGTTGAGTCGTTCGTGATGAATCTTCGGTGCATGGTTATGCAGTTCTCAGCGAAAAAGAAGACCAAGCATTGGTCGGATCGTTGTAGCCTCAGGTAAACGCTCGTTGGGATTTAACTATGTGATCGTTTAGTAGATTTTTTTATATGATCGTGTAGTATTTTCTAAACGATCGTTTAGCTAATGCTAAGCGATGGTGTATATCGTTTACCATATCACATAGCGTTGGTGGTAGACGATCGTAGTAGGAGCATGCGATGCTCGTCTTTTAGTAGAAGGCGTGCGCTAGACGATCGTGTAGTTAGCAAGTTTCATCGCTTAGTTACTACCTATGCGATCGCGCGTATGCGATACGGAGACACTAGCTAAGCAATCGATTAGACGATGGTACTTCGTGGAAAGTGGGTTGTGCGGACCGCACTAAGCGATCATGTACTTCAGGCTTCATGCTTAGTAAAGGTACACGATCGTGTAGTAATAACTAAACGATCATTTGGAGTTTTCTAGACGATCGTATAGTAAATACTAAGCGATCGTTTAACTCTGGGAGCACTGGTAAACGATAAGGAAAAGCGTTTGTTTTATCATGTAGACGATCAAGGGGTGATTAATACACGATGGTTGGAGAAGCGATGCTTTGCCCGAGTGATTCAAGACCCGGGTCGCCTGTTTGAACCAGAGACTCCTTGTCTTTGTAATAGTTAGCTTTCCTTTTGTGATTTTAAGGCAATTTTACCCGGTTCATCAACATTGGTTGTTTATACATGTGATGTATGGTACTTATATGCCAAAGTGTCTGTCATATAGTTAAAACCCACCTTAGGTTGTGTAATTATTCATGCATCATGTATTATAAATGTTATAATCGAGCATGAAGAAATTACTTGAAAGCATGTGCATGCATCGTGAAATATAAGAGTTATATTTTGCATGCAGTGAGCATTATCATGCATCATCCTTTTATTATGAGTGTTATAGTCTAAGGGTGAATAGAAGCATGTTTTGCTTGTTTCATTGCTGTTTTGTATAAGTCTTATATAAAAGAAGTAGCAATGAATGGACAATGCATTGAGCACGACACTTAAGCCGTTTATAATTGTTATGAATGCCTTGCATGTGTTAGCTTCACATTGTGGTGGTTGTTTCCGTTTATAAGTGTTATAAAGGAAATTAGACCTAAAATCGACAATTCAAAGTTGCATGCGAACTTAGGGTGAACTCAAGTTTTTTAAAAGGGTTTTAAAATTGGATTGAGATAGACCTAAGTTCAAGTGGTTCTAAAAAGTTTAGTAACCTAGATTAATCTTTTAAAATCGGTTTAGTAGGATTAAATTGGTTGAAATAAAAGATTAAATTTGTTGTAAACCTATCTATAAGGGACTTTTTGTCTAAGGTGGGTTCTGGCTAAGCTGGGATTCTTAAGTTGACGAAAACGTAATACCCCTACCAGGGAACCTAACTGGAAAGGTGAATTAGATAGATTTCATCATGCATGCAACATTTTGGTCAAAGACTCTGTTAAAGAGTTTAATGGATGATGATCAAAAGCTATTTCACTATCCAAGGTAAATGTTACTCTTGGGCAAACCTAAAAGTCACTTAGTTAAAATCCTTAGCTGTGTTTTTTCTAAGTAAGCTAAACCCTAGGTTATAAAATACTCAGTGGGAGGAAGAGGCATATCAAATATGTCTATGATTCCATTCACGTTTTTCCCTATATGTTCACACCGTGAGATTCATGCTTGGCCTCGTGGTGCCTAAGATACATCCCCCTTCGGATGGTGTTTGCATGAGTCAATATCAAGGTGAATGGAAAGAGTGTTTATAGTAAGTGGGTGAAGGGTGTGTGTCAACACGTCCTATGGTCTCTGTCATTGGTTGACACCGTGAGATCATTCTATACGCCCTCATGTCGCCTTCGAAGTGTCCCCCTTCGGATAGGTTTTGTGCGGTTGGTCAATATCAAGGTGAACTTCAAAAATGGATAGGGTCGCTTTAGGTTTTGCCCCAATCGGATTTTTCCCTTAGGATTGGCCTTTTGGGGTGGACTTCTAGGGCTTAAAATGGCGGGTCACACTTACGGGAGATTGTTAAGTAAGTTAATGGTCTCTTGGCCAAATCAATGATGGTTAGTCGTTATAGAAGCAAGAATTGTTCTGGTATTAATGACTGATTGAGAACTTCTCAATTCAGGGGAGGGATAACTGACTTTTCTTCGGCGGATTTTGTCCTAAACCTTTGAAGCATCATTGTGAATCTAGATGTCACACAGGGTTCATGTTAGTTTTGCTAAAACCTTATTGAATGTTGTTTTGTTTTACAATGGGTATTTACTTAAAACCTAACGTAGGTCAATGTGTTTTTCTTTTTCAGCAACTCGTTTATATTTCCATTTAAAGCTTTTAATAATGACCGATTATATACAGTGAAAAGAATCGTGTGAAACAAATTTCGTGGCAAACAACCTCGATCCCACTACTCTCCAAAAGAGGAGTGATGCATTGTGAATTGTGATGTAATTATGGTGTGAGTTTGCAGTGGTATGTGTTATGCAATGCAAGTTTTCCTAATAAGACCCAAGTATAAGCCTCACTAGGTTTCCTAGTAAGTCCAGGGTCGAACACAGGGACTACTGAGTAAATATGCAACAACTACTTTGATTCTTTTGCAGTGGTGAAAACAAATGAGTTAGATGGTGTTTTAATTAAGATTTTTTCTATGCGACGGAGTTGAACGCAGAGTTGATGAAATCGAGAGTTACAATGAGTATGCGATGAAGGGGTTTAGCTAACACTTCCTAAGATTATGCACAAGTTATGCGATCATGCTACACACAAATAACAACATGTCATCTCTCAATGAAAAATGCCATAATTTTTATTTCTAGGACGCATGCGATGTATACGAAAAAGTCGATAGGACTTATGTCTAAGCCTCTATTCTTATCTACGTGATGATGAATGATGCATACATAAAACAAGGTGACTGCATACTGTCATATCCTATTTCTAGGGTGCATGCAATGTGTAAATAACGATAGAACTTATGTGTAAGTTTCTATTTCTTGCTTATGCGATTCTAATCTGACTCTCTCAAGCCTAGATTCTAATTTGACTCTCTCAAGTCTATATTCTATATTTATACTACTCTCTCAAGTATCTCTAAAGGGTGAATGACGCATACATAAGACAAGATGATCACATAAAGTGTAATTCTTAAGTCATGCTAGCTAAGTACTTCTCAACCCATTCAGAAATTTAGCTAATCATATGAAGTATGGAGAGATTGAACATAGATTGGAATGAGATCTCCATTTTCTATAAATAGAGTGCTGAATACAAAATAACTAATGAAATTTAGAGATAAGAAGCCCGGTAAGCAATGTCTTGCTTCCGTGGCCTTTTACACTGTTCTTTTTCACTCCAACTCTGTCTAGATGAATATTCTTGCTTTCGCAAGTGTTGGCCCTCTCTCCCTTTATAGCACTTTCTGGTAATCTCTGGATCTGTTTGGGAATGATCTCTCGGCTTCTTCATCTCCTTGCTCGTCTCCGTTCTCTAAGTCTAAGTATGAGTATGTACGTGAACCGATTAACGGCTCTCTAAGTTGTATATATCCTCTATCTATGATCCTTTGTTACAATGGTGACCTTCAGTATTTATAGAGCTTAAGGTGAAGCAGTCTTTCTCTCTAATGATTGCAATGATGGGTGGTCATTAAATCTTCTGCTCTGATGCGCCGATTAATGGTCACCGAAAGTTGAGTCTACTTGCTACAATGTAGCTTTAATGACTTGTCAACTAAATTCGGATTTGACCGTCACCAGCTTTCCATCCCATCATGGTTTATTATGTTGTCACCTTGATGTGCAATCTTTATGCGGCTACCTTTTTGAGCAACTTCTCACGATCGCATACGATCGCATGATTTTGCGATCGCATTCTTCAAGCCTGCTAATGCCTAATTCCTTTGGATTTCATTTTCCCTTGCGCCAATGCATTTTTTGTGCATAAAATAAGTAAGTTAACTGTTTTTATGCAATGGGCGCATGCGATCGCAATTTCTTCAGTAGCTTTTAGACATGATATTGCTTATTTTTACCGTCACATTCTCTCATTGTTTTACTTATTTGAGCTGTAATAATGTGTATTTCTACCCGTTATCAAGGAGACAAGACAGTAAATATGATTATTGGTCTTGGAGACATGTCTGGTAGAGAATGATGATTCTGCCTGGATCCTTGATTCAGGTGCTACCAATTATGCCAGTTCCTCTTACCAAGGATTTAGTTCCTTGCAAATGTTGCCACAGGGAGAGATGAATCTTCGAGTCAGTACTGGTGGTTGTTTCAGCTGTTGCTATAAGCAGGCTGAAGTTATTTGTTGACAAGAAACGTTATCTGTTACTGGATAATGTTTTTGTAGCTTCTCATATTAAGAGGAACTTAATCTCGGTTTCTTGTCTCATTGAACAAGGATACATCGTCTCTTTTTCTGAGAATAAAGTGTTTAATTTCAAGAATGGAATGGAGATTGGTTATGGTTCAATGGAGAATGGAATAAAGTGTTTAATTTCAAGAATGGAATGCTATCTTCTTGGAAGAAGACCACATAAAGGATCATAAGCCACGAAGTAAGCTCTTTTTACGTGAGATCTCTAGTGAAATTGAGACCGTTGAGGGTTCAACAATTGTTGAACAGGCCGACAGATCAACAAGAGTTGTTGAGGTAGGAACATCTAGTTAACCAACTCAAAAGTTGAGACTGCCTCGACGTAGTGGGAGGGTTATGAACCCACCGAATCGCCACATGGGTTTGACTGAAGCCCATAACGTCATTATGAATGATGGGGTCGAAGATCCATTGTCTTTTAAGAAAGCAATGGAGGATGTTAACAAAGATCAATAGGTTAAGGCCATGAACCATGAAATGGAGTCTATGTATTTCAATAACGTCTGAGAGCTTGTTGATCCACCTGATGGGGTAAGACCTATTGGGTGTAAGTGGATTTTTAAGCGAAAGAGAGGTGTAGATGGAACGGTGCAAATCTTTAAGGCTAGATTCATGGCAAAAGGTTATACCCAGGTTGAGGAAGTTAACTATGAGGAAACTTTCTCACCTGTTGTCATGCTTAAGTCTATCAGGATTCTCTTGTCCATAGCCACATTTTATGATTATGAAATATGGAAAATGGACGTTAAGACTGCCTTTCTGAATGGTAATCTTGAGGAGACCATCTATATGACGTAACCAGAAGGGTTCATAGTTTCAGATCAAGAGCAAAGAGTTTGAAAGCTTAATAGGACCATTTATGGGCTGAAACAAGCATCTAGATCTTGGAACATCAGATTTGACACTGCTATCAAGTCGTTTGGATTTGACCAGAACATTGATGAGCCTCGTGTTTACAAAAAGATCATCAACAGCTCAATAGCTTTCCTGGTATTGTATGTAGATGATATCCTACTCATTGGGAATGATGTAGGGTATCTAACTGACATTAAGAGTTGGCTAGCTGCCCAGTTTTAAATGAAAGATTTGGGTGAGGCACAATATGTTCTTGGGATCCAGATCATTCAGGATTGCAATAACAAATGGCTAGCCCTTCCTTAGGCATCATACATTGATCAAATGTTGATCAGGTATAAGATGCAGGATTCCAAGAAGGGTTTGTTACCCTTCAGACATGGAATCGTTCTGTCTAAGGATTAATGTCCTAAGACACCTCAAGAGGTTGAGAAGATGAGATGGATTCCCTATGCTTCTGCTGTAAGAAGCTTGATGTATGCAATGTTGTGTACTCGACTCTACATTTACTATGCAGTAGGGATTGTCAGTCGGTATTAGTCCAATCCAGGATTTGATCACTGGACGGCGGTCAAGATGATCCTCAAGTATCTTCGGAGAACGAGGGACTACATGCTTGTATATGGAGATAAGGATCTGATCTTTACAGGATACAACGTCGGTGATCCTTTTACAGAGGCCCTCATGGCTAAAGTGTTCAAGGGTCACTTGGAGAGTCTAGGTCTACGGGACGTGCGGCATCTTGTCTAGGGCAAGTGGGAGATGATACTGGGGTATGCCCTAGTTTATTGTATATTGTACGTTTTTATATTGTATTGTACATTAGTCTCTTGAGTCATTAAGACAACTGGAAGATTGTTGGGATTGGTGTCCTAATTCTCCCGGAGTTTCATTGTTTTGTAAAGATACACATTGTTCAATGAATAAAATAAGTGTTAGCTCCTTGGTTATCTTGTGTAAATTTAAGCATGTATATGTGATATACAAGTGGATCATGCCTTAAGTGATAATCTAAATAGGTTTGTAGTATAAGGATTAAGGTGGGATACTTGATTCTTGTGACACTATGGATACGACCTGCTTTGTAGAGGTTTGCAAGTATTGTAAACTACTACAGATGGTTGATCCTAACCATTCATATGGAGACGTGCGAGCGGGAGTATCCTTCACAAAGAGTTTGTATAAGACCTGGACCACAAGATGACTAGACTCTGTATATAACGCCGTTGATACTAGAAACTTACATCTCACCTAAATGACCATAGGTGACACGACCTCAATCCTGATTGTTTTAGGAACTCCTGTCTTTGAGGGCGGTCATTTGATTAGTATGGGTGAGAGTGGCCAGATTGCTAACTCAATATGACTAACTTTTTGGGGACTTGTCTGATCTGGGAGCTGAGAACTCAATCCACATGATGGAATTCACTTCTTTCTCGAAACAGGGATAAGTAAAAAGATTGCTCCCTTAAGGGCTGATTCTAGGGCTTGAACATAGTGACCACAACTTCTTTTTGGAAGAGAAGACTTAGTCATAGTAGGACTATGACTTATGTTCATTAGAGAGATCAGTGGTACTTAAGGAGATAGATGTAACTACATGGGCATAACGGTTATTGGCCCAGCTGTACTTACGAGGGATCTGTGAAAGGTTGTCGCACTGCTGATTGGTTAAGATGGATACATAATATATCTATAATAAGGAGAGTTCAGTTGTCGGTCTTTAGTGGAGTGCCTGGCAGTTAATGGATGGTTGATCCCGTGACTAAAGAGTTTAGTCAGTTTTTCATGTACCATTGGAGTTTCGAGCCACAGGTCCATGAGGTCCCCTTGGTAGCTCAATGGATTCAGTTGAGGATCAGTTCTTGGTGTTGATTTGAAATATTCAAATTGACAAGAAATATTTTGATTATATAAGATATAATTAATTTGATGTATGAGATACATCTAGTGGAGGATTGATGTAAATGAGATTTACATTAAGTACCTGATGACATGCAGAAATGCATGTCATCTTAGGCCTTTTACTTAGAATTATGAAGGTTATTAAGCAGAATATGCGGCAATTGTGCTAGAAATTCACAAGAAAGTGAACTTGAAAAGGAAACCTTAGTCAACGCAAGCCATGCAATCATGCTACACACATGTGAACCTAACTCTAGGCAGGCATAGGCTTCTTGGCAATATTGCAGATACACCGCATACGTCCTAAAGTTAGGTTCACGTGTGTCTAGCATGATTGCATGGCTTGCGTTGACTAAGGTTGCCCTTACGGTCACTCTTAAGGGTTGCAATGAAAACATCTCCGTATTTTATCTATTTTCCCATTCATTTATTTCATGTCAAGAATTGTCGTGTCTCTACCTCTCATGCATATTCTCATTGCATTGTCTGTTAGTTAGGAGTAGGAGTAGGATTAACTTAGCAACCCCTCCATCATTCTTTTATTTAAACCGCTGCATGCACATCAACGAATTCATTTTGCTACAAGTTTCTATGTTCGACCTTGGATCACCCGACAAACTTGCATTCACGTTATACATGGCATGAGTGCAAGAAAACTTGTGACAGGACGCATGGTCATCATATACATTCGTTAACACATAATCATTCCAACATGTGACCATCGATGCATGACTATCAACGCATATCTTAAGAACATGCATCGCATACCGCGTCCAAGGGATTTTAGTTGTTTAATAATTTGACTTCTAAGTTTCCGTCACTAGTAACATGGAATAGAAAAAGAACTATGGTTTATATGTTTTATGAGATGAAATATTAAAACTATAGGTTATAAATATAGTATGATAAGTTGCTTATTATTTATATTTATAGTAATATTAATTATTGGATAATTAATTCTTTTTCTTTTAATAACCAAATGGGTGGGTGGTTATTGACATGGTAACCTTGAGTTTAAAAGGAAAGTGGTTTTCCTATTTTGAAAAAAAAAAAAATAAGTTTTACAAAAGATTTTTCATAAAATGTTTTTTCTCTCGGCAAAACAAAACTCACAGTAGTCGTCAAGTAAATACAAATGTACTAAACGACGGCTGGACGAGCTAAACGATCGTGCAATATTTACTAAACGATCGCATAGTTTTACTAGATGATCGCTTGCCTAAAGTAAACGATCGTGTAGAGTCTGTAGGCGATAGACCAAGCTAAACGATGAGCTAAACAATCACATAGCTTTTGCTAGACGATCACTTAGCTTTATCTAAATAATTGGGCATTGACCTATGTGATAGGTCTCCGCCATCTCCCACTTGGCCAGTCGAGTACACGATCGGTGTTTCCTTCTTCGTCTGCCTCACACCAAGTCTGAACAAAGCTCACCCTCTGGATTCTCATACTGAGAATACCAAGGTAGCATTGTTGGTGATGTCATACTCAACTCAACACCGTCGAGGTTTTCTGTAGGCCGTTCATTTTGTTGCTGAGGAGTTCGTGACCGAGGCAATCGTTGAGGAGTTCATGACCGAGCGTGAAGTGTTCATGCTATGTTCATTGCGGTCGTGTAGATCGAGCGTTCGATGTTGTTTTTGTTCGAGTGGTCGTGCACAACGAAGTGTGGAGACGCATCTGCAAATATTCTTATAGTTTTCCCTTTAAGCATTTATAGTTTTTCATGTTGTAATTTCTGTATGAATTGTATAACCGTTTGTTTGAAGTCAACTATGAATGCATTGTTCATTGCGGTCGTGTAGATCGAGCGTTCGATGTTGTTGTTGTTCGAGTGGCCGTGCACAACGAAGTGTGGAGACGCATCTGCAAATATTCGTATAGTTTTCCCTTTGAGCATTTATAGTTTTTCATGTTGTAATTTCTGTATGAATTGTATAACCGTTTGTTTGAAGTCAACTGTGAATGCATTGTTCATTCACGATTGTGATTTGGAATTATCGTTCTTCCGCTGCTTATGGAAATCGCGAATCCAATTTCCTTCATTAAAGCCCATAAAACACCGGACAATTACAAAAATTATTACAACCCAAGAGAGAATTTGGATGCCAAAATCGAAATTATCCACTTTAGCACACAAACATTCATCACATGAATCAATACCCACCTTATGCAAAAAATTAACCAAAATTAAGTTCTTTAAGCATGCTCTGATACCAATTGATGGAACGAACACAAGTGCATGGAAGAAAAATGGATCTAAAGTATTATAATTAGATTAATTTCAAAGAATAAGCATGCAATTAAATTAACTACAACGAGATAGAAGAAATACATACTTTGTAGACTCAAATCTTCTCCAAATTAGCTCCAATCTCCTCACGAATGGTTCGTAGACCACTACGAGAGTCTTCCCAACTATTCTCCAACCTTAGAATGGGATGTTGGGATCTGGTGAGTTACTAATTTGGAAAGGAAAAGGCTAAGTATTTGAGAGAAAATAAGGGTTGAGATGATATAATAATCTCATAAAATCCCACTTGACCAAGCGTTGAAAAATTCATAAATCTCTTCTTTTTAAAGGCCATTTCATGCAAAGACATGCAACTTTGAGTTTGATGAGAGTTTAATACTAAAAAATCTACTAACTCAAAATGGGATTAATGAGGTAAATGTCTTCAAATGAAGACAACACTTAGCAATGCAAATATTGGAATTTCTCACTCACAATTATTGGATCTTTCTACTAACTTGGTCAAAGGTCAAAGTCTGACTCTCAAAGTCCAAAGTCAACAATTTGACTTTTTGGCTTTTAAAGTCAAAAGTCAACATTTTGACTTTCATTGCATTTTTTTACCTAGTCAACAATTTTAACTTTTGATGCAATTTTGACCAATTTCATTTAATTTCAAAATTAATTCTAATAATTAATTTTAAAATTAAATTAATATTAAATAATTAATTAAAAAATTTAATTTAATATTAAATTCAACATTAATCCCAATCAATATGAAACCCTATCCATAATCTTGATATTTAAATCTTATTTAAATATCTACTTTTTTCTCTCTCTTTATGTTTAATTCACATTTAAACATTAGGTTAAATATATTGTATATATTTAATGCGCTGTTCCAAAAATCGAATTTGAACACTTTAAATTCGTTCCTCACACTATTCTAAGGTTTAGTCCGATATGAGCTAGTAGGGGGACTTCATGAACCTACAGATCATGAGCTCCAACGATCTGAGATTAACTGGCTGAACTCTTTAACCTAATTAACTATCATTCGTTAACTACTGGATCACTCCACTAAAGCCTAGTAGTTGCACTCCCCTCACTGTAGATATATTGTGTCCACTCGATAAAACCATGATTAGTAAGTTAACCCCTCACAAGTTGTTCATAATAATGGTTGGGTCAAAAGTTGTTTTACCCCCGAGATTACATCTTGCTTTTTAAGTCTCACTGATCCTCTAATAAACAATTGGTTTATGATCAAATTACTAAACCGAGTCCCTCTGGGGTCAATGAGAGGGTTGAACCCCTTGTTCAAGACCCGAAGTAGTATTTAAGGGAACAACCTCTCTACTATCCTTAAAAGCGAGTAGGAGTGAGTTTCTTCTTGCACCCTATGTCATCAGCTATCTACCCGGTCTTACCCCTGGAATGGGAGGCTTATTGAGCCAACACTATTGAGCCAACTCTCACTTATGCAAATCTATGGATCTCGAATAAACAAAAGTTCATAGTTAGCTCAGGATTAAGGTCAAGTTACCTAGGTCATTGCTTTGAAATAGTCACTCTTAAATTGTAAATTGCATTATAAAGTAAGAGTGACTTATTTCTTAGTTCGATCTTATGCAAATTTGCATAGGATGCCTCCACTCCTCATGTTAATACATGAATGAATCAGGATCACTTTGTTTGTAGCACTTTACAACAAATTGTAACAACTACAAAGTGGGCCGCATCCAATAGTGTTACAGAATAAAGTACTTAGCCTTATTTGTATACTATAGACTGTTTTGGCTATTTACTGAACTTGATCTACTCTTATGTCTCTACATAATATTCAAGTATTCATATAATATCCTTGGATCTTTAGTTTATTGGATTTATTCTTCTTTCTAAAATGAAATGAGCAATTCATACATTCAATAACAACTTTATTGAATAAAACCTCAATAACATCTTTATTGATATCAAAATAAGTTTATTGTTTACAAACCACGAGTTCTAGGATATAAAGCCCTACACAATGGTAGCTGAACATAGACTCACAACTTACCTTGGTTGCTTTGTCGAAAATATCGAAAATATCTTTATTCTTAAAATTAATTAATAAATTATCTTTCAAGTGATGGATGCAAATACCATGAAATGCTTCTGAAAAGACAGTGATAATTGCCTTTTTTATGCCAGGGTGTTTATTTGATACGATAACCAAATCACGAACTTGCTCATTGCAAATCTTAATTGCTGAAAAAACCACACCCAATATTCACCAGTTTTTCCACTAGATATACCGAACGGGACGGGATATATTTGATTATTTCCATTGAACCCAGTCGCATGCAGGAGTTTAACATTGTACTTATGTAGGATTGTATCAGCAACAACGGAAGCACAAGGATCATCTAAGTACTCTAATTCACTAATTTTGACAAAATATAATGCATGCTCTTGCAGAAAACAAGTGAGTTTCAAGACATACCTCTTGTAAAACTTCTTCAAAGCTTCTTCTCCAATTGCTATCTTCTCTGAATCTTGGTGCAACCACCTCAAGATCTTCCCCACTATTCTCTTGGTGCTCTAGATTGAGTTGTGGGACTCAAAACAAGCTTGAATCAAGGGATGAAGGAGAAAAGCTCACTGCAGCAATCTTGTTGAAGAACCCTTTCTTCAACTCGAATTTTCTCTAAAATTCTCTATAGATTGCATCACCGAATTTCACTCCAAATTATTCATTATATTGCATATCAACATGCAAAGGGGAGAGTTGCAGCTCATGTTTGAAGAAGACAAGGCAAAGTTGAATATATTTTGTGTGAGTAATTTGAAAGATGGATAATGGAAAATAAGTTTTTTCCATTTTGTGTTTTTGTTTTTCTCTTTTTCGATTTTATCTCAAAAATCAAAATTTGATTTTAAAATTCATTTTGATTTTAAAACTAAAAAATAAAATTAATTTTAAATAAATATTAATTAATTTAATATGAAATATTAAATTAATTTTAATACATTTCCATCTTTATATATTTAAATTATATTTAAATATATAAATTGTCCTATTCCGTTTAATTCTCAAATTAATCATATAATCATATCTCATCTAATTTGAATGATTCAAATTAACTTATCATGCTATTCTAGAGCTAGTCCGTTACGAGCTAGTAGGGGGACCTCGCGGACCTACAGATCATGGGCTTCAACGATCCGAGATTAATTGGCTAAACTCATAAGACCAGATTAATCCCCATTCGTTAACTAATGGGTCACTCCACTAAAGCCTATAGTTGCACTCCCCTCACTGTAGATATATTATGTCCACATGATTTAACCATAATTAGCAAGTCAACCCTTCACAGGTTGTTCGTAATAACGGTTGGGTCAAATATCTATTTTACCCTCGAGATTACGTCTTATTCCTTAAATTCCTACTGATCTTCTAATGAACAACTGGTTTGTGATCCAATCACTAAACCAAACTCTCTCAGCCTAGTGAGAGGGTGGGGGCCCTTGTTCAAGACCTGGATTCTGTACTTGAGAGAACAACCTTTCTCTTATCCCTAAATCAGGTAGGCATGAACTTCGTCTTGCACTCTATGTCCCTAGCTATCTATCCGGTTTTACCCTTGAAATTGGAGTCTTATTGAGCCGGCGCTGTTGAGCCAACCCTCACCTATACAAATCTAAGGGCAATCTTGAAAAAATAGGAATTCATAGTTAGCTCAGGATTAAGATCGAGTTAACTAGGTCATCTAGGTTAAATAGTCAGTCTTATACAGTAAACAACGTTATAAAGTAAGAGTGACTTATTTTTTGATCTAATCTTATGCAAACTCATTGTATAGGATGCCCCACTCCTCATGTTATAACATGTATGAATTAGGATCACATCGTATGTAGCACTTTACAACTCTTTGTAACAACTACAGAGTAAGCCGCATCCAATGGTGTTACCAGAATAAGGTACCCAATCTTATTCATGTACCATAGATCATTTTGACTATTTACTCGAACCTGATCCACTCTTATTGTAATGACCCGACCCCCTAGGACTTAAGTTAGGCCGTTACTAAATACATGCATGCATGGAACTCAAAACGACACTCTTTTATGTTGAAATAAATGCTAAATAAATAAGGTAAGTTCAAAAGTCCTTTATTAAATGCAAATAAAAAACAACAATAGGGTACCCTTAAATCATAAATGTTAATAAATAAGTCTGAAAACAATTCTTAATAGTAGGTTTCAAATATCAAAACTGAAAGTTAAGCAAAACATGAAAGGAAATCTAAGTCTCATAAGCGGAAGTATAAAACTAGTCCCAATCTCTACCTTTAACATGAGAAAGAATGAGTATAAAATACTCAGTAAGTAACCCCACTACTGGGGTCAGGTTAGGCATCTATGTCCTCTAGATGCCTACCTCTGGTAGAACATATAAACTGCCTTAGTCCTCATGGGACGCATACATACATGCAAAACTAGTTTCTATCCTATTGTAATTAAGTATGCCTACTACCTCTGGTGAAGCCCGAAGGAAACACAATCTCTAGTGGGTATCTAACTAATTAGTAAAATCACTATCATAGTCTCAACATCATAATTATCACAATATGGTCCTATGACATGCATAGACGCCTCAACATCATGGCTCTACAACATACATATATGCCTCAATATCCACAGATCAGATACAACCTCATGGAAGAAATATCATCCCATGCTAGCATTCAAGTATCTACGTGCACAAATAAATCTTTCAGTTCCTCATACAAGAACATGCATTGGTTATACTATACTATCAATCTATCATGCCATCATTCTGTCATAATATTCATCTATCATACTAGCATACATCTAGTGCCTGGTCTGTGGGCATCCAGTAGTAAGATTACTAACCTTAAATTTGGTCACAAATTAATCCAAGTAATTAACCCTCTTACAACTCTTGGAAGGCTTTGAATCCACCCTATAACATACATTACAAATATTAATTTAGCACCCCTGGTCCAAAAATAACAAATCCAAAGTTTTAAACTCATCTTTGGGGTCTAAATCCAATTAACCAAATTATTTAAAGATCTTCAATTTAACTTTACCTAAATCAAAAATTCGTAGATAAAAATCATATCGAGATTCATACTCCACTTCGTGTCGATTATACCTTGATTGCTCCATTCAGAAAGTTTGTATGGGTCAAGATCAAGGTGAATAAGAGAAAGTTGTTCATTGTAAAATCAAATATGTGATATATTGATTTCAACTCTCACGTCCCTAGAAAGTTCACACCGTGAGCTCCATACAACGCTTCGTGTCGATTATACCTTGATTGCTCCATTTGAAAAGTGTTTATATGGGTCAAGATCAAGGTGAATGGGGGAAGCAATTCATAATAAATGGGTAAAAGATATGAGTCAACGTGTCCTACGGTCTCTTCCATTGGTTTGGATCGTTAGATTCCTATGTTGCGCCTGCTAGTTAGCTTTAAGCGGCTCTTGCTAGTCGTTTAACGATGGTTATCTATTTGGAGGGTTGTAACATGAGATTCGGAAAAACTCGAACTCCAGAAATGATTAGGATTTCTTAGGTTGTTTCTCAACTTTGACTCTCCAATTCGGTAGCATCGTTGGGGCCGCCAATCTTTGAGATCTAAAAATGGAAGGTTACCTTACCTTACAGAATTACTAATTGTTAATAAGCTCTTGATCAAAAATCGTAGCTAAATGACTATCGGAATATGATTTATTCTGGAGATAATATTTACTCAAGAATGTCTTGCTTTAGTGAAAGAGTATTTGACTGCCCCTCGGTAGCACTTATTCTAACTCATTATAGTATTGTTGCAAATAAAATAATGAAATTTGGGTACATTACTACTTTGCTAAAACTTGATTGGATTTGAAAGCAATTCATTAATAGAGAATTTGTTTATATTTTCAAAATGACTAGTTCATTGATACAATTGTTGGCTTCGGATAAATTAACCGTGGATAATTATGCTACATGGAAATCAAATTTGAATACAATACTGGTGATAGACGATTTAAGTTTGTTTTAGCAGAGAAGTGTCCTCTCATCCCTAACTCAAATGAAAACCAAACTGTTCGGGAAGAATACAACAAATGAAGGCAAATGAGAAAGCCCGTGCCAACATTCTTGCCAGCATATCTAATGTCTTGGCTAAGAAACTCGGAAGCATGTTTTTTGCCAAAGAGATTATGAAATCTCTATGTGGGATGTTTGGACAACTGTCCTTCTCCTTGAGGTATGTTACTATCAAATATGTTTACAACTGCTGAATGAAAGAAGGGGCCTCTATTAGAGAACATGTTGGACATGATGGTTCATTTCGATATAGCAGAGGTAAATGGAGATGTCGTAGACGAAAGAAGTCAAGTCGGTTTTATTCTAGAGTCTCTTCCGAAGAGCTTCTTGCAATTTTGCACCAACGCATTAATGAACAAGATAGAATATAACCTGACTACAGTTTTTAATAAGCTGCAGGCTTTTCAGTCCATTTTGAAAACAAAAGGACAAGAAGCAGAGGTAAATGTTGCTGCTACTGAGAAAAGAGGATCGTTCTCTAAAAAGTCTGATGTTGCTTCTTCTTTTAAGAATAAGAGTATTCCCTTGAAGAAGTAAAAAGGAAAGGGAAAAAGAAAACTTCTACTGGCCATAAAGGCAAGGCTAAAGTTGCAAACAAAGGAAAATGTTTCTATTGCAGTGAGGACGAGCACAAGAAGAGAAATTGTCCACAATACCTTGCAGAGAAAAGAGCAGAAAAAGCAAAACAAGGAAACTAGTTCCTGAGGATTGATTAGAGATAATACTCAAAGTTGTGAACATGGGAGAATATCTCAGAAAGACCAGTCGGAAATTTTGAAGTTGCTGACAAAAAATGAATTTGGTTACTTTTGTTAATGTAATAAAAGTTGTTTTATCTTTTATAAAGGACATGTTGTATATAATCTTTTGTTATAAATGAAATGTTCATTAGCAAAAGTTACATTTTATATTTGTTCTACTCTAAAGCAAATTTTGTTAAAACCAACCAAAGTTCAAGGCCATTTCAAATATTTAGATATTTACGGCTGAAAAATAGTAAGGCAAATGGTTATGTTTATCTAAGTGATAAATTTAGAACACTTGAAAGGTTCAAGATATATAAAACTTATTAGGTAAAGAATACAAAGAGTTTGAGATTTCTAGGGCTATTTTGATAGAACATGAAATCAAGTGGCAACTCTCTATACCTAGTTGTCTTAATTGTTTTGAACAACATTCCAATTTTAAGGTGCTTCTAAAATTCCATATAAGATATGGAGAACTCATAAAAGCTCTTTATGATATGTAAAAGATGTTTACATAGTTCAGAAATATGGAATAGATCAACACGTGTGTTAGTTTCGAACCCTTAAGTATTGGAATGTCGTTCAGATGGCATGTTTATCTGTAGACAACCCAAAAGTAGTATTTCAACTAAGAGAAAATCAAGTGTTTGTGTTGACAAATGCTAAATTTTTATAGAAAAGTATACGAGATCATCATATATTATTTAGTTTCCATAAAAAGCAAAGTATATATCAATAAGAGTTATTGATTAAAGCTGACACTATAACAAAAGTTGTTTGGACAGGTCAGATGCATCTTACTCAAAGAGTTGAGGGTCCTCGATGTAGTGGGAGGAATGTATGACAGCCTAGCTATTATTTGGGTTTAGTGAAAACTCGAGTCATCAAGTCTTGATGATGGTATCGAAAAACAAAAAGTTGAGGATATAAGATGCATTCCCTATATTATTTTGAATAGAATTCCACTGTATATTAATGTATTTACAGATATCCTCTGGGCTAAAGTGTTTGGGGATCACCTAGTGAGATTAGGACTAAGGGGTTGTATAACCTAGGGCAAGTGGGAGAAAAACCCATGGGTATGTGATACCTAAAGATGGGTATGTGCTACCTAAAGGCAATCCATGGGTATGTGCTACCTAAAGGCAATCCATGGGTATGTGATGCCCTATTTTATTGTATTTCTCTGTAAAACTAAAAAACTCAACATTATATATTCATATTATTGGGATTGGTGCCATAATTCTCTCAGAGTCTCGTTGTTTGTAATTATACACATTGTTTATGAACAAAATAATTCTGACATTTACTCATATCCAATAAACAAAGCTCCATGGTTATTGTAAGTAAGCTTAAGCATGTATATGAGATATACAAGGGAATCATGCCTTAAGTGATAACCTAAATAAGTCTGTAGTATAAGGATTAAAGTGGGATACTTGATCCTGGTGACACTACGGATACGGCCCGCTTTGTAGGGGTTTACAAGTGTTGTAGACTACTATGGAGACATGCGAGAGGGGGTGTCTTATACAAAAAGTTTGTATAAGACTGGACCACGAGATGACTAGACTCTGTATATAACGCTATTGATACTAGAGGCTTACATTTGACCTAAACGACCATAGGTGACATGACCTCAATCCTGAGTGTTTTGGAAACTCCAGCCTTTGAGGGTGGTCCTTTGATTAGTATGGGTGAGAGTGGCCAGATTGCCAACTTAACATGCCTACCTTTTTGGGGACTTGTCTGATTTGGGATCTGGAAACTCAGTTACACAAGATGAAATTCACCCCTTCCTCGAAGCAGGGTAAGTAGATAGATTGCTCCCTTAAGGGCTGATTCCGGGGCTTGAACATAGTGGCCACAACTTTTCTTTAGAAGAGAGGACTCAGTCATAATAGAACTATGACTTATATTCATTAGAGGGATCAGTGGTACTTAAGAAGTTAGATGTAACTATAGGGGCATAACGATTATTAGCCGACTTGTACTTACGAGCGATCTATGAAGGGCTGTCGCACTGTTGATTGGTTAAGATGGACACATAATATATTCGTAGTAGGGAGAGTTCAGCTGTCGGTATTTAGTGGAGTGCCTGGCAGTTTAACGGAAGGTGGATCCCGTGACTAAAGAGTTTAGTCAGTTATTCACATACCGTTGGAGCTTCAAGCTATAGGTCCATAAAGTCCCCTTGGTAACTTAATGAATTCAAGTTGAGAATCAGTTCTTGGTGTTGATTTGAAATTTTCAAATTGACAAGAGGTAATTCGATTATATATGATATGATCGGTGTTGTGTATAAGATACATCTAGTGGGAAATTAATGTAAATGAGATTTACATTAAGGACCATGGAATAGAAAAATAGTTATGGTTTATATGTTTCATGAGATGAAATATTAAAACTATAGGTTATAAATATAGTATAGAAGTTAGTTATCATTTATATTTATAATATATTAATTATTGGATAATTATTTATTTTTAATAACCAATTGAGTGGGAGGTTATTGGTGGTTTCATGGTAACCGTGAGTTAAAGGAAAAATGTTTTCCTAATTTTAGTAAGATTAGAAAAATGTTAATTTGAGATTTCCAATCTCTGAAAGTTCTCACGAAAAAGTTTGTCAAGTGAATCAGATTTACTAAACGACAGCTTGGAGAGACTAGACGATCGTGGAAAGTTTCTATACGATAGACTCTCAGCTGGTTGATGAGCTAAACGATCACATAGCTTTTGGTAAACAATTGGGCATCGACCTATACAATAGGCTTTATCTTCTCCCACTTGCTCAATCATTTATACAATTATTCTTCTCCGGTCTCATCCTCTAACCAAGTCCACACAGAGCCCACACTCTGGATTCTCATACCAAGAATACCCAACCTTTTTGGTGGTGTCTTACTCAACTTGACACAGTCGAGGTTCTGTGGAGGTCGTTCATGGTGTTCAGGGTGTTCGTGACCTTGGTGATCACGATGTTCGAGTTTGCTGCGATCATATAGTGTAGAGTTCGTGTTGTGATTGAGCGCTCGTGATCGAGCAATCTTGAAGATGAGTCTTCAAAGGTTTGTTAGTTTTATCACTTCATCTGTAGGAAAGCATGCTGTAATTTCTGTTTTGCATATAGCCTATTGTTTCCGTTTGTGATTATAATTGTATATGTTCATATATGATTGAAATTTAGAAAGATCCTTTCGCTGCTTATGGAAATCCTCATGTCCAATTTCCTTCTCATATGTATATTACCACTGAAGTTTTAATCAAAGTGAGAGTTTATTGGGTTTTATGTCCTAAAACTTGTGGTTTGTAAAACAATAAAATCATTCTGTAAATCGATAAAGTTGTTATTGAATATATGAATTTCTTATTTTGTTTTAGAAATAAATCCAATAAACTAAAAGATCCATGACTATTATATGAGTACTTGAACTTTATGTGGAGATATAAAAATAGATTAGGTTCGAGTAAATAGTCAAAATGAACTATAGTATATGAATAAGGTTGGGTGCCCTATTCTGGTAACACTATCGGATGCAGCCCACTTTGTAGTTGTTACTGTTGGGATTGGTGTCCTAATTCTCTTAGAGTCTCGTTGTTTGTAAAGATACACATTGTTTGATGAATAAAAGAATTGTTATTTCATTCTGGCATTTACTCATATCCAATAAACAAAACTCCTTGGTTATCTTATGTGAACTTAAGCATGTATATGTGATATACAAGTGGATCATGCCTTAAGTGATAACCTAAATAGGTTTGTAGTATAAGAATTAAGATGGGATACCTGATCCTAGTGACATTACGGATACGACTCGCTTTGTAGAGGTTTGCAAGTGTTGTAAAGTACTATAGATGATAGATTCTGGCCATTCATGTGGAGAGGTACGAGTGGGGTGTCCTATACTAAGAGTTTGTATAAGACCGGACCACGAGATGACTCCTCTATATATAATGTCGTTGATACTGGAGACTTACATCTCACCTAAACGACCATAGGTGACACGACCTCAATCTTGAGTATTTTGGGAACTCCTGCCTTTGAGGGCGGTCCTTTAATTAGTATGGGTGAGAGTGGCCAGATTTGCAACTCAACATGCCTACCTTTTAAGGGACTTGTCTGATTTGGGAGCTGGAAACTCAATCCACAAGATGGAGTTCATTCCTTTCCCGAAGCAGGGATAAGTAGAGAGATTTCTCTCTTAAGGGCTGATTCCGGGGCTTGAACATAGTGGCCACAACTTCTCTTTGGAAGAGAGGACTCAGTCATAGTAGGACTATGACTTATGTTCATTAGAGGGATCAATGGTACTTAAGGAGTTAGATGTAACTACAGGGGCATAAAGGTTATTGGCCGAGCTATACTTACGAGCGATCTATGAAGGGTTGTCACACTATTGATTGGTTAAAATGGACACATAATATATCTATGGTAAGGAGTAAGCTATCGGTCTTTAGTGAAGTGTCTGGCAGTTAACGGATGGTGGATCTCGTGATTAAAAAGTTTAGTAAGTTATTCACGTACCGTTGGAGCTTCGAGCTATAAGTCCATAAGGTCCCCTTGGTAGCTCAATGGATTTAGTTGAGGATCAGTTCTTGGTGTTGATTTGAAATGTTCAAATTGACAAAAGGTAATTTGATTATATATGATACAATTGATATGATATATGAGATACATCTAGTGGAGGATTAATGTAAATGAGATTTACATTAAGTACCATGGAATAGAAAAATAACTATGGTTTATATGTTTCATGAGATGAAATATTAAAACTATAGGTGATAAATATAGTATGATAAGTTTGTTATCATTTATATTTATGATAATATTAATTATTGGATAATTAAATCTTTTTCTCTAATAACCGATTGAGTGGAAGGTTATTGGTAGTTTTATGGTAATCGTGAGATAAAAGGAAAATTGTTTTCCTAATTTTAGTAAGTTTTGCAAATGTTGATTTTGAGATTTCTCTCTTGGAAAAAGAATCTAACGGAAGTTGTCAAGTAAATATGATTTACTAAGCGATAGCTTAAGCAAGCTAGACGATCGTGTAGTGTTTTGTAAGTGACAGACACGGAACTAAGCGATGAGCTAAACGATCGCTTAGTTTTTGCTAGACGGTCACTTAGCTTTTGCTAAATGATTGGGCATCGACCTATACGATAGGTTTCAGCCATCTCCCACTTGTTCAATCGTTTACGCGATTGTTGTATCCTCTTTCATCTGCCTCATACCAACACAGAGCCCACCCTCTGGATTCTCACACCGAGAATACCAAGCTAGCCTTCTGGTGGTGTCATACTCAACTCGGCGCCGTCGAGGTTCTGTGGAGGCCATTCTTGTTGCAGGGTTTCGTGACCTAGGCGATTACTGAGTTTGAGTGCGCGAAGTTCGTGCTATGTAGCGATCATGTTGTTCGAACGTTCATGAGCAAGGAGACGAGTCTACAAATGTGTGTAGAGATTTCTCTTTTTGATCATTTGTAGTTTCATGTTGTAATTTCTTTAATAAATGTATAACCATTTGTTTCTGTTTTGACTATAATTTGTAGTGTTCATACATGATTGTAATTTGGAATGATCTTTTTTGCTGCTCATGGAAATCCTCGTGTTTGATTTCCTTTAATTGGTATCAGAGCCATGTTGTTCTAATATTCCAAATTACAAGTCTGTTTTGAACTTCATTTTATAGTCGCGGTGGGTTTCTGCATTTGTGTTTAATCGTTAAGTGTGAATTTGTAAAGGCCCCTGTGTTTTTGGGCGTAATTAACTTGCAATCGAGTCAGTAATTCAAAGAGTTTGAGTTAGTCGAGTTGTTCGTGATGAAGTTTTGGAGCATGGAGATGCAGTTCTCAACAAAGAAGAAGATCAAGCGTTGGTCGTATCGTGTAGCCTAAGGTAAGCGATCGTTGAGATTTAACTAAGTGATCATTTAGATTTTCTAAACGATCATTTAGTTAATGCTAAGTGATGAGGTAAATCGTTTAGTTTATCGCGTAGCGTTGGTTCCCCGATCACGTAGGCGTCAGTGGTAGACGATCGTAGTGGGAGCATGTGATGCTCATCGTTTAGTAAAAGCCGCGCGCTAGATGATCATGTAGTTAGCAAGCTTCATCGCTTAGTTACTACCTACAGGATTGCACGTATACGATACTGAGGTGCTAGCTAAGCAATCGCTTAGGCAATGGTGCTTTGCGGCATCGTAGTCGTTTAAACGATCGCGAAAGGCGGGCATTGTACAGAGCGTGCTAAGTGATCGTGTACCTCAGGCTTCATTACTTAGTAAAAGGTACAGAGCGTGTAGTAATTGCTAAATGATCGTTTAGCTTTGGGAGTGTTGGTAAGCGATAGAGCAAAGCGTTTATTTTATCGTGTGGACGATCGCGAGGAGTTTAGTACATGATGGTTGGAGATGCGATGCTTTGCTCGAGCAGTATAAAACCCGGTTCACCTGTTTGAACCGAAGACTCTTTGTCTTTGTAATAGTTAGCTTCAAGTTTTATGTTTTTAAGGAAATTTTACCCGATTCATCAACATTGGTTTATTATACATGTGATGTATGGTGCTTATATGCCAAAGTGTTTGACATATAGTTTAAAACCCACCTTAGGTTGTGCAATTATTTATGCATCATGTATTATAAATGTTATAATCGAGCATGAAGAAATTACTTGAAAGCATGTGCATGCATCATGAAATATAAGAGTTATATTTTGCATGCAGAGAGCATTATCGTGCATCATCCTTTTATTATAAATGTTATAGTCTAAGGGTGAATGGAAGCATGTTTTGCTTGTTTTATTGATGTTTTGTATAAGTGTTATATAAAAGAAGTAGCAATGAGTGGACAATGCATTGAGCATGACACTTAGGTTGTTTATAAGCATTATGAATGGCTTGCATGTGTTAGCTTCACATTGTGGTGGTTGTTTCTGTTTATAAGTGTTATAAAGGAAATTAGACCTAAAATTGATAATTTAGAGTTGCATGCGGACTTAGGGTGAACTCAAGTTTTTTAAAAGGATTTTAAAATTGGATTAAGATACACCTAAGTTCAAATGGTTCTAAAGAGTTTAGTAACCTAGATTAATCTTTTAAAATCGATTTAATAGGATTAAGTTGGTTGGAATAAAATATTAAATTTGTTTTAAATCTATCTATAAGGGACCTTTTGTCTAAGGTGGGTTCTGGCTAAGCTGGGGTTCTTAAGTTGACGGAAACGTAACATCCCTACCTGGGAACCTACCTGGAAAGATGAATTAGATAGATTTTCAACAAGCATGCGACGATTTGGTCAAAGACTCCGTTAAAGAGTTTAATGGATGATGATCAAAAAGTTTTTTAACTATCCAAGGTAAAAGTTACTCTTGGAAAAACCTAAAAGTCACTTAGTTAAAATCCTTAACCGTGTTTTTTCCACTCACTGAGTATTTTATAACCTAGGGTTTAACTTGGAAAATAGTTAGTTTTGATATGTTTGTAATTCCACTCACGTTTCTCCTTGTATGTTCACACCGTGAGATTCATGTTTGGCCTCATGGTACCTTGGGAGCATCCCCCTTCAGATAGTGTTTGCATGAGTCAATATCAAGGTGGACGGAGAGAGTGTTTATAGTAAATGGGTGAAGGGTGTATGTCAACACGTCCTATGGCCTCTATCATTGGTTCACATTGTGAGATCATTCTGTACTCCCTCATGGTGCCCTGGAAGCGTCCCCATTCGGATGGATGTTGTGCAGTTGGTCAAGATCAAGATGTGTTGGGAATGTCCTAGAACTCGAAGTTCGTGTTAAACATTCTATTTTATCAATAACAATGACTTGTTGATTTTGCATCTTATTTTGAAAATCCAATAAATGCATCCTTAGCTATAGTCTGAATGTTGTAACTTTATGTAATGATATAAACAGGATCAAGTTGATACTATATAGCCTAAATGGTCTAATAAGTATATGGATGAAATTGGGTATCTCATCCTAGCAACACTATTGGATGCGGCCCACTCTGAAGTTGTTACAAGAAGTTGTAAGGTGCTACAAACGATGTCATCCAAAAATTATTCATGTTAAGACATGAGAGTGGGGGCATCCTATGCAATGAGTTTGCATATAGACTGGACCACGAAAATAGTCACTTTTCTTTATAACGATCGTTTACTGTTAAAACTAACTATTTCATTTATTATATAACCTAGGTTAACTCGATCTCAATCTTGAGCTAGCTATGAACTCCTATTTATTCGAGATTATCAAACGGTGAGAGTAGTCCAACAGCACTGCTCAATAAACTTACCATTTTGGGGATAAGACCGGATGAATAGTTGGGGACATAGCCTTGCAAGATGGAATTCACTCCTACCCTATTTAAGGTTAGCCGATAGGTTGTTCTCTTAAGTACTGACTCCAGGTCTTGAAAAATCGAGGCCCCGCCATCTTATGATAGAGAAAGGATTTGATTCATAGAGATTATGAATCGGAATTGTTCATTAGAGGATCAGTAGGAACTTAAGAAACCAGATGTATTCACAGGGGTAAAATGGTATTTTTAACCTAGTTGTGATACGAACAACCGGTGAAGGGTTGACTTACTGATTATGGTTATTATGTGGACATAATATATCTACAGTGAGGGGATTTGACCTATGGGCTATAGTGGAGTGTCCCATTAGTTAACGAACGGGGGTTAGATCGGACTAATGAGTTTAGCCGATTAATCTCGAATTGTTAGAGCCCATGATCTGTAGGTCTCCGAGGTCGCCCTACTAGCTCGTAAATGGATAAACTTTAGGTAGCTTAAAAAATTAATTTGAAACGTTCAAATTAAATGGAACAAAAGAATATATATTTAAATATGATTTAAATATATGAAGATGATTATTGTGCAAAAACTAATTTAGTATTTGATATTAAACTAATTTATGAAATTAATTTAAGAAAATAAATTTTCAATTAAAATGGTTTTAAAATCATTTCATGTTTTAAAAGAAAAGTAAAAATCATTTTGCATGTTGCACAAAATGGAGAATGATTTTTTTCCATTACATTCATCTTCATGCTCACACAAAGGCCCATATCTTTTCTTCATTGATTCTCCAAGCATGAGCTGCAAGCCATGCCCTTCACTTCATTGCATGTTCATCTGCAATATATAAAGAAGATTGGAATCATTTGAGATGACTTAATGTAGAATTTTTTAGAGAAAAATTACTATGAAAAGAAACTGTTCTTCTTATCGGCTGCCGTGAGTTCTTCATTGTTCTTCACCTTTTCAAGTTGTTCTTGAGTCCCACAACTCTGCCTAAACTCCAAGAGGATAGTAAGGAAGGCTTTGAGGTTGTTCACGGTGATATCAAGAGAAGACTGCTGCTATACACTAGGTTTCTTGGAAAGTTCATCAAAAGTATGATCTTAAAACCCTGTTTATAGAAAAGCATGCTTTAGTTTCTGCCAAAATTAGTGAATTTGAATGCTAATGGATCCTTGATACTTCCACTGCATGTTATTTAACTCTTTCAAGGTAAACTCCAGAAATGGACAGGGTCACTTTAGGTTTTTCCTCAGTTGGATTTTTTCCCTTCGGATTGGCTTTTTGGGATGGACCTCTAGGGCTTAAAATGGTGGGTCACACTTACGGGAGATTTTTAAGTTAGTTAATGATCTCTTGGCCAAATTAATGATGGCTAGTCGTTATAGGAATAAGAGTTGTTCTGGTATTAATGACTAGTTGAGAACTTCTCAATTCAGAGGAGGGATAACTAACCTCCCTTCGGCGGCTTTTGTCCTAAACCTTTGAAGCGTCATTGTGAAACTAGATGTCATACAGGGTTCATATTAGTTTTGCTAAAACCTTATTGGATGTTGTTTAGTTTTACAACGGGTATTTTCTAAAAACTAACATAGGTCAATGTGTTTCTCTTTTCAGAAACTCGTTAGTATTTCCGTTTAGTGCTTTTAAAATGACCGATTACTAAAACGACCTCGATCCAACTACTCTCCAAAAGAGGAGACAAGACAGTAAATATGATTTATTAGTCTTAGAGACATGTTTGGTAGAGAATGATGATTATGCCTGGATCCTTGATTCGGGTGCTACCAATCATGTTAATTCTTCTTACTCAGGATTCAGTTCCCACAAATGTTACCACAGGGAGAGATGACTCTTCGAGTCCACTGGTGAGGTTGTTTCACTATTGTTGTAGGCAGGCTGAAGTTATTTGTTGACAAGAAACTTTATCTATTACTAGATAATGTTTTTGTAGTTTTTCATATTAAGAGGAACTTAATCTCGGTTTCTTGTCTCATTGAACAAGGCTTTACTGTCTCCTTTTCTGAGAATAAAATATTTATTTTAAAGAATGGAATGGAGATTGTTTATGGTTCAATGGAAAGTAACTTATATGTACTAAGGCGGTTAGTCATAAAAGCCTTGTATAACACTAAAATGTTTAGTATGGCAACAACAGCTAAAAGATCAAAGGTTTCTCCTAAGGAAAATGCCCATCTTTGGCTTCTAAGATTAGGTCACATCAACCTCAATAGGATTGAGAAGTTGGTGAAAAGTGGACTTCTAAAGAGTTTAGAAGAAAACTCCTTGCCGATATGTAAATCATGCCTCGAAGGCAAGATGACTAAACGATCTTTTACTGGAAAAGGTTACAGAGCCAAGGAAGCCTTGGAGCTTGTACATTCAGACCTCTATGGTTCGATGAATATTAGAACTCATGGTGGGCATAAATATTTCATCTCTTTCTTAGATTATTATTCAAGGTTCGGGTATTTTTACCTAATGCAACATAAGTCTGAAGCCCTTGATAAGTTCAAGGAGTATGAGGCTGAAGTTGAAAACTTGTTAGGTAAGAAGATAAAAGCACTATGATCTGGTCGTGGTAGAGAGTATATGGACCTCCAATTCTAGACATAGAACATGGGATTGCGACCCTTGGTACACCTCAGCAAAATGATATATCAGAAAGGAGAAACAGAACTGTAATGACCCTACTTTCCTACTTATTTCTAGGATGCTACTTCATGCATGCATAGGCTTACCCGTACATTTTTATTTTAAACAATCAAATAAAAGAGTCAAAATTTTATCTAATAGTGCTCAAATGAGTAAAGATAAGAAAACATAATTAAAGAATAATAATAAATAAAATAAAATAAAAATTTACCATTTGGGGTACCCCTAAACCCAACTTCAAAATGAAAAACAATTAAATAGTCAAATAATAAAATTATGAATTTTTGCATGAGAGTTTAAAACGCCTAACTCCTAAATCAGACTCCAAAACATGATATTAAGTGCGGAAGCACTCAGTCGTCCTAATGGCCAGGTCACGGATCTCTCTTGTCATGCATCGGTCTATCATTACCCTTACCTGAAAAATAGGAAAAAAAAAGGGTGAGTATAGAAGTATACTCAGTAAACAGCCCATTACTGGTCCCACTCAGTGATTTGTTAGTCTTTCCATAGGACCAAAATGCACTAGGGATCATAAGCATAGGCATAAGGGGCGAACCCGAAGGCACGCTTTCATAAGTAGTGACACAAAAATCACGGGCATAAACATAAATGGTAAGCCCAAAAAGAACACCGTACATAAGCATAAGGTGTGGGCCCGAAGGCTTACAGCATGCAATGTGTATAGCCCAATAGTAACACTAACAGTCACTAAAATCTTATGGACATAAGCATACAATCATGAATCCTAGAACTAACAGTCATTAAAATCTCAGACAAACATAAGCATGCAATCAAGGCCATGAATCAGCATCAAACTTTATCACAATTACCCATATTTCAAACTTCAGCACAGTTACATACGTACAGTGACATAAAATTTTTCCTTTTGACTAGCAGGCTTATCAAGATCTTAGGGCAATACCAGCAGTAAACCACTTACCTTGAAATTATGTTGAACAGTTAGCAACCAAACTCCAATAATCAACCAAATCCCTCTTTGACTCGAGTCAGACGCTCAAATTGCCCTAGAATAAACCAATTTAATGTTAAACCTTATAAACACAACCTATTCCCCCAAATTGCACAAAAAAAAACTCCAAACTACTCACCCAAAAGAATGCCGACATAAACAGTACTACACTGAGCTCCAAGGACAGAATCCAAAACAGTCTTAAGCCAAGCTTTCAACACTAAATTCCAAAATCCAGTAAATACCAGCATTCACCAAACCAACTGCGGAAATGAGATTTAAAATAGGACAACCAATATAGCTTACCAAAAAGCGCCCAACCAAACCTTGATGCTGCTGGAAAGTACCGACAAAATGTCTTGAAATCTTGAATTGAGCAACAACGCACCCTGAATTAACTTAAATCAGACAAAAAATTTGTAGCCATTCAGAACCCATTAACTTAAAAACAAAAAAATTAAATCTCACCAAAAACCACGTTCTTGGCAGAACCGGAACGGTCGGCGACTGTCGGATGCAAAACAAAGACGGAAGAAAGACAATCGAAGAAACCCGACGCGGCTGGAAACGGCAGCGTGGCTGGAAGCAGACGAATTTCGCGTAGCTGGAAGAAAACGAAACTTTGCGCATCTGGAATGACCGGCACCTTGCGTGATTGGAAACCCACGATCGAGCGGTAGACGACGGCGAGACGCGTTGGGCTGAGGCGTGAGGAGGTGGTGGTGGAGACGAAGAAGAACGCGAGGCAGCAAGGAGGAAGAAGAAGAGAAAAAGAAAAAGAATTCTTATTTTTTTCCTTTTGCACGAAACCCGAGGTCCCCTAAATCTCATTTATAACATTAATTCGCTTCTCCTTTTCCTAAATTAACTATTAACTCTCTCTTTTTTAAAAAAAAAAAAATAAATGTACAAATATTTGAGGCGTCACACTTTTCCCCCCTTAATAAACTTTCGTCCTCGAAAGTTCTAATCCTAGAAAAGCTTTGGATGTAGTGCTCTCATCTCATCCTCTCGCTCCCAAGTTGCTTCCTCAAACTGATAAATCTGCCATAGAACCTTCACTAGTGGCACCTCTTTGCTGCGCAAAACTTTTACCTCTCTGGCCACAACTTGCGCAGGCTTTTCCTTGTAACTCAAGTTTTCATTCAGCTGCAAGGTCTCAAAGTCCACCACATGAGATGGGTCCATTAAATACTTCCTCAATATGGAGACATGAAAGACATTATGGACCGCAGAGAGAGATGATCGCAAGGCCATACGGTAAGCCACAAAACCGACTCGCTCCAAGATCTCAAATGACCCTACAAAATGCGAATTTAGCTTACTTTTCTTCTCGAATCTCAGAATACCCTTCATCGGTGCCACTTTTAGGAACACTTTGTCAACAACCTTGAACTTCAGATCTTTATGCCTAACATCTACATAACTTTTCTATCTACTTTGCGCTACTAGCATTCTAGCCCTGATCTTCTGCATGGCTTCATTTATCAACTCTACTAACTTAGTTCCCACCAGTTTCCTCTCCCCAATCTCTCCCTAACAAATAGAAGATCTGCAACCTCTGCCGTAAAGAGCTTCAAATGGCGACATGCCAATATATTACTATAAGCAAACTCTGCCAAATGCAAGTGGGAGTTTCAACCCCCTAAAAATTCCAACGCACAAGCGCGCAACATGTCCTCCAACGTCTGATTTAAACGTTTTGCTTGTCCATCAGTTTAGGGGTGAAAAGTTCTACTGAAGTTCAACCGTGGCCCTAAAACTACCTAGAGGCTCTTCCAAAAACTAGAAGTGAAACAAGGGTTCTATTATCTCCTTATGTATAGTTGAGCACAATTGATACTGGCACATCATGTAATCCTATTATCTTCTTATGTATAGTTGAGCCTACTTACTTACCACGTACGTGGGATTTCTTGGAATAAAATATGCCACCTTGGTGAGTCTGTCTATCACCACCCAAATCACTGAGAAACCTTTTGTTGTCCTGGGCAAACCCATAATAAAATCCATTGCCACGCTTTCCCATTTCCATTCTAGCACATCCAATGGTTGTAGCAAGCTTGCTACCTTTTTCCTTGGGGCCTTCACCTGCTGACAAACTAAATATCTGCTGGCATAGTCAGCTATCTCCCTTTTCATATTGGGCCACCAGTAATACTGCTTCACATCTTGGTACATTTTGGTACTACTTGGGTGCATCGAGAATGGAGAGTTATGAGCTTCAACCAACAATTCCCCTTTCAAGCCACCATCTGCTGGGACGTACAACCATCCCTGATACAAAAGACCCTTGTCCACCGACATAGAAAATTCATTTGTCTGACCCAACACTACCTGACCACATTTCTGAACCTGGTCTGGATCACCCTGCTGTGCAATAATAATCCTCTGCCTCAAAGTTGGTTGCACTGTCAACTGAGCTAGTTGCAAAGTGACTTCCCTCACTACCACAACGATCTCTGCTCCAGATCTTTACATATTTGAACCTGCTTAGTGATCAAGGCGGCCGAATGAGCGACCTTTCAACTGAGGGCATCAGCAACCACATTCGCCTTACCTAGGTGGTAGAGAATCTCACAGTCGTAATCCTTTACTAACTCGAGCCACCTACGCTGCCTTATGTTTAACTCTTTCTAGGTGAAAAAGTATTTCAGACTCTTATGGTCAGTGAAAACTTGGATCTTTTCCCCATACAAGTAGTGCCTCCAAATCTTCAGGGCAAACATCACTGCTGCCAATTCCAAGTCATATGGTTTTTCAACTAGCGGGAGGCATAGGCAACCACTCTACCATGTTGCATAAGCATGCAACCCAAAACATTCTTAAAAGCATCACTGTAGATCACGAAGTTCTCGGAGTCGTCTAGTACGGTGAGAACCAGGGCTGAAACCAACCTCTGCTTGAGGTCCTAAAAACTGTCCTCACAAGCTTTACTCCAGACAAACAAAGCTCCCTTCCTAGTTAGTTGAGTCAATGGTGTGGTCATGCTAGAGAAATTCTCTACAAATCTATGATAGTACCCAGCCAATCCCAGGAAGTTGTGCACCTCACTGACCATTGTAAGGCGGGATCAATTAGTAACGGTCTAAATCTTAGCTGAATCCACTGAAACCTTGTCCTTCGACACCATGTGCCTAAGAAAGAACACCTTTCGTAGCCAGAACTCGCATTTAGAAAACTTTGCATACAGTTTGTTTTCTCTCAGTGTTCCTAGGACCTTCTGAAGATGTTCCTTGTGTTCCGCCTCTTCATGGAGTAGACAACAATGTCATCAATGAAAATGATTACAAAGGTTTCCAAGAAGTCCCTAAACACCCTGTTCATCAAATCCATGAATACCGCTGGAACATTTGTCAGACCAAAAGACATCACAATGAACTCGTAATGCCTGTATTTAGATCGGAACGTAGTCTTTAGGATATCGTTGTCCCTGATCCTCAGCTGATGGCAACCTAACTGTAGGTTAATCTTGGAAAATATAGTAGCACCCTGTAGCTGGTCAAACAGGTCATCGATTCTAGGAAGCAGGTACTTGTTTTTTATGGTCACCTTATTCAACTCCCTGTAGTCTATGCATAAACGTACCCATCCTTTTTCTTCACAAACAATACTGGTGCACCCCACGGAGAAACACTGGGTCGTATAAACCCTTTATCAAGCAGTTCCTACAATTGAACCTTCAGTTCTTTCAATTCCACTAGAGCCATTCTGTATGGTGCTTTGGATATAGGAATAGTGTCTGGCTCCAGTTCGATCGTAAAATCAATCTCCCTTAGTGGAGGCAGTCCTGGAAGTTCTTCCAAAAATACATCGGGATAATCTCTCACAACTGGCTCAGAGGTTAATGTAGTCTCGGTTTCTCTTGTATCAACTACGCTAGCCAAGATGCTGCAGACACCTTGATTTATTAACCTATTGGCCTTCACTGCTGAAATCACCTTGGGCAAAACTACTGTCCCAACCTCCTTGAACTTAAAACTGGCTTCCCAAGTGGGGTTAAAAATCACCTCCTTACGAGAACAGTCTATACTAGCATGGTTGGTAGCTAACCAATCCATGCCCAGAATTACGTCGAAATCACGCATGTTTAACACTATCAGAGTCACATCAAGGGTGCGGTTCGCTATTTCCAACTGACACGCTCTTATCTTTTCACTTGCTATCATAATCTCTTCTGACGGTGTAGACATTGATAAAACATAACCCAAGGGTTCCAAAACTAACATAGCATGCTTTATGAATAATGAAGAAATGAAAGAGTGAGATGAGCAAGAGTCAAACAATGCCAAGGCATAGTGCCCCAAGATTGGGAGTGTACCTGTCACTACTGTTCCTGAGTACTCAGTTTTCCAATGACTGGTGGCATAAACCTGACCCTGCTGCTGCTTTCGGTTTGAATTACCCTGGTGCGAACTCAGAGGCTAACCCTCTACATTTTCGAAACCACTACTAGGGCATTGGTCCGCCGTATGCCCTATCTGCTTACATCTGAAACAAGTCCCTATGCCAATCAGACAGTGTCTCTAATGACGCTTTCCGCATGACTTGCACATCGACCTTTCCCTCTAAATTCCTCCTGAAGTAGTAGCCTGCCACTGGGTGTGCCCTACTGACCTGCTTGTACTCTAGATCTTCTGCGGAGGTCCCGGAACTCTATCCCTGAAGGACAGCCCATGCATGCTGCCGCTCGGAAGGTTGCGGCGTAGGTGGGAGACTCTAGAGCTTGCACAATGCCTTGCACCTCATTCCGAAGTCCTTACACAAACTTTTCATCCCTCTTTACTCGATAGACACTAGATCAGGGGCGAAGCAAGATAATTTGTCAAACTCCTACTCATACTCTTCTATTGTCATGGTCCCCTGCTTCAAGTTTATGAACTCAGCCTGCTTGTTGTACCTCATATGAGCAGAGAAGTACTTCTCATAAAACCGCTCCTTGAACTGATCCCACGTGGCTTGGCCTCCACTGGCTTCTATCATTCTTTCAGCCGAGCGCCACCAGCACTTGGCATTATCGATGAGAACGAAAGTGGCACGCTGCAGCTTCTACTCCTCTGGACACCTCATGTACTGAAAAATCCCCTTAATAGTGGACAACCACAATTCTGCATTTGTGGGGTCTTTCAGAGACCCGTTAAACGTCGTGGGATCATACTTCTTAAAATCTCGTAGGTATCCAGCCTCCAAAGAAGGGCTTTCCACGGTCCAACTCGTGGCCCTATCTTGATTCTAAACTGGTGGTAACGGGACTGACGAAGATGGCGCCTGCTGTGACTGTGCGTGATGAGCTATCTGCTCAGCCACCATGCCCCTTAGTTGTCCTACCATGGCCTGCGTGACGACGTTCCCAATAGCTACAACCATAGTCGTATATTCTATTGGAATTTCTGAGGATGACGGTTCTGGAGGGGGAACAGTCGAAGCTCGAGGCCTGCTCCTTGGTCTAACCTTCTGCCAAGTTGACCCAGAAGGGTCACGAGATGGTGGGTCCCACACCTCTTGGCTCTACACCTCGGGTTCTTGCAGGCCAGGGTCCCGCTCCCCAACTACTTTCTTGCTTCGACTGCCCCTTCCTCTAGTTTGTGGCGCCATACCTGGTAACCACACACAACGCTTTAATACACGCTAGCAGGGTAAACCATCAAACGACTGCACAACAGGTAAGATTTCATATAAATTTCCCTAAAGGACTTTAAACAATATACTTGGTGATGACGAAAGATCCATTTGTGGCCATAAGGAACAGATTGGACTCACGATGTTAGTCAGTCTACAAAACCTAAAACTTAGGCTCTGATACCAACTGTAACGACCCTACTTTCCTACTTATTTCTAGGATTCTACTTCATGCATGCATAGGCTTAACCATACATTTTTCTTTTAAACAATCAAATAAAAGAGTCGAAATTTTATTTAATAGTGCTCAAATGAGCAAAGATAAGAAAACATCATTAAATAATAATAATAATAAATAAACTAAAACAAAAAAAAATAAAATATGAAAAACAATTAAATAGTCAAATAATAAAATTAATGAATTTTTGCATGAGAGTTTAAAACGCCCAACTCCTAAACCAAACACCAAAACATGATATTAAGTGCAGAAGCAGTCAGCCATCCTAATGGTCAGGTCACGGATCTCGCTTATCATGCACCGGTCTATCATTACCCTTACCTAAAAAATAGGGAAAGAAAAGGGTAAGTATAAAAGTATACTCAGTAAGCGGCCTACTACTGGGCCCACTCAGTGATCTATTTGTCTTTCCATTGGACCAAAATGCACAAGGGCATCATAGACATAGGCTAGGCATAGGCATAGGCATAAAGGGTGAACCCAAAGGCACGCTTTCATAAGTAGTGACACAAAGGTCATAGGCATAAACACAAGTGATGATCCCAAAAAAGACACCGTACATAAGCATAGGATGTGGGCCCAAAGGCTCACAATATGCGATATGCATAGCCCAATGGTACAACTAACAGTCACTAAAATATTATGGACATAAGCATACAATCATGAATCCTAGAACTAACAGTCATTAAAATTTCAGACAGACATAACCATGTAATCAAGGCCATGAATCAGCATCAAACTTTATCACAATTACCCATACTTCAAATTTCAGCACAGTTACATACATACAGTGACATAAGAATTTTCCTTCTGACTAGCAATCTTATCAAGATCTTAGGGCAATATCGGCAGTAAACTACTTACCTCAAAATTATACTGAACAATTACCAACCAAACACAGATAATCAACCAAATCCCTTTTTGACTCGAGTCAGACACTCGAATTGCCCTAGAATAAACCAATTTAATGTTAAACCTTATAAACACAACCTATTCCCCCAAATTGCACCAAAAAAAACTTCAAACCACTCATCCAAAAGAATGCCGATGTAAACAAAACTACACTAAGCTCCAAGGACGGAATCCAAAACAATCCTAAGCCAAGCTGAAATGTTTCAACACTAAATTCCAAAATCCAGTAAACATCAGCATTCACCAAACTAACTGGGGAAACGAGATTTAAAACAGGACAACTAATATAGCTTACCAAAAGGTGCCCAAGCGAACCTTGATGCTACTGGACAGAACCAACAAAATGTCTTGAAATCCTTAATTGAGCAACAATGCACCCTAAATTAACTTAAATCATACAAAAAATCGATAACCATTCAGAACCCATTAACTTAAAAACCAAAAACTTAAATCTCACCAAAACCAGGTTCTTGGTAGAATTAGAGCGGCGAACGAGAAACGGAGATGGAAGAAAAATGATCGAAGAAATCCGGTGCGGCTGGAAATGACGGCACGGCTGGAAGCAGACAAAACTCTGCGCAGCTGGAACGATCGGCACCTTGCGCGACTGGAGACCCACGATCGAGCAGTGGACGACGGCGAGACGCGCTGAGCTGAGGCACGAGGAGGCGGCGGCAGAGACGTACTGTGAAGGGAGAACGTGAGGCAACAAGGAGGAAGAAGAAGAGAAAAAGAAAAAGAATTCTTCTTTCTTTTCCTTTTGCATGCAACTCGAGGTCCCCCAAATCTCATTTATAACCCTAATTCCTTTTCCTTTTCCTAAATCAACTATTAACTCTCTCTTTTTTTCTTTTTTCTTTTTTTTTTTTAATAAATGTACAAATCTTTGAGGAGTCACAAGAACCTTGATGGACATGGTTCGGTCTATGATGAGTTATGCTCATCTTCCAGACTCGTTTTGGGGTTTTACAATGCAGACTGCATGTTATATCTTGAACAACGTTCCCTCGAAAAATGTTTATGAAACACCTTTTGAGTTATGGAGAGGCTGTAAAAGTAGTTTACACCACTTCAAGATTTGGGGCTTTTCGGCACATGTGCTAGTGACTAATCCAAAAAAGTTGGAACCACGTTCGAAGGTTTGCCTTTTTGTAGGCTACCCCAAGGAAATGAGAGGTGGATACTTCTATGATCCGAGTGAGAACAAAGTGATTTTTTTTACAAATGTTATCTTCTTAGAAGAAGACCACATGAGGGATCATAGGCCACGAAGTAAGCTCGTTTTACCTGAGATCTCTAGTGAGACTAAGACTGCTGAGGGTTCAACAAGAGTTTTTGAACAGGCCGACAGATCAACAAGAGTTGTTGAGGTCGGCACGTCTAGTCAACCAGCTCAAGAGTTGAGACTGCCTCGACGTAGTGGGAGGATTATGAACCCACTGGATCACTACATGGGTTTGACTGAAGCCCAAAACATCATTATGAATTATGGGGTCGAGGATCCGTTGTCTTTTAAGAAAGTAATGGGGGATGTTGACAAAGATGAATAGGTTAAAGCCATGAACTAGAAAATGGAGTTTATGTACTTCAATAACGTATAGGAGCTTGTTGATCCATCTGATGGGGTAAAACCTATTGGATGTAAGTGGATCTTTAAGCGAAAGAGAGGTGTAGATGGATAGGTGCAAACCTTTAAGGTAGGACTCGTGGCAAAGGGTTATACCAAGATTGGGGGAGTTGACTATAAGGAAACTTTCTCACCTATTGTCATGCTCAAGTCTATCCAGATTCTCCTGTCCATAGCCACATTTTATGATTATGAAATATAGAAAATGGACGTCAAGACTGCCTTTCTTAATGGTAATCTTAAGGAGACCATCTATATGACTCAACCAGAGGGGTTCATAGTTTCAGATCAAGAGCAAAGGGTTTGCAAGCTTAATAAGTCCATTTATATGTTGAAACAAGCATCTAGATCTTAGAACATCAGATTTGACATTGTTTTCAAGTTGTTTGGCTTTGATCAGAACGTTGATGAGCCTTGTGTTTACAAGAAGATCATCAACAGCTCAGTAGCTTTCCTGGTACTGTATGTGGATGATATCCTACTCATTGGGAATGATGTAGGGTATCTGACTGACATTAAGAATTGACTAACTGCCCAGCTCCAAATGAAAGATTTGGGTGAGGCACAATATGTTCTAACGATCCAGATCATTCAGGATCGTAAGAACAAAGGATTAGCCCTGTCTTATGCATCGTACATTGATTAAATGTCGATCAGGTACAAGATGCAGGATTCTAAAAGGGGTTTATTACCCTTCAGGCATGGAATTGTTTTGTCTAAGGATCAATGTCCTAAGACACCTCAAGAGGTTGAGGAAATGAGACAGATTCCCTATGCTTCTGTTGTAGGAAGCTTGATGTATGCAATGTTGTGTACCAAACTTGACATTTGCTATGCAGTATTTTTTTTCAGTCGGTATCAGTCCAATCCAAGATTTAATCACTGGACGATGGTCAAGACGATCCTCAAGTATCTTCGGAGAACGAGGTACTACATGCTCGTGTATGGAGATAAGGATCTGATCCTTACAGGATACACAGACTCTGACTTTCAGACCGATCGAGATTCTCATAAATAGACATCGGGGTCAGTTTTCACTCTGAATGGAGGGGTTGTAGTATGGCGAAGCATCAAGCAAGGATGCATCGTAGACTCCATTATAGAAGCAAAATACGTAGCCGCTTGTGAAGCAGCTAAGGAAGTTGTTTGGCTGAGGAAATTCCTTTCAGATTTGGAAGTTGTTCCAAATATGGATTTGCCTATCACGCTTGATTGGCGAGGTTGTGGCAAATTCAAAGGAGCCTCAGAGTCATTGTCGGGGTAAGCACATCGAATGGAAATATCACCTGATCAGGGAGATTTTGCATCGCAGTGATGTAATAGTCACGAAGATCGCATCGGAGCACAACGTTGTTGATCCCTTTACAAAGGCCCCCATGGCTAAAGTGTTCGAGGTTCACCTGGAAAGTCTAGGTCTGCGGGAATGCGGCATCTTGTCTAGGGCAATTGGGAGATGATACTAGGGTATGCCCTAGTTTATTGTATATTGTACATTAGTCTCTCGAGTCATTAGGAGAAGTGGGAGATTATTGGGATTGGTATCCTAATTCTCTTGAAGTCTCGTTATTTGTAAAGATACACATTGTTTGATGAATAAAATAATTGTTGTTTCATTCTGGCATTTACTCATATCCAATAAACAAAGCTCCTTGGTTATCTTATATAAACTTAAGCATGTATAAGTGATATACAAGTGGATCATGCCTTAAATGATAACCTAAATAGATCTGTAGTATAAGGATTAAAGTGGGATACCTGATCCTAGTGACACTACGGATACGGCCCGCTTTGTAGAGATTTACAAGTGTTATAAACTACTACAGATGGTAGATCCTGACCACTCATGTGGAGGCGTACAAGCAGAGGTGTCCTATACAAAGAGTTTGTATAAGACCGGACCACGAGAGGACTAGACTCTGTATATAACGCCGTTGATACTAGAGACTTACATCTCACTTAAATGACCATAGGTGACACGACCTCAATTCTGAGTGTTTTAGGAACTCCTACCTTTGAGGGTGGTCCTTTGATTAGTATGGGTGAAAGTGGCCAGATTGCAACTTAACATGCCTACCTTTTTGGGGACTAGTCTGATCTGGGAGCTGGGAACTTAATTCACAAGATGGAATTCACTCCTTTCCTAAAGCAGAGATAAGTAGAGAGATTGCTCCCTTAAGGGCTGATTCCGGAGCTTGAACATAGTAGCCACAACTTCTCTTTGGAAGAGAGGACTCAATCATAGTAGGACCATGACTTATATTCATTAGAGGGATCAGTGGTACTTAATGAGTTAGATGTAACTACAGGGGCATAACGGTTATTGGTTGAGTTGTACTTACGAGCGATCTGTGAAAGGTTGTCGCACTACTGATTGGTCAAGATGGACACATAATATATCTGTGGTAAAGAGAGTTCAGCTATCGATCTTCAGTGGAGTGCCAGCAATTAACGGATGGTGGATCCCATGACTAAAGAGTTTAGTCAGTTATTCACGTACCGTTGGAGCTTCGAACTACAGGTCCATAAGGTCCCCTTGGTAGCTCAATGGATTTAGTTGAGGATCAGTTCTTGGTGTTGATTTGAAATGTTCAAATTGACAAGAGGTAATTTGATTATATATGATATAATCAGTATGATGTATGAGATAAATCTAGTGGACGATTAATGTAAATGAGATTTATATTAAGTACCATGGAATAGAAAAAGAACTATGGTTTATATATTTCATGAGATGAAATATTAAAACTCTAGGTTATAAATATAGTATGATAAGTTGGTTATCATTTATATTTATAATAATATGAATTATTGGATAATTAAATCTTTTTCTCTAATAACCAATTGAGTGGAAGGTTATTGGTGGTTTCATGGTAACCGTGAGATAAAAGAAAAATTGTTTTCCTATTTTAGTAAGTTTTACAAATGTTGATTTTAAGATTTCTCTCTCGGAAAAGGAATCTCATAAAAGTTGTCAAATAAATATGATTTACTAAGCGACAGCTTGAGCGAGCTAGACGATCGTGTAGTATTTTGTAAGCGACAGACACAAAACTAAGTGATGAGCTAAACGATCGCTTAGCTTTTGCTAAACAATTGGGCATCAATCTATACGATAGGTTTCAGCCATCTCCCACCTGCTCAATCGTTTACACGATTGTTGTTTCCTCCTTCGTCTGCCTCAAACCAAGTCCACACAGAGTCCATCCTCTGGATTCTCACACCGAGAATACCAAGATAGCCTTTTTGGTGGTTTCATACTCAACGCGATGTCGTCGAGGTTCTGTGGAGGCCATTCGTTTTGCTGGGGTGTTCGTGACCGAGGCGATCGCTGAGTTTGAGTGTGCGGAGTTCATGCTGTGTAGCGGTCGTGTTGTTCGAGCGTTCGTGAGCAAGGAGACAAATATACAATTGTGCGTAGAGATTTCTCTTCTTGATCACTTGTAGTTTCATGTTATAATTTCTGTAATAAATGCATAACCATTTGTTTCTGTTTTGACCGTAATTAGTAATGTTCATACATGATTGTAATTTGGAATGATCTTTTCCGCTGCTCATGAAAATCCTCGTATTCGATTTCCTTCAATTACAAGGAGTTGTAAAGTGTTACAAACGAAGTGATCTTGATTCGTTCATGTGGTATCATGAGGAGTGTGGGCGTCCTGTGTAATTAGTTTGCATAAGAACGGATCAAGAAATTAGTCACTCTTACTTTATAACATTGTTTACTGTTTAAGATTGACTATTTCATAACGATGACCTAGGTAACTTAACCTTAATCCTAAGCTAACTATGAACTCATGTTTATTTGAGATTATCCTTAAATTTTCATAGGTGAGGGTTAACTCAGCAGTGCCGGCGCAATAAGTCTCCTATTTCAGGGGTAAGACCAGGTAGATAGTTGGGGACATAGAATGCAAGATGAAATTTACTCTTACCCACTTTTAGGGATAGTAGAGAGGTTGTTCCTTTAAGTACTGATTCCGGGTCTTGAACAAGGGGTCTTACCCTCTCATTGGCCTGAGAAAGACCCGGTTTGATGATTGAATCACAAACCAATTGTTCATTAGAGGATCAGTGGGACTTAAGGAACAAGAAGTAATCTCAAGGATAAAACAACGTTTGACCCAACCATTATTATGAATAACCTGTGAAGAATTAATTTACTAATCATGGTTATATCGAGTGGACACAATATATCTACAATGAGGGGAGTGCAATTACTGGTTTTAGTGGAGTGACCCAGTAGTTAACGAATGAAAGTTAATTCAATGTAAAGAGTTTAGCCAGTTAATCTAGGATCGTTGGAGCCCATGATCTGTAGGTCCATTAGGTCCCCCTACTAGCTCACAAATAGATTACCTTAGAATAGCATGATAAGTTGATTTGAAATGTTCAAATTTGAATTAAGGGAATTAGTAATTATATGTGATACAATTACATATTTAATTTTGGAATTAAACGTAATTAGAGAATCAATTAATATATAAATATGATTTAAATATTAATTTCATGAATAGAGATTCATGGTGGTAGATTTATTGACAAATTAATTTAATATTTGATATTAAATTAATAGAGTTAATTAAATTGTTTAATTAATTATTAATTATTAATTTTATTAGAAAATTAATTATTGAATTATTTTTTTGTAAAATTAATAAAATTTTAATTTTAATTAAAGAATTAAAATTGAAAATTGACTTTGATTTTGATTTTGATTTTGAAATTAAAATTCAAAATTCAAAACGGAAAAAATTGAAAATTTGGAAAAACCCATAAAGTGGGATTTTTTCACTCAACTTCAAAGCACCTTAATCACCATAATCCACTAAGTAGGTGGTGTCTTCATAGGATGAAGACTTCAAAGCATGGGTTGATAGTTTAAAATACAAAAGGGATTCAGCTGAAAAGGACATGCAATTGCTGAATTGTTGAGTTTTTGAAAGTTGAAGAAGTTGTTCTTCAACAAGCGGAAAAACCAAAAAACCTCTCCTCCAATTTTCCTAAGTTCAAGCTTGTTTTGAATCCCACAATTCAATCTAAGACTCCTAGAGAATAGTAAGAAAGCTCTAGTGGTGGTCCACGACTTCAATTGGAGAAGATTGCAGCTCAAATTTGTGTTTTTGAAGAGGATCTTCAAAGGTATATGTTGAAACCCTCTTAATACCCTATGAACATGCTTATTTTGATGTCAAAATTGAAGAATTAGAATGCTTATGATCCTGTTTTCTTCTATTGCATGTTTCTGTAAACCAACATTAAATGTGTTCCATCTACAATTAAAACAGGGTGAATGCAGTCGTGTTTGAAATATTTATCTTACTGCAGATCATATTCAAATGCTGAACCAAGATTTTCAATTTGTAAGGCTTCATCAAATTTAGGTAACTTCTTGTAGGATTCTTTTGGTGACCCCCAAACAAGCACTAACGCTTCTTCTCTTGCCCTTCACACTTTGTCGTAACTTAAACTCACACCATACTCTTGTTTTATATCTTTCACAATGCCCTTCGGTCTATATGAATGACTAACGTCTTCAAACTTCGACTTTATTACATGTCCGAGAACCCAACTAGAAGTTTTTCTATGATCATTAGTCAAATATTTCATTTCTACATGTGTAGACATTGATGTACTTAGAGATCTTAAATATTTCACAATTTTTCAATTTAATGGCTCGAAGTCTCTATTTATATTCTTCAACTAAGCATATCACTTTGTATAATGTTGTTGTTGACTTCTTCACCCTAAATTTAAAGTTACCTCTAATTGCTAACATAGATAACCGCATCTTTAAATCCTTCTTAGATATAAAATGTCACCAACTTGTACAAGACTAACCTGGCATGAAGATTGGGCTACTAGATGGATGCGAAAAGTCACGACCCGTTGCATGTGACGAGCCTCCATAGTCTTCGATGGTGGGTATTAATCTTGGGTTCTTCTCGATCATCCTTCTCCCTCCAAGACCAATCATTGAAATATTAACATTGATCTACATCATCCCCTAAGTTATGAGTCGCCAAATTACTAGGTGATGAAGTAAGTGATGGGTTAAAATATGTGGGGTAAAATGGGCTATCCGACTCCATCTTGTAATGTACTGACTTAGATGTTGAAGGGATTTCTTCAGTTCGTCGGATATATGAATTGTTTGGATGAAATCCTTGATTACTTGAATATTTTGGAAGCATAGATATGTAAAGAGGTATTACTGAGACCTCTTCCCATGTGAGGAATGTATGTAGATCTTCATCATTTAGAATTACAAATGCAAGGGTTTTGGATCTCAATTGAAGTATACATCTTATAACAAGATTATACTCATCTGAAATTATACCACTTATCCTATAAACTTCTGTCAAGAATTCATTATACGTCAACAAGGTGTACATGCATCTATCCTCAACGCATTGCCATATTTTTATATCAAGAGATGGATCAATCCTTCATCCATCTTCACTCATCATACTCGTTCATTACCATTTTCCTTCATCATCATAAGAACATTTAGTATCAAAATATGAGGCAAACAAGTTTTTGGCGCCATTGTCAAGGATTCTAGCAACGTAGCTAACCGGAGTTCGACTTTTGTATCATATTGCAGAAACTTTTGTATCATATTGTAGAAACTTTCAATCAAAGGAGTATTACAAGTTGAGCTTGAACTTGTGAACGTTTTATGAGCAGAGAGAACACTCTTAAACTCTCATACGACCCTGAAATTGAAATAATCTTCAAACAAAGAAAAAGATCAAATTGATGTCGAACGTTAAGCCAACAAAACCAACAACAACAAATGGTAAATGACCAAATTAATCAGTGGCTAAATAGCTAGCTAATGCTGCACTAAACCCGATTCTAATTGCAAACAACAGCACGCATCCAATGCATGAGTATGTGTCACCAGTGTTATATGACTTCTCACCTAAGATCATCTACCCAGTGCTTGACGGGACATGGATCGAAATGAAATCAATCATGCTTCAAATGCTACAGACAACAGGGTAGTTTTTGTAATTAATTTTGGATGAATTAATTTTTAGTGAATAAATTTTTGTGGTGGAGACTGTTTGGTGAATTAATTTGGTAGGTTGGTTGTTGAAATTGAGAGTGAGAATTTAATAAGGAACATAAGAGTAATTGTACAACCAAAATTTCTCATGCTTAAATCATTTTCATCATCAAGGGGGTTAAACTTTTTTTTTCCCAAAAATAGATCAAAAATACAAAATAAAACTTCAAAAAGATTATTTTTGTCAATTTTCCAAGAAGAAGCAGCTTTTTACTCGGCTCCTTTACCATAACTTATTTAAATCAAAATAAGTCGGACAACTCATTTGGTAAAAAAAAAGTTTAAGAGAGAAGCTAACCATTTTTATCATAATTTAACCATCTTCTCTCTTTAATTAATATGGTCGTCTGCATTATTATTTTTAAAATAATAAGATACAGGAAAATTTGGATACTCCCTTGGATGCACTTATCTCGATGCATTTTTTTTTTTTATTTTTTTTTTTTGGTAGAGATGTGGGGAGCGGCCTCCTTTTATTAGGTTTAAAATATCTTTGTCATTTTAAATTGATTTCAATTGAAAATATAAACAAAATGTAAATATCGATCAATATTTTTAGAAAAATTATAGAAAATAAAATATGCAAAAGAATATTTAATTGGGAAATAAATTAAACAAGTTAATATTTATTATTTATAATATATTAACTTAGTGATATTTTGATTTTTTTTTTATGTTTTATTAAATTATTTGTTGGGCTATAAATTTGGTTTCTATGGTTTAGAGAAAATTAAAATTTAGTCCTTACTTATAAGAACAACGGACCTCCACCCTCATGACTTTGCTTTTGGAACCATCCCAAAAGATCTCATACCAATGGATATAATTATTCTTACTTATGTATCCATGATTATTCCCTTACTTAACTAATGTTGGGTTTTGTTCGCTCTCTTAACACTTATGATTTATAATTGGAATTTAGTTCCCACGGTTTGTTAAACATTCCGAATAGTTCTATTTATGAGAATTTTATCAAACTATTGGGACTATATATAGGGTTTTATCTAATCATCGGGACTAAATTATAATTTCTAAAACCATTGAAACTAAATTCTAACTTTATTCAAATCTTAGGAACTAAATTTATAATTTAACCTTGATTTTTTTATGATATAATAAAAATATTAATTCACTCCTCATTTTGATGTCAAATTCATGAAAATCTAGAATGGTTTATAAAACCGTCGACATGACAAAAATTTTAATGCCATGAATTCTAACTTAAATTAACTAATTTACGCAATGGTTAATAGTATACTACCTCTTTACCAATAAGTATACATTTCATGCTCATTATCATTGTTGTTTATTATCATTAGAAAATAATAGATCTTTTTCATCCCCTAATGTAAAATATGATGATTTGAACTTTCGATTTGGTTAATTTTTCAAAATTTTCTTTAAGAAAACAAATAATTTACTGTCACAAATCACAGGCAGAATTTAGAAAATGAGATTTCCCCCCCTTTTCTAACAAAATGCTCCACTGTCAAAATTTTAATGGCAGTGATCCAAAATCAAATTCTTAATATTCAAAATTCCAAACAGAAATTTTGACAAAATTTAATTTGATAAAACATGAATAAAATAAAGGAGCTAGCTTGAAACTTGCAAAGTGATATATTGGGCATGGCAAAATCATTGGCCGTGATCATATATCATCTATCTGGTAAACTAAAAGAGCAGGTTCTCATCTCACCACAGTCCACCTCAAAAATTCTTTGCTTCCATGGCTGCTCTTGCTTCCTCATCTTCCCTCTTCTCTTCTAAGCCCTCCATCCATCTTCCATCTTCCCTTTCTCCTTCTTTTCCTCCTCTCTCACTCTCTCCAATCTCTCACCCTTCTCCTCTTTCATCTTCTCTCTCCATTTCCCATTCGTTTCTCTCTTACCCTTCCTCTTTTAGACCCTCCAATGTCTGCTCCTTCAGTGTCAGGGCTAACTCTCTTGACAAGAAGGTCTTGATCGTCAACACAAACAGTGGTGGACATGCAGTCATTGGCTTCTATTTTGCTAAACAGCTTCTGGGTTCTGGCCATGAGGTCACAATTCTCACTGTCGGTGAAGAGAGTTCTGATAAGATGAAGAAACCCCCATTCAACAGATTCTCGGTTAGTGGTTAAAAGCTTCTCCTTTTGAAGGAGTTTTGTTCTGATATGGGGAACTCAAAATGAGTGGTGGTTAATTATCCCTTATCTGTGTGTTTTCTTTTGGGATGTTGTTTAGGAAATTGTGAGTGGTGGAGGCAAGACAGTATGGGGAGATCCAGCAGAAATTGGGAAGGTTGTGGCAGGAGCATCATTTGATGTGGTATTAGATAACAATGGCAAGGACATAGATACTGTGAGGTTTGTCACTTCATCATTTGCTGCTAAATCTGAATTTCTACTACTTTTTCTCATGCTTTCTGGTGGATTTTTTTTTTAAATTATATTTTTACAGTTCAGAATTTGATAGGTTTCTTGTTTTGTTGATATTGTTATGAAATCGATAAACAGAGAATGTAGAAAACGTAAAATAATAGAGAATCGACACACATTTTTACATGATTCACTAACAGTATGTTAATTACGACCACGAGAACAATTTTATTAGAGAAATGTTACAAAATATAAAATAGTAACACCTCTAAAGTTGGAGAGTTTATATAGCGTACTTTTTTAAATCCTAAGATTATAATCTAAACCGTAAATAATTAAATATGCAAAATATGAATTCAACTTAGGTTTCAAGGCATTCTGACATATATTAATCCACCTTTTAAGCATGACAATAAACATAAGTTTGCTTTTAAAAACAAAATCTCTTTGTGTATGGGGGATGGAATTCATATGCCTGAAAAACCAAATCATGAAGATTACGTTTTTTTTCCAGAGATTTCGATAAGTAAGGAGAGTTAAGCCTTAAATCAACTAGAATCATGCTAAAATTCTATCTAAGCTGCCATTTGACCTATATTTTGACATAGGCCTGTTATTGATTGGGCAAAGAGATGGTTTTAAGCAGTTTCTATTTATCAGCAGTGCTGGAATTTATAAGCCAACTGATGAGCCTCCCCATGTTGAAGGGGTAAACGTTACAGTTTCAATGTGATTCTATCACCATACATAATAAATAGATTTAGATTTAGATACATTTTCTCAGCCAAAAAGGCAGACACTTACAGAATGCTAATAATTCTAAACCATTACTATGACAGGATCCTGTTAAAGTCAATGCTGGTCATGTTGGCGTTGAAAAATATATTGCAGAGGTTTTCGGCAGCTGGGCTATCTTCCGTCCACAGTACATGATTGGATCTGGCAACAACAAAGATTGTGAAGAATGGTTCTTTGACCGTAAGAGAACATCGCTTTACAAACCTATAAAGTATTTAGACATTTCTAACTTTGATTAATGAGCTCATGGACTTGATAAATCCGCAATGCAGGAATCGTCCAGAATAGACGAGTTCCAATTCCAGGCTCCGGTATGCAGCTAACAAACATTGCACATGTCCGAGACTTGTCTTCTATGTTGACACTGGCTGTAGAGAAACCAGATGAAGCACACTCTAACATATTCAACTGTGTAAGCGATCGCGCCGTGACTCTTGATGGAATGGCCAAGCTATGTGCTCAAGCAGCAGGCTGCCTGGTTGACATTGTGCATTTTGATCCAAAAGCAGTTGGGGTTGATGCAAAGAAAGCTTTTCCTTTTAGGAATATGGTAAGTAAAATGGAATAGTTTCTTTGGGGTTTTGGGGTAAACATAGAAGATTCAGAATTTTGAGATGAGTGAAGATAAAAGTATACTCTAAAAAGAGTTTATTGTCAACTCTAAGACATTCGTACCTTTTGTTTTCTACAGCATTTCCATGCGGAGCCAAGGGCAGCCCAGGATATTTTAGGGTGGAAAAGTACCACAAATCTTCCTGAAGATTTGAAGGAGCGATTTGAAGAGTATGTGAAGATTGGTAGAGACAAAAAGCCTATAAAGTTTGAGTTAGATGATAAGATACTTGAGTCCCTAAAAGTTCCAGTAGCTGCTTGACCATTCTTCGGATAATTGTGCAGAACAATACTGTCCATATTACAGTACTTTAGCATATGTATTCTCATTTATTATTCTTCTACCAACTTACCCAAATGAAGTGATTCAAAGGTGAAGTTTTGTTGCCACATTTCTTATTTTTGCATTTACAGGAGAAACTAAAGAAAGTAGTACATCCCTTGCATATTCCCTGGCTCTCCTTCACTCTGCCAAACAAATGTGGAAGATGTACCAATTCTGATTCATTTCTAGTAAAATATATCCATCTTTTTTTCCAGAATTATAAAACGCGTATACAATATACAATGTGCAACACAGGAACAGCTGCAAAGAGATATATAGTTAAGCACTACAGAATTTATTTGGGATACAAATGTAGGTTAACCAAAAAGATAGTTTTAATTACACGAGTAATATAAAAACATATATTACATGATTAAAATGGCTTCACATATTAGTGACACTCCTTGCCATTCATGATCAAGGACCTCCAGTTTTGTGGTTCCCGCAACTCCGCAAGTTGAAAGCAATAAGCATCATGAATCTGCTTCTAATTCTCCACCAGGTGGCCTTTAGCATTTATAAAAGTTGTATAAGAGAAAAGCTGAAATTCTCCAAGAAACAATCATCCAACAGTATTATCTGGGAGGCCTCTCCAAAGCAGTCCAACCAAACTTTCCTTTGCGAAAATCTGATAAGATGCGGAAAGCTGCTTGATGACTGTCCCCGTTGAACAGTTGGAGTGCTAACTTTTGAATAAATCTGTCACCATCAATTTACTAGGAATTATTTATTGTTAGACTGCAAATATGTACTCGTTTTTCATACAGATAGAGTATTGAGTCGAAAATTCCATCCACAGGCAAAAGAAAGAACTTAAACTTAACCCAAGGTTGAGACAAGGTGGAAGGAGAGTAAAGAGAGGTAGAGATTTTCTTATCTAGTAATCAGGATCCTTCAAGCGTAAAATAATAATAATAATACTAATCTAGAAATGAAAAATTATTGACCAACATATGATAACGTACATGTGACCACATTGACCGCTTGCATCAACTTTGTATCGCTTTTGAAGTGATTCTATACCTGAAGATTTGCAAAAGCTAGTGTCACACATCAACAGTTATAAACAGACCGTTGTAGCAGGTAAAAGTGAACATCCTGAAACGTGACAGTTTTCCATCAAGCAATGAGTCAACTCAGTGAACATAAATGATTTGACTACCACGCAATAGTGCAGGAAATATTTCAGTCCCACCAAGAGAGATACTTGTACTCTTTAAATTTTCATGAGATCAAAATATTTGCATGGTACCTACTGACGGAAGCTTGGTAAGAATCTGTACAAGGATGGCAGCAACATCAGCAGCATTGTAGGACCTCTCTCCAATGTCATCGCAGATAGCAAGCTTTATTGCAGCTGTCTGGTCACTAATCCGCATTGGTATAATACCAGGAGAATCAAGCAACTCAAGATCTTTGCCAAAACGGACCCACCTTTTACAAGAGAATGGCAATAAGGAGACGGTTTAATCAAAGAACTCACTGAATCCTACTCGGAAGAAAATTCCATGCCATCTCTCAAAAAGCAATGAAAATGGCTTTACAACGGATCATCTCCCTCATTCCCAGCTTTTACATCTTAGTCAATATTATTGAGATAAACAAAAATAAAATTAAAAAAATTGGGGGTATCATACTTCAATTCTCTGGTGACACCTGGTCTTGGAGCTGCTGGACACATTCGTCGTTTCAGCAAGCGGTTGATCAGAGACGATTTTCCAACATTAGGATATCCAACTATTCCAGCACGAACCTATACAATAATCACTAAGGTTGGTTAGGGCACGTCCTGAAAATACTTCTGACCTACTATTAACTTTTTTTTTTTTTTAATGAAATAAAACTTTTAATTGATATAATAAAAAAATGCTAATTTTCAAAATAAAATGTCACATGAAACAAGAAACAAGTACAAGATAATTAAACACCTAGATTGAGAAAATAGAAGCGCTCCAATTCAGACAAATATCTTCAATAGAAAAATTAGCAAATAATTTAGAAAATAAAAGCGCTCTAATTCTGATTTACTATTAACTATTAAGGATAAACCCAATACAGCCCCATAATTTTCACTTATTGCTAAAGCACAGAAAAATATTAAATAGCGGCCACATGGTGCCTTAAGCAGTTATCCAAATAATCTTCTTCAATGATTCACTCAGGCTCAAGGCTAAATGTCTTTTGATGCTTCTATACGTCTGTTTATATTAAAATAGAACAAAAATCATTTATGATGTGCAGATGATTTGGCATAGAAAGAATTCTAGACATAAAAACCTTAAAAACAAGCTTAAGCATTAGAATTTAGTGAACTCATGTAACTAACCGCGCGAGGAAGTAGTCCTTTTGCTCTACGTTTGACATTGACATCTGCCGCTAATGTCTTGGCCAACCGCCCTAGCTTCATTGTGCCCTACAGTTGCCACATGAGAACATTATCGACTATTACAATGTCAAACTCCAAATGTTCAGAAAGAAAATCGCTTGTTTAGATACCATTCCAAGTTGCCCATTCGAAAATACTACTTTTATTCCCTGTCTCGTAAAATAAGCTGCCCAAGCATTCCGATCTGCTGAAGATATCATATCTTCTCTATTCAATACCAATATTCTTCTCCTATTACCAAGCCATGCATCCATCTAATCATGAAAATGATGAATAAATTATAAATAAAAGAAAAGATTATGGTCAGATAATCTTTGAGTGATGAAATAAAAAGCACTTCAGCCTTTAGTAAAAATATCAGTGTAGCATACACTAAAATGCAACGAGTTAAAGCAACTCTAATAGTTGTTGAACTATATCTACAATTTTGTTAAATTTCACTGCAGTCCCTGTTATCGTGCTAATTGTGTGTATCTTTACCCCTTTTCCTTATTACTTTGTTGTATATATCTTCTAAGCAGTTCACACATTGTTATACATTGCTTTAAATGCATTCTTTTACTCTCAGACAATGTGTGCGGAGAGCTTTTTCTCTTTTTCATAACAACTCATTTCTTTGTCTTCTCTTTATAGTACACACGTACTAGAGCTTCAGGTATTCTAGAAGCTTCAAACAAAGTGTCTTCCTCCAGCATAGTGTTCCATCTAGCACCTCTTCCTTCGATTGCCACCGAAAAGCTCTAAAAGCACGACTATAGTAATAATACAGAGAAGCCCTCCCTCTCTTTCAAGCTCTTTATCAAATCTCCCTCCCGCAGCACCTCTTGTTCAACGCGCTGCTATCCTAATTGCACTTTAACTTTACCATTCCCAACGAACAACCCTCTTTGATCCGCACAAAAACTGTTGAAAAATGCTGTTTTAGCCTTAAGGGCATTTTTGTCTTTTACTTGATGTCTACAGTTTTAGGGTTTCTGACGTGTGGCTATTTATATTTGTGGTTGGATATTGTGTAAGATGTATCAAAATTAATAAAAATTCTCTATCGTGGTTTTTTCTCCCTGACCTAGGGTTTTCCACGTAAATTCAGTTTTCTTTCTTCTACCCTTTATTTTTCAATATGGTACAAAGCAAGCTGATGAAACCTTAGCTGGCATAGAAGAAATTCAATCATCAACCTTAGGTGATGAGACTCCGGCGGAAAATTCACATAATGCTGAAATTAGGGTTGTTATCAATCATTACCTTCGGTCCCTTCTTGGCCCAATGCAGATTCATCCACAGACGTTTGGAGCAAAAGTAGCTGCCCAGCCTTGGTTTGTCCTCCGCCGTGCCCTAGCCAGTCGGCTTCTCGTTCGCGCAGCACCAACCAGTGCCAAGAATTCCAGTCGGCCCCATCCCTTCGATCGTGCAGCAATATCAACTTGGACAGTCGATCAGGCGGTCTCCTTCTCACCCGATCATTCAAGCTTCGCCGATCGGGGTTTTGACAGCCGATCAGCCGGTCGTTCAAGCCCCGCCGGCGCTGGGATCAGCCGCCAACTCTATAGCAATTCCCGGCGGCTTCCAGGTTTCAGCGCTGCCTCCTTCAACCTACCCAGCCACGTATCTGCCTGGTTCATCAAGCCAACCGCTGGTTCAACCGATCCAATCTTTTGTCCAGCTGGTTCATGCTTCTTCCATGCCTGCCAAAACATCTTTTTCAGGGGCCTATGGGGAGAAGCATCCCATGCCTACTCTGTTTCAAGTCGAGTCAGTGGGTTATGGCGGGACCATTGGATTTCAACAACAGTTGGCTAATTTGCAGCAACAGATTTCCGCACTCGGGGCAGCCTTAAGATCCACGGCAAGTCATCCAACTGATTCCCATTCAGATTTGTATTCTGGCCTTCTGTTATGTTCGGAAACCCCGGTAGCTACTTACCCTATTTTACCTATTACGAATATTATGTCTTGTTCTGTGGGAAACTCTGCAGCGATAACCATCGGAGAAAAACTTAATGGCCAGAATTATTTCTCTTTATCTCAATCTGTTAGAATGATCCTTGAAGGACGGCATAAGTTTGGGTATCTGACTGGGAGATACCAAGACCGAACCCTGGGGACCCTCAGGAGCGTATATGGAAGGGGGAGAATTCCCTCCTCCGCTCAATTCTGATAAACAACATAGAACCTCAAATTGGAAAGCCTCTGCTCAGGATATTTGGGAAGCTGTCCAGAAACTGTCTTCGAAAAGACAGAGCGCTTTACGACTTTATATATTGCAGAAACAAGTACATGAGTGCAAGCAAGGGATCATGGATGTAATGTCCTGTTTCAATAAACTGTCACTATTATGGCAAGAAATGGACCTGTGTCGTGAAGTTGTCTGGAATTGCCTAGTTGACAAAGTCCCAGTATTCGAAGATTGAGGAAGTTGATCGTGCCTATGATTTCCTGGCTGGCTTGAACTTGAGATTTGACACTGTCCGGAGCCGGATTTTGGGACAAAGACCGAAGTCGTCCCTAATGGAGGTGTGCTCGAAGTCAGATTAGAAGAGGATAGAACAAGTGCTATGAATGGTACAGTTGCTTCTAATATGGACTTTGTTGCGTTTGGGGTCAAGTCCTCTGGATCCGAGAGTGCCAAGTAGAATGGAAAATCTCCTCCAGTCTGTGAGCACTGGAAGAAACCGTGGCACACAAAATACCAATGCTAGAAATTACACGGTTGTCCACCAAATGGCAAGCGGCGCCCTCCGAATGACAAGTCTAAATCCAGTCGAGCCCTCGTTAGTGAAGTTGTTGATGGTGCTCCTCAAGCAACTAGTTCTGTTGATCCAGGTACAATTGGGATCGGAAATATTGTTCAATCAGATACTCCTCAGCCCTTTAGTTTCTTTATTGAGGGGGATGAATCGTGGATTCTTGACTCGAGAGCAACTGATCATTTAACTGGATCATCTGATCAATTCATCTCCTATTATCCAAGCGTTGGAAATGAGAGAATACGAATCGCAGATGGGTCCTTTGCTCCTGTTGCTTGGAAATGTCACTTGTCTTTAATTCAGGGGCTGGTTTTATAGAATGTTTTGCATGTATCGAAGATCTCTTACAATTTGCTATCAATAAGTAAAATAACCTGAGATTTGAACTGCAAAGTTGTTTTCTCACTAGATGATATTTTGTTTCTCACTAGATGATGTTTTGTTTCAGGACCTGAGCTCGGGGAGGACGATTGACACTGCCCGACATGATAGGGAGCTCTATTTCCTTTTTGATGATGCTTCTTCTAGGAGTTTGTCTAGGACTAGCTTGTTATCTCCTCTTACTGTTTATGAGACTAACTATTTATTATGGCACTTTCGTCTTGGACATCCAAGCTTTCAATATATGAAATACTTGTTTCCCCATTTAGTTTGTAATGTGAATGTGTCTTCTTTATCTTGTAATGTTTGTATTCGTGCAAAGCAGCCCAGGGTCTCTTTTACTTCTCAACCTTATAAACCTTCCAACCTTTCCATTTGATACATAGTGATGTTTGGGGTCCATCTAATGTCACGACTGTGTTCGGTAAACGGTTCACCTTTATTGACGATCACACCCGTCTTACATGGGTGTTTCTCCTTACTGACAAATCTGAAGTGACGACGATGTTCCAACAATTCTACACTATCGTTCGAAACTCAGTTCAAAACTAAAATCGCCATTCTTCGAAGTGACAATGGATGAGAGTTTGTTAATCAGTCCCTTCGTGAGTTTTTGACTTCGAAGGGCATCGTCCATCAGAATTCCTGTGCTTATACCTCTCAGCAAAATGGGGTGGCTAAGTGGAAAACCACCACCTCATTGAAGTAGCCCGATCTCTCTTGATCCCTGCGTCCTTACTTTCGTATCTATGGGGGGATGCTATACTTAGTGCAGCTCATCTCATCAATCGAATGCCCTCCCGTATGCTTAAATTCCAAATACTCCTCGAGTGTTTTAAAGAGTCATTTTCGTCACTCGTCTTTTCCCGAATGTTCCCCTTAAGCTGTTTGGATGTACCGTCTTTGTTCATAGTCATGGTCCTCACCAGAGTAAGTTTGTTCCTCGGGCCCAAAAGTGTGTGTTTGTTGGGTATCCCATTCATCAACGGAGCTACAAGTGTTTTCAGCCTTCCTCTCGGAAGTACTTTGTCACCATGGATGCTACTTTTCTTGAAGACAAACCCTTTTTTCCCGTTAGTCCTCTTCAGGGGGAGACCGCTAATGAAGAGGCTAACACATCCACCTATTCTGTTCCTATAGATCTTTTTCTTGAGCCTATCCCTGAAACAAATGACCCTGTCCTTCCTACGAAACAGGTGCCCTGGATAACCTACTACAGAAAGAATCTTAGAAAGGAAATAGTTCCCCTTGTTGCTCCACCGGAAGTTGTCCAAGAGTCAGAACCGGAACCAGCTCAAGGTACCTCTGTTCCTGATGGTAATGAGTGTGTTGGGGGTGATGTGGTTGAAGGTGATGTAATGGACTCTGACGAAGTCAAGATTGGTGATGATAATGAGTTATTAGGTGATATACAGGAAACTGAAAACGTGCAACAGTCTAGTACAGATAAACAGGTTGAAGAAACTGGTGAGTATGATGCTACCCTTGATTTGCCAATTGCCTCACGAAAAGGAACTAGGTCCTGTACCAAACATTCTATGAAAAGCTTCTTATCCTACAGTAATTTATCTTCGAGATTTAAGGCCTTTACTACCAACCTGGATACTGTGATGATACCAGGCGATGTGCATAAGGCCATGGAAGTTCCTGAATGGCGAGCCGCGATTATGGAGGAAATGCATGCACTTGAGACAAATAGAACTTGAGATCTGATCGTTCTTCCTAAAGGCCATAAAACCGTGGGTGCAAGTGGGTGTTCACTGTCAAATACAAATCTGATGGGACTGTCGATAGATACAAGGCCAGGCTGGTTACAAAAAGGTTTACTCAGACATATGGGGTGGATTACTCAGAAATCTACTCTCTAGTGGCAAAACTTAACACGATTTGAGTTCTTCTCTCAGTTGCTGTTAACAAAGACTGGCCCTTACATCAGCTGGATGTAAAAAATGCTTTTCTGAATGGTAAGTTAGAAGAAGAGGTCTATATGAGCCCCCCCCAGGTTTTGATGCACGGTTTGATAATCGAGTTTGCAAATTAAAGAAATCTCTATGTGGCCTAAAGTAGTCTCCTAGAGCTTGGTTCGAGAGATTCACTACTTTCGTTAAGTCTCAGGGATTTGTTCAGGGGCATTCTAATCATACCTTGTTCACTAAGAGATCGACATCAGGGAAGGTGGTTGTTCTGATTGTCTATGTTGATGATATCATCTTGTCAGGCGACGATTCAGTTGAGATTGACAGGTTGAAACAGAGGATGGCAGATGAGTTTGAGAACAAAGATCTTGGCAACTTGAGATATTTTCTTGGGATGGAAGTAGCAAGATCAAAAGAAGAGATCTCCGTTTCTCAGAGGAAGTACACTCTGAACTTGTTGAAAGAAACAAGAATGACTGGGTGCAAAACCTGTAGACACGCCCGTGGAAGTTAATAGCAATCTGGTAGAGTCTGTCAAAGATGTCCCCATAAACAAAGAAAGGTATCAACGTCTTGTGGGGAAATTGATTTATCTTTCGCATACAAGACTTAATATATCATATGCAAGCTCCTTATGAGAGACACATGGAGGCTGTTACATGGATTCTGAGATATTTGAAGTCTACTCCTAGAAAAGGCTTGGTGTTCAAGAAGCATGACAAAAGATGCATTGAGGCCTACACAGACTCAGACTGGGCAGGTTCTGTTACAGATAGAAAGTCCACTTCGGGATACTGTACGTTTGTGTGGGGAAATTTGGTTACCTGGCGGAGTAAGAAGCAAGGTGTCGTTGCTAGAAGTAGCGCTGAAGCTGAATATAGAGCTATGAGCCTAGGAATTTGTGAAGAAATTTGATTGAAAAAGGTTTTGACGGATCTTCATCATGAAAGCCATGGTCCCATGAAACTTTACTACGATAATAAGGCTACCATTAATATCGCCAACAATCCTGTCCAACACGATAGAACCAAACATGTGGAGATTGACCGGCACTTCATCAAAGAGAAACTAGCAAAATTTGTATTCCCTATGTTCCGTCGAGTCAACAAATTGTTGATGTTCTCACTAAATGATTACCAAGACAGATTTTCAACACCTGTGTTAGCAAGTTGGGTCTTATTGATATCTACGCCCCAATTTGAGGGGGAGTGTTGAAAAATGTTGTTTTAGCCCTAAGAGCATTTTTGTCTTTTACTTGGTGTCTACAATTTTAGGGTTTCTAACGTGTGGTTATTTATATCTGTGGTTGGGTACTGTGTAAGATGTATCAAAATTAATAAAAATTCTCTATCATGGTTTTTTCTCCCTGACCTAGGGTTTTCCACGTAAATTCGGTTTTCTTTCTTCTACCCTTTATTTTTCAATAAAAACCACAGCCATTATCTACTAAACTACCCAGGCCCCCTCCCCCACACCCACCAATTTTCCTTTTCCTAACCTCACTCAGACCTTAGCCCAAAAACTTACAGCCTTCAGATTTTTCGTTACTTCTATGACAATATAGTGAGGGTAGTAATAGTTATGAATGTATACTAATCCAATTAAGAACTGAGAACAGTCATGTCCAATCTCCTAAACACTTCAATAATATAAACACATTAAAAAGAAATGGTGAATCAAGAGTATAATGAATGGAATGAACAAAATAAGAACTTGGATGCAAAACCTGTGGGTGACTTGTAGACAAGGGTATTCTAGCATCTCGAACTTCTATCACAACATCCATCAGCTTTAGTTGATGCTTCAGCTCTTTTTCTGTTTTTGCTATATGGCCAGGATACCACTACCGAGTTGCCAGCAAAAAATGTATATGTTCTTTAGCATATGCATCAACAAACTTGCCTTATTTTCTATACCAGAAAGAATTTTAGCATACCTGAACAGGACGCAATGTATTTGTCCAGTAATAAAGATCAGCTTCAAAATCAACCCAATCTCCCTCAAGTAGGTCGCTGTTAGATGTACCTTTGGGGCTCAAATCTCCAAAGAAATTTGATGTTTTTCCACCTACAATCTAAAACATTGTGCAATTTCACAACTTGGTTCAATTACTACTAAAAATAAGTTCTCTAAAAAAACAAGAACAATTGTGGAAGGCGTAAGCAGTATAAGAGAATGAAACTAAAGAAAAAGATAGCACCCAAAATTTATGGAATGAATTGAAAAATGAGAAGGCGATTTGAATGTGTGTTACCTGAATTGTGGGGTGCGACGAAGAAAGAGAAGTTGAAGGCGAGAGAGACGATGGGGATGGTCCGCTTCGGCAGTAAAAAAGGTGGGGCGAGATTGCAGGAGCGGTGGGGAGGCAGAGCCCTGAGAGCTGAATATGAAGAAGACTCATTGCTTGCAGTTGCAGTGAGTGTCAATGCTTAACCATACGAAGACCATTCGAGTATTTTAGAACAAATTAGTTGTACAAGCGCAGATAAGGTATGAAAGTTACAAGCTCGACTATATCTCAACTAGCAGTAGCTCAATGCAATTTTGATATAGATTAACTCCTTAGCCTCATCACTAAACAATTTCACTTATTTTCTCAATTTTTTCCTCGATTCGTTGTACAAACAAGGCAAAGAGGGAGTTTTTGGTAAAATAATATTTCTTCGCTAATAAGTTTTTAAGTTTTTAAAATTCATATATCCTATGCATCATAATCCAGACTGAATGCCTCCCGTCAGGCAGGAGCCTTTATAAAAGGAATTTTGCTAAAGTTAAAACTTCATTTAATAGAAGATACAATTGAAAATTCGATTCGACGGAAATAGAATGAGAGAAATTTTACTTAATACAACCTTGATCAGAGAGGACAACTCCACTGGCATTAACGGCAGTCGCAATGTCGACACGCTCAGCTATCAACAAATAAGCGCGGTCTCCGACCACCGACTTCAATTTACAAGCGGCTTCGTAGAGTTTACCGCCACCGCCTTCGCCGCTATTGAGCACCACGATACCAACCCACTTGGACACCGCCCTGTCGATCAAATCCAAAGCATCACCACCGCTCAAAACCTCTGCTGCATCTAATTGGGGCACCACACAGGGCACTTTAATCTCCAGGCGCTTGAACCCACTTGGGAAAAGAGTTCTAGGCTGTGGCTTTTCTGGGGTTTTAGGAATCGATTCGCTGGATTGAAATGGGTTCTGTGAAACTGAGTTTATGGGAAAACGGTGGTGCCGACGAAGGGAGGTCTTAAGAAGAGGAGTGTGAATTTGGAAGAAAGGAGTTAGATTTGAGGAAGAGAGGAGAGGAATGAATGAGGAAGACGGGAATGGTGGTGGAGGACTCTCATTTCCATGGGAATTGGAATGTGAAGCTTTCAGCTTGAGCTTTTGCGTATTAGCAAAACTTGATACCTTCAAACCAAAAAGAATATCATCTTATCCTTTTTCAAGTGGCAAAGCTACGCGCCCATTGAACACAAAAGATTACATTGTATTGTATGTATGGATGTTCTCCTATTTTTAATTAATTTTTATTTTATTTCGATACTGTCTTTTCATTTAATTTTGTTTAATAAAAGCTCCGTTATGTTGGGTTGCATGCCTTAAAACTCGCAGTTTGTAATTTTAAACATTTTCTATTATCAATAAAGATGTTATTGACATTTATTCAATAAAACTGTGATTAAACATGTAAATTGCACTTGTAAAGACTAAATCTAATAAACTAAAAATCTATGGTTATTATATGAATACTTGAACTTTATGTAGCAACATAAAGATGGATCAAGTTCGAGTAAATAGCCAAAACAGTCTATAATATATGAATAAGGTTGGGTGTTTTATTCTGGTAATACTATTGGATGCGACCCACTCTGTAGTTGTTATAATTTGTTGTAAAGTGCTATAAACGAAGTGATCCTGATTCATTCATGTAGTGACATGAGGAGCGAGGGCGTCCTATGCAATGAGTTTGCATAAGATCGGACCAAGAAATAAGTCACTCTTACTTTATAACGTTGTTTACTGTTTAAGACTGATTGTCGATGACCTAGGTAACTCAACCTTAATCCTGAGATAATTATGAACTCCTGTTTATTCGGGATTATTCTTAGATTTGCGTAGGTAAGGGTTGGCTCAATAGCGTCGGCTCAATAAGCCTCTTATTTCAGAGGTAAGGTAGATAGTTGGGGACATAGAGTGCAAGACAGAATTCACACCTACCCAATTTAGGGATACTAGAAAGGTTGTTCTTTTAAATACTGAAGTCAGGTCTTGAACAAAGGGCCACATCCTCTCATTGGTCCAAAAGGGACTTGGTTTAGTGATTAGATCGTAAAACAATTGTTCATTAAAGAATTAGTGGGACTTAAGGAGCAAGATGTAATTTTTGGGAAAAAACAACATTTGACCCAACCGATATTACGAACAACATGTGTGTAACGACCCAAATTTCCCACCCGCTTGCCCGCGCAGGACAGCATCACTCGTCACTCAGCTTCCATTTCCTTTAGTTGTGCCCTGCCGAGTTCACCAGCCATCAGCCCAATCCAAGCGTCGTCCACCAGTCCTGACACGGATAGTTCCGGTTGTCACTGGATCGGGATTGGTTCTGTCCGACCTTCCAGTTTGGGAGTGAGTTTCTGGTTCTTTTGGTAACCCTTTTTCATCAGTTGTTTTGGGCCAAAGCTATCCTTACCCCCGAAATTTTCTTCTTTTGGTGATTGATTTCAGAATCTAGTAGTGGTGAAGGAAGCTGCCAGGCAAAGGGAAAGTTCGTTGGGGCAGTTCGGTATCCTTAGGTAAGTGAATGCAGTTTCAATGCTTTTGTAGGTTGGGTTATGCTACTGTGTTTTATGTCAAACTGTTGTTATAATTGTGTGGCCAGGTTGAACGGTTCATCTGGAGTGTTGGGAGATCGTTCGAGTGTGTGGGTTTTGTTGTTTTCGTGCTTGTTTTGGATTTTCCTCGTTGTGTCAAACTTAAGTAAGCGGTTTACTAACGGTTTGCCCTTGAACTTAAGCATGCTTACCTTTGGTTCTGTTTGGAATGAAATATCTTGTATGTCTGTATATGGATGGATGAATCGTGAGCAGTTATGTAATCTTAGCATGATTTATGATGTTGGATGAATGTTTGTGTCTGTATGAGATTACAGTGACTATTAGTGTTGCCATTGGGCTATGCACATCGCATGTTGTGAGCCTTCGGGCCCACACCCTATGCTTATGTACGGTATCCTTTTGGGACCACCACTTATGTTTATGATTGTGCCCTTTGGGTTCACTACTTATGAAAGTGTGCCTTCGGGTTCGCCCATTATGCCTATGCCTATGCCTACGCCTACGCCTATGATGCCCTTGTGCACTTCTGTCCCAATGGAAAGGCTAACAAATCACTGAGTGGATCCAGTAGTGGGCCGCTTATTGAGTATACTTTTATACTCATCATTCTCCTTTCATGTTTTTTTTTTCAGGTAAGGGTAAAGATAGATCGGTGATGCGTTATTTTATTAAGTGGAGAATATGGATGATATGCGTTGATGGAATTACGTTGTGCACTCAAGTTACCCCAGCGAAATTCAAGTGTAAATTCCTCTGAGTTTCCTGGTAAGTCCAGGGTCGATCACAGGGACTTGTGAAAATAGTTTGCGTTAATAATTTTCTTATGAAACTTTGCAGTAACCGGTAAAATAAATAAGGTGGTTGGTATGTTGGTTGCGTTGATTGAAAATAAATTAAAAAAAAATGCGGCGGATTTGAGAAACGAAAGTTGCGTTGATAGATGCAATGAGTATGCGATGAATGAGTTGAGAAGATCTTTAGCTAACGTTACTTGAGAATGCGTCAGACTATGTGATCATGTTACTACCATGCATAGCAAGTCATTTTCCAATGTAAATGCGATACTCTTAAATCTAGGATGCGAGTGTTGCATGCAAAATGTCCATAGAGCTTATTCCTAAGTCTTTACTCTTGTCCTATGCGTTGATGCAAATGCATGAAAGGAAGGTGACCGCATACAATCATATCTTATTGCTAAGATGCCTGCGATGTGTTGATAACAAATAGTGCTCATCCCTACGCCTATCTTTCGTTTATGCGTTCTAATCTGGTTTTCCCAAACCTAGATTCTGACCTGACCTTCCCAAGTCTAGATCCTATCCTTAGACTACCCTTCCAAGTATCTCTAATAGACGAATGAAGCATATATAAACAAGATAATCACAAAGAATGAAGATTCCCTCGTTGTGCTAGCTAAATGCTTTTCAACCCATTCAACTAATTTAGCTACTCATGCGTGAATCACATAGAGTGAACAGATATAGAGAAAGAAATTCCATTCTTATAAATAAGTTAAGTACAAATGCTAATGGAAGTTTAAGGTAGAGAGCCTAGTAGCAATTCTTTGCTGACCAAGGCTTTTTACACTAGAATCACTATTCTGAACTAAAGATATTCCCGCTTCCACAGGAGTCGGCCCTTTCTCTGTCTTGGAGCTTCCGATGCTTTCCCAAGCTCACCGAAACGATCTACCGACACACCTTCTTCCTCACATCCACCTTAAAATGAAAGAAGACTATGGACAGAGACGCGAACTTGTAAAATAATGAAATAATCGACTGCTTAACCCCTTCTCTGAAGAATGAACTTGGTATTTATAGGGCATCAAAGGTGAAAGGCGGCTTCTCTCTCCTGGTTGTACAGATGGGACAACTTTAATTCCTGACTAATGTGTCGGATAATTGTCACCGATAAAGCTAGATGTACTTTGTGACAGTTATCGGCTGTCAACTTAATTTGGATCCGTCTGTCGTCAGCTTTCTGTCCCATCGATCTTAATTGTCCTTTCGTCTAGATGCGTCCACCATGTTGCAGTGATTCTTCTTGGGTGAATGTTTGCGAGCACGTTCAAGTAAAGTCTTACGGTGAAGTTGCGCTCGACCAATGTATTCCTATGATCGCATTCTTTGCATTGCGTTAACGCATTATTCTGCACAAAAATATAAAGATCAACTGCTCTAATGCATTGGACGCATGCGACCAAAATATTATAGAATTTATGCTTAATGGACGCAATTTAATATATTTCAGCAACGCAATCCAACATTGTTTAAGGATTTAGCACTGTGATAACGTGCATTTCTGCCCGTTATCACACCCTCAAATTTAAACAATGCTTGTTCTCAAGCATAAACTAAGGATTTCTTTAGCAAGTTAGCCGCAAAGTTCTTTCCCTAGATTTCTCAATGATACTTCGTTCAAATCCTATATGCAAGAATTTTCTTAAGTCTTATTCAAATCTCTTCCTAAAATACTTCTAAGACTTAGGGATTGCAAACTTATCTTTCAAAAGGATTTTACTTAATTCTAGAACATCGTATGATTTATTTTGGCTTGCCCCCACGGGTATCATGCAATCCAACTACGAGCAATGCACTCTTTCTCAAACTAAACTCATACCAACTTGGCAGTGGAATTGCGGTCATTTATTTATGCGTTGATCCTTGTGACTTACTTTTGTTTTGGCTTGCCCCCACGTGTGTTATGCGGACATTAAACTACGGGTAAGTGCCTTTCACAACTTAAATCTTATCAATATGGGTTCCCCATTTCGTTGACAGTGGAGTTGTTAATTTTTTTTTCTTTTTTGTAAGAAAAAACAGAAAATAGCAAGGTTGAAAATAAATACCTCGCCCCCAAATCTAAAATATAGCAATGTCCTCATCGCCAAAAGAAATTAAAATAAGTCATGTGATAGTCATAGAATGCGTTGTAAAGAGAGTTTGAAAGAAAGCTAGCAACTCCTAACTTCTAGAAATATTTCATGAGGTGACTATCTGAATATTTAAGTTGACTCTAGTATAGACGAAAGAGATAGAAGCATATTTTTCATCATTGAAATCATACTTGGTGAAGAACAACATGCGGTAAACTACTAAATTTATCTACTCGGCAAATGATTACGGTAATCAGGGAGGATGCGGTGATAAAACTTTGAAAATTAAAATGCAATATGATAGCGCAAAATTTGAAATAAAGATAAGGAAGAGTACACCCCCAAACTTTACGCTGTCGCCCGCATTGAGTATTGATACATCCATCCCTACGGCGATCTTTGCTTCTGTGGATTGCGGTGATGGAATCAGAATGTTTGCTTCTTCTTGTAGTATCTCTGCAATCCTGTGCCTTAATCCTTGTAAATAGACAAAGAAATGGTCAAATGATTTCAAAACAAAACAACAAATTTTTTTTTTAGAGAAAGATAAGTAAAACACAAATAGTAGTCACGTGACAAAGATTTAAAGTTCAAGAGTTGAGTAAAGGATAGTCTGGGTTTTTCAACTTTACGGAGGCTGTTTCTGGCTGAAAATCTCCTCCGCAATATGCTTTAATTCGTTGTCCATTAACTTTAAATGTTCAACTATTGTCCTGAGTGATTAGTTCCACTGCACTATGTGGAAATACCTCTTTGATGATGAAGGGACTGGACCAGCCTAATTTTAATTTTCCTCGGAAGAGCCGCATTGACATACCTCGCACTAGATTACCCTCTTAACCTGGACGGAATGGTGACTGCAGCAGTTACCAACCCTTTTACTGGCACTTATTACCTATCTTACCTGTTAAATAATACTCAAACCCTGAATATATACATATTAACTCAGAACTTAATACATTTACAACACAAGGTTTCGCAGCATTGTTTACACATGGATATTACAACCTAGTGAGCCTCATCAAGAGTACTAGTCACTAGACAGACACATGTGTACTAACTAATACAGGTCTTCAATTACGCTTCCTTCAACCTGTTTCTTTGAGTGGCAGAGCAGCAGCAGAATAGTCCTTTGGGAACTGACCACTACCTGAAAAAGAAAAACATTCGAAAACGTGAGCTAGAAGCCCAATGAGTGACTTAATAAAAATATAAATCTCATGCTTAAAATCGAAAGCTTGAGAATATAATACTGAAACTAGAGCATACCAAGCAAATGTGTACATAAAACCTTTAAAACCACCTTAACATCATTACTTCTCAGTTGAGAACAAGCATGCATCGCTCTAGCTCCCAACGTCTATTATCGGCTAAGAGACCCATACCTCGACCTCTCATTCAGACTTGTCTACGTGCTCATGGAGTTTTCTATGTACCATCAACACCTTAAGTACATTTACTCAGATTCCTTCCTTACCTTTGGTATCCGGCTCACTCAAGCTATCAAGTTCTCGAAAAGCATTTAAAGAATAGTTCTCAAATATAGCATAGGAAACTCTTTAGGATACCTTCCATACCTTCAGTATCCCTTTCAGTATATCTAGGAATACTAACGCATATACTTTGACAATCGTAGGTATTTAAAGCATAGTACATCAAGCTTCATACGACCTTAGCTCTAACCCTAACGCATGCTTCCTACTTTGCAAAATAAGTTGGCTTAAATCATGTTGAACTAGATTGTAAAACTATTAGCATGCATTAGATATGGAAAACATACTTGGAAAAACTCATACATTAGTAACATCATGCATGGATAAACATTCATAGGCATTAGCAATTCCATACTATCCTTCTAGCCTAGAAGAAGATATGACTACCTTTATCCTTAGTTGAGAGTGAACTATCAAATCTAACTTTCAATGCCAACCTTAGTCGGGGAGAACCCTTTTGCTCAATCCCTCGACGTCGTATTACCTACGTGCACATGGTTATAACTGAGTACCGTCATACCTTAGGTACTTGACTAGGATACCTTCTCATTGTCCTTCAGTATCCTTAGGACACCTTCTCATTGTCCTTCAATATCCGTCATATAACTAGTCATAAACATCTAGTTGAAAGGATACCTTCTCATTGTCCTTCAGTATCCTTAGGATACCTTCTCATTGTCCTTCAGTATCCGTCATATAACTAGTCATAAACATTTAGATGAACACTAAAGCTTAGTGCTCAAATCATCATACTAGTTCATCCATCATATTGGTTCATAAAAATGGAGTTACTTAAACATACTGAAAGTATTTAAACAAGATAACATATCTAAATCATGTCAATTCCATGGAAAACATGCTTTACTTAGCATGAGAAACAGTTTCACAAATATGTTGCTTGGCACATCATTTAAACACTTAGCATGAGAAATATTTTCAAAGAAATCATAGTTTCTAAACCATTAAAATAGTAAGTCATCATATGGTCACTCACAGCTCATTGGCCTCTTAATGGATTATACGTCTCTCCTAGCTCCTCTTGGCCTGAAAGGACATAATTCCCGGTTAAACTACTTAGAATTCTTAATAAAATACCTCAATCAATTCATTTATTAAAGGAACTTTCATCAACAAAGACAACTTTATTAGCGAGATCCCCATGAGCGAGGTCAGCGAGATCCTCTAAAGCGATATCAGCGAGATCCTCTAAAGCGATACTAGCGAGATCCTCTAGAACGAGATCGACGAGATCCTCTAGAGCGATACCAGCGAGATCCTCTAGAGCGAGATCAGCGATACCACCGATACTCACCTTACCAGCGATTCTCAGCCTAATTTCTAACGAGATTCCCTTCTAGAGCAAGATCCTTATCACAAAATTAGGGAGATTTCCTTTATTAGCGAGATCCTCATCACCAAAATCTCGCTATAATCTCCACGGTGAGCTGTTTGCTTGTTCCTCCCAAGCAGCTGTTTGCTTATATACATATTCTCTGTTACAAATTTAAAAATTCATAACTCAAAATCCAGACGTCTTTTAAAAAAACTTCCTTCTACAAACATGTTTAGAATTGAGTTATCAACATTACCTTAAAATTTAAGCTTAAAATTCCTCACCGTTTAATATAGAGATTCAAAACTTCATCGTTGGCCTCAATTCAAGCAACTGCCTGCTTGTTCAACAATTTCTAATTCAAACTACAAAATTATATAACTCGATTTCCAGGCCTCATCCTAAAAAGTTCCATTCTACAAAGTTGTTCATAACTGAGTTAAATATTACCTCAAATTTTTAGCTCAAAACGCTTCGTAATTCGTCTTGAAGTTTCAATTCTTCACTGATGGCCTAAATTCACTTGAGAAACGAACCCATCATTTTTATTTTGCCCCTTCGGTCTTATTCCGACGAGTTTTCCTTCCAGCAGCCCAGCCATAGAAAATAGACATACAGAGCTTTCGAATGCCACTGAAATTACACAAATAGCCTAAGTAATTTGTCCAAACCAACCCAATGAATTCGACCTTCTTGTTTATATTACCGCCCAAAATCCAGCATGAATCCTCCTTGTGCCACTTGGCTCACTATTGGTGATGAATGCTAGAATTTAGCAAAACTCCTTTTTCTAACTTCACTCACAATATTATTTCAGCACTACACCTTATTAGATGGCATGGTCTCATTCATATGCTTATTATGCATTCCATCATTAAACATGACCTTCCTTAGCCTTGTCAAGTTTTGTTCTACTTTTACACTTAGCTACCCAAGAGCCTATTTCTTCTTGCTTCCTTCTTCTACCCTTCCTAAGGCATGGCTTCATTTAGCTCATTAGAAGACATAACTTTACTTACTCTTACTTGAAGTAATTAGGGTTTGGGTTTTACAAATTCTTCCCCCCTAAAAGAATATTCGTCCTCGAAATTTGCTTGGACTTACTTATAACTAGAGTTTCATAACATTCTTTGATCGTAAACTTTACAACCTTCTTCTTTTCTTTCTTCTTCCCCCTTTTTACTATGCTCTCGCTGTGCTACTTTGATATTAACTTTGTTCATATTAAATAATACTAGTATGTATGAACAACTTGATCATCATAGTTCACTGCCTTGCCGAGTTTTGTCCTACTTTTACAATTAGCTACCTAAGAGCCTATTTCTTCTTGCTTCCTTCTTTTACCCTTCCGAAGGCATGGCTTCATTTAGCTCATTAGAAAAAATAACATTACTTACTCTTACTTGAAGTAATTAGGGTTTGGGTTTTATATGCAATCTTGAGTTGAAGAGTAAGACCTTCTGCCCGATTTAGAAGTTTCTAGCGCATATGCGTTTATCATGCCAACACTTGGTGTGCTCTTTATAAATCTTCGAATTCTCATATGCGTTGATCTTCCATTCTTCTACCTCGACCAGCTGCAGTTTTCGTGCTTCTCCTACTTTCTTTAGATAAAAATTTAGTTTCTTGACCGCCCACAATGCTTTATATTCCAGCTCCAAGGGTAAGTGACACGCTTTTTCGAATACCAATGCATAAGGGGACATACCTATAGGTGTTTTAAATGCGATCCGGTATGCCCATAATGCTTTATCAAGCTTCATTGCCCAATCCTTTCGTGATGGTTTGACTACCTTCTCAAGTATCAATTTAATTTCCCAATTGGACACTTCAGCTTGGCCATTTGTATGCGGATGGTATGCGGTGGCCACTTTATGGAGGATATTGTACTTACACAACAGCTCCTTTATATTGTGGTTGACAACGTGTGGTCCTTCATTACTTATGATGGCATGGGGAGTGCCAAAATGCGTGAAAATATTTTTCTTCAGGAACTGGGAGACTACTACCGCATCAGTTGCGGCGCATGCAATTGCCTCTACCAGCTTAGAGACATAGTCAACGGCTAATAGAATATAGTGCTTACCGTTTGAAGGAGGGAATGGTCCCATGAAATAAATCCTCCATAGTTCCAGCTTCAAGATAGTATTCATCGACATTACATTCTTCCATGAAATGTTGCCAGTGCGCTAACACCGATCACATTTCATTGTGTAGCCAGCAACATCCTTAAATAACGAAGGCCAGAAGAATCCACTTTGTAAACTTTGGTTTCAGTACGTTGTCCACCAAAGTTCCCTCCATATGGCGAATCGTGGCATTGCGATAATATGCGTTGTTGCACAACATCTGGAACGCATAATCGAATGATTTGGTCTGCACCTCTTTTATACAGATTCGACTCATCCCAGTAATAGTGTCTACATTCACTTTTTAGCTTCTTCTATTGATGGTAGGTGTAATCTTTAGGAAATTGTTCACAGACAAATAATTAACGATGTCTGCATACCAAGACAGTTCTTCTATGCGAAACAGTTGCTCGTCCGGGAACACGACACTCACTTCAAATTCATTATGGTCAACCTCAGGATTTTCCAGTCTGAACAAGTGATCTGCAACTTGATTCTCTGTCCCCTTTCGATCAATTATCTCGATATCAAATTCTTGAAGGAGGAGAACCCATTTGATCAATCTTGGCTTTACGTCCCTCTTTGTCATCAAATATTTGATTGTCGAGTGATCAGTATGAATGAGTACCTTGGTTCCCAACAAGTATGCCCAAAATTTTTTCAATGCAAAGATCATAGTCAGAAGCTCTTTTTCAGTGGTGGTATAATTAATTTGAGCAGGGTTCAGAGTTTTACTCGTATATGCGATGAGGTGCAAAATTGTTTTCTTATTTTGCACAAATGTGGCTCTCATCGCATACCCGCTTGCGTCGCACATGATTTCGAACGGCAGTGTCCAATCCGGAGTAATTAAGATGGGTGTGGTAATTAGCGTATCCTTTAAAATTTGAAATACGTTGAGGCAATTGTTGTCAAATTCAAACTTTCTGTCTGCCTCTAGTAATGTACTCAATGGTCTTGTTATCTTAGAAAAGTCTTTGACGAATCTTCTGTAGAATCCAGCATGCCCCAAGAAGCTTCGTACTGCCTTCACGTTGGTTGGAGGTGGAAGCTTTTCAATTGCGTCACTCATTGCTTTGTCCATCTCCAACCCTTCTCGAGTGACCTTGTGTCCCAACACTATACCCTCTGTCACCATGAAGTGACATTTTTCCCAGTTGAGCAATAGGTTTGTCTCTTCACATCTTTTTAGAATTTTCTCCAGATTGGCCAGGAAGACTTCATAAGTGTTCCCATAAATGAAGAAGTCATCCATAAATATTTCTACTGAGTCCTCAAGATAATTTGAAAAGATCACCATCATGCACCTCTGGAACGTGCTTGACGCATTGCAGAGGTCGAACGGCTTGCGATGAAAAGCGAATGTCCCATATGGGCAAGTGAATGTGGTCTTGTCTTGGTCTTCAAGAGCTATCATGATCTGGTTGTACCCAGCGTATCCATCCAAGAAACAGTAAAAATCATTCCTTGTTAATCTATCCAACATTTGATCGATGAATGACAGAGGGAAGTGATCTTTCTTTGTGGCCACATTCAATTTGCGATAGTTCATACATATGCACCGTTCAGTGATGGTCCTCTGCGGTATTAATTCATTGTTCTCATTGGGGACTACCGTCATTCCGCCTTTCTTCGGCACATATTGCATGGGGCTGACCCATGTGCTATCTGCAATGGGATAGATAATGCCTGCATCCAGCCACTTGATAATCTCTTTTTTGACGACCTCTTTCATCGTAGGGTTAAGTCTGCGTTGATTCTCAATGGTTGCTTTGCGGTTTTCCTCAAGACGAATGTGGTGCATGCAGTATACGGGGCTAATTCCTCTGATATCAGCGAGCGTCTAGCCGATTGCTCGCACATGCTTTTTGAAAATGCTCATTAACGGATTCTCTTGATCCGCATTAAGTGCAGAGGAAATTATCACTGGCAGCTTTTCATTCTACCCCAGAAATGTGTACTTCAGATGTGTTGGTAGGGTTTTTAGTTCAAGGGTTGGTGGCTCCATGAGAGAAGGTTGCATTATTTTTCTTTCTTCCTTCGGCTCTTCTTCTTGTGTTGCGATCGGTTCTTCATCCTTGTTTGTTTTTGCTAAGATCACATTGCAAGCAGCTACGGATGCGTCGACATCCTCTTCTTCATACTCTTCATCAGACTTTTCTTTTTCAATCAAATTCATGTCATCATCAGAATCTTGCAAGTCTTCCTCATCAAGAAATTTCATGGCACGAATTATATTAAATTTGAGCTTCTGTTCGTTTATGCTCAAAGTGATCTCGCCCTTGTGCACATCAATTTGAGCACGATCCATTGATAGGAAAGGTCGCCCCAAAACGATGGGCACATCTTTATCAGCCTCATAATCTAGGATGATAAAGTCAGCTGGTAAAATAAATTTATCAATCGTGATCAGCATGTCCTTCACCTTACCCTCTGGATGAACCAGGGTTCTGTCGGCCAGTTAAAGAGTCATGGATGTGGCCACAAGTTGCCCCACATTCAGTTGTCGAAAGATTGACAGCAGTATCAAATTTATGCTGGCCCCCAAGTCACACAAGGCTTGCCAAATATAGAGTCCTCCTATGGAGCAAGGAATAGTGAAGCTCCTAAGATCACTCATCTTCAGTGGGATAATAGATTTGGAACCTTGCGTTAGTGCCACCATGGAAAATTTTCAAGCGCCTCTTTTCTTGGTTACCACATCCTTCAGAAACTTGGCATAGGCAGACATTTCCTCAATCGCTTCACTGAAAGGAATATTAACATGTAATTGTTTTAACATAGATAAGAAGCATTGGTACTGTACCTCTTCGTTTTTCTTCTTCTTTAGCCTCTAAAGGAAAGGTGGTAACTGGACTTTCACAGTTCTCGTTTCATTTGACATTGAGGTTGACGCAACCTCAAGTTCTACTGCTTCATTTTCTTTTTCTTCTTCTTACATTGCTGCAATCTCAGGTTCAACTGCGATGGAGGTTGATCTGTTCTGCTCCTTCTTTTCTCTCTCTACAGTCTTTCCACTACGCAATGTCACAACCTGACATTGCTCCTTACCTGAACCCCCTGGGTTGCATGGAAGATCAGTTGAACTTGGTAGCGCCTTTTGCGGTCTACTTTTGAGCTCATTTGCAATCTGGCCCATTTGCAATTCAAGATTGTGGATGGACGTAGCCTGATTTTGAAGCACCGCCTCATTTTTCTCTATATATTACTTCAATAGGCCTTCTAGGGAAGAAGATTGCGGTGGTTGTTGTGAGCTACTTGCTTGGTTACTCTGTTGACTGTTGCTGCATTGAAAGAACCCTGGTGGCCCTTCTTTTTGTGCCACAGATTGAAAATTTTGTTGTTGATTCTTCCAAGCAAAGTTTGGGTGGTTTTTCCACCCAGGGTTATAAGTGTTGGAAAAGAGGGTTGTTCTTTACAAAATATACAGACTGTGGGTTTTGTGGACAATCCACCATCGCATGACCATCACCGCAAGTCGCACACCTTGCGATGTTTTAACTTATTGCATTGATTTGCCCATCTTGCGGTGTTGGGCTGCTGATCGTCATTCCTTGAATCAAATTCATCATTGCGGTCATTTGGTTTTGCAATGAGACAATAATACCATTATTTGCGTCAGAATCTTTGAGTCTTAATCTCTAGTCGCTTCCCCTTCAGTCTTTATGATTCTTGGAGATGCGATCCAGGATATTCTTCGCCTCATCATAAGTCTTGTCAAGTAGACCACCAGCTGCTGCCGCATTGGCAGTGGACTGCGAAGCAGGATTCAAACCGTGGTAGAAAATTTTCATTTGAAGGCAGTCTGGCAGCCCATTATGCGGAGAATCTCGGGCCAACCTTTTAAACCTCACTCAGGCATCGCTGAGCGATTCATCCATATCTTGTTCAAAATTTTTAATAAGCTTCCTCCGTCTCGCATTCTTGGTAGGTGGGAAATACTTCTTCATAAACTTCTCCACCACTTGCTCCCAAGAAGTGATCTCTCCTGGTTCGAGAGATAAGCCCATTTCCTAGCCTGATCACAGAGAGAAAATGGGAACAACGTTAGTCGAACCTCCTCAACAGAGATATTCGGGACTACAAAAGTATTGCAGATTTCAATAAAACTTCGAAGATGGGCGTGCGGATCCTCGCCACGCCTTCCTCCGAATTGTTTTGCAACCTGGATCATCTGCAATATCACCGGTTTCATTTCAAATCTACTTTCGTCTAAGGCAGGCCTCATGATTCTCGGAGAGAAATCATAGGGGTTTAGCGATGCATAGTCCTTAATAAGCCTATTGTGATCGTTTGCCAATAGAATCGGATTTTCCATGACATTATTGTTGTTTGGTGCTTCATTCCTAGGCTACTCCGCCATCTCTTCTTTATCAAATTGTGGTTGCTGTTGTCGGTCTCATAGTCTCCTTTGAAATGTTATCTCAATCTCCGGGTCGTAGTTCGCTAGAGATTGAGAGTTTTGCAAAGAATTCACAAAAATTACCGTTAACAACTATTTTGTCGTAGTCCCCGGCAACAGCGCCAAAAATTTGATGCATTATTTTATTAAGTGGGGAATATGGTTGATACACGTTGATGGAATTATGTTGTGCACTCAAGTTTCCCCAGCGGAATTCAAGTGTAAATTCCTCTGAGTTTCCTGGTAAGTCCAGGGTCGATCACAAGGACTTGTGAAAATAGTTTGCGTTGGTAATTTTCTTATAAAACTTTGCGGTAACCGATAAAATAAATAAGGTGGTTGGTTTGTTGGTTGCGTTGATTGAAAATAAATAAAATAAATGCGGTGGATTTGAGAAACGAAAGTTGCGTTGATAGATGCAATGAGTATGCGATGAACGAGTTGAGAAGATCTTTAGTTAGCATTACTTGGGAATGCGTCAGACTATGTGATCATGTTACTACCATGCATAGCAAGTCATTTTCCAATGTAAATGCAATGCTCCTAAATCTAGGACGCAAGTGTTGCATGCAAAATGTCCATAGAGCTTATTCCTAAGTCTCTACTCTTGTCCTATGCGTTGATGCAAATACGTGAAAGCAAGGTGTATATAATCATATCTTATTGCTAAGATGCATGCAATGTGTTGATAACAAATAGTGCTCATCCCTAAGTGCCTATCTCTCGTTTATGCGTTCTAATCTGGTTTTTCCAAACCTAGATTCTGACCTGACATTTCCAAGTCTAGATCCTGTCCTTAGACTACCCTCCCGAGTATCTCTAATAGACGAATGAAGCATACGTAAACAAGATATTCGCAAAGAATGAAGATTCCCTCGTTGTGCTAGCTAAATGCTTCTAAACCTATTCAACTAACTTAGCTACTCATGTGTGAATCACAGAGAGTGAACACATATAGAGAAAGAAATTCCATTCTTATAAATAAGTTAAGTACAAATGCTAATGGAAGTTTAAGATAGAGAGCTTGGTAGCAATTCCTTGCTGACTGAGGCTTTTTACACTGGAATCTCTATTCTAAACTAAAGATATTCCCACTTCCGCAGGAGTCGATGTAATGACCCGACCCCCTAGGACTTAGGTTAGGTCGTTACTAAAATAAATACATGCATAGGATTTGAAACGACGCTCAGTAATGTTGAAATAAATGCTAGATAGACAAGAGAAGTTCAAAAGAAATTTATTAAATGAAATTTTTTAAAACAATAATAAGGTACCCATAATTCGTAAAGACTATTAAAATACAAAAGTAACAATCCTTCATAATAAGTTTCAAACAGTAAAACTAGAAATTTAGGGTAAAATAAGAATTCTAAATTTCATGATGCGGAAGCGTAAAAACTAGTCCCAGTGGCTCGATCATGAATTTCGTTGCGTCATCGTCGGTGCATCTCTATCCTTACCTGAAACAACAACATAAGAAAGAATGATTATGAAATACTCAATAAGTAGCCCCACCACTGGGGTCAGGCTAGGCATCTATGTCCTCTAGATACCCGCATATGGCACATAATAACAGACAAGAGACTGAGTCCCATCCTATTGTAGTTAAGTATACACACAAACTGGTGAATCCCAAAGGAAACACAAAACTGGTGAATCCCGAAGGAAACACAAACTGGTGAATCCCGAAGGAAACACAAAACTGGTGAATCCCAAAAGAACACAAACTGGTGAATCCTGAAGGAAACACAAACTGGTGAATTCCGAAGGAAACACAACCTGGTGAATTCCGAAGGAAACACAACCTGGTGAATTCCGAAGGAAACACAACCTGGTGAATCCCAAAGGAAACACAAAACTGGTGAATCCCGAAGGAAACACAAACCGGTGAATCCCGAAGGAAACATAAACTGGTGAGCATCTAACTAATCAATAAGGATATTCACACAGTCTTAACGTGCTAAGATTCAACATTGTACAGTTCTAAAACATACATAAAAATCTTTGATACCATGGCTTCATCACATACACATAATTCTTAATAACATATTATACATCATCCATGTATAACTTACATCTTAAATCCAAAACATGCAAGTATGCCTCAACACCAGCAAATCAGACATCGACATATGAAAACACATACTATTACATACTAATGATCAAGTACTTAGGTGTGTATGTTAACAAATCAGAATTCGTGCCAGAACATACATTGATGCTAACATTTACCAAAACATACACTTATCATGCTAGCATACAACTAAAGCCTGGCCCGTGGGCAGTTCTAGTGGTAAGATTACTTACCTCAAATAAAGTCCAAAAGTTAAGTCAAGCGAACAAACTCCTTTCTAGCTTTCCACAACTTTTGAATGAGATCCTAGAACATGGACAAAAATCACTCTTAACCTTTAAGCCCAATTTTTAAACACTAAATCATTCCCAAATTACCAGCCCAACTTACCCAAAAGTGATTTGACTAAGATCACCTCAAAGTTCTAACACCAAAATTTTATTGGAATCAAACTCAAGTCGTTCGCGTCTAAATTCAAAATTTCTCCAAAACTTGAATCTAAAGTCCAAAGTGTAGTTTGTTCCAAATTGTCTTCAATCTCTCAAATAAATGCCTTAATCTAAGCAATTCAATAATAATGGTTAGAACCTCAAACAAATTCCAGCAACAACATTTTAATTCAATCCTTCCAATGCTTAATATACTTACCAAAATGTTGCTTGGTCCAAAATTAGTTTCAAACTCAAATCCGTTTACGAACCCAACTTAATTCTGCGCAATGCCTGACAACACACTTTGACCTTAAAATTCCTTCAATGCTTGAATCTATGGCCCAAACATAATGGGTGTTAACAATTTTAGCCAAAAACCAACTGAGTAACCAAAATCTTCAAGAAAAATTCTAAAAGACTCATATCTTACCCCAAACATCACCACAAGCTAAAATCCGACAAACAGCAGCGAAGGGAGGCAGTGACCGACGGAGATCGACGGCTGGGCTGGTGGCGTGCAAATAGTCAGTAGTGGAATTAAACGGATCGAGCGGCTCTCGACGGAATGTAGCGGAAGCCTTCAAATCTAGGCTCTCGGCGGAACGCAGCGGACGAGGTGTCTGCTCTGACCAGTTGGCGCGTTGAGGGGGCTTCGAATCGTCGACTGCTCGTCGGCGTCAGGTTCGACAAAAAACTGAGCTGTCGCCAACGGCTAGGTTTTCTCAAAGGGGGGGCGTGCGGTGAGGTTGAAGAAGAAGATTTTAAGTTTTGTTTATACAAAAAGAAAAAATAATAATAAAATTAATAATAAAACAAAAATGAAAAAGGAAATAAAATAAACTTTATTTTATTCCTTTTCTTATTCCACTTTATACCATTTAAATTTCTTTCCTTTTCCAAGAAAAATAAATTCTTGCCATAAATTTCCAAATTGAGTTTGACAATTGAAAAGAATTTGAATAATTTCCACGCCAACACTTAAATCCTTGCACTTATACTTTAATTCAAAAATTCCAAACGTGCCCTTCCACTAAGGATAATTACTAAAAAGGGAAAAATTAAATTATTATTAAATAAAAAGGCGCGGGATGTTACAGTCGACCCTCTCTCTGTCTTGGAGCTTCCAGTGCTTTCCCAAGCTCGCCGGAACGATCTACGGAACACCTTCTTCCTCGCATCCGCCTTAAAATGAAAGAAGACTATGGACAGAGACGCGAACTTGTAAAATAATGAAATAATCGACTGCTTAGCCCCTTCTCTGAAGAATGAACTTGGTATTTATAGGGCATCAAAGGTGAAAGGCGACGTCTCTCTCTTGGCTGTACAAATGGGATAGATTTAATTCCTTGATTTTATATATTATTTTATTTAACTGTTATTTATTCTAAAGAATGGTTAGGGGTACCCCGAACAGTATTTTTTTTTAGTTTTCTCTTCTTTGCTTATTTGAGCATTATTTAATTAAATAAAATTTGTATCTCTTTTATTTAATTATTCTTTGAGAAAATGTATTGTCAAGCCTATGCATGCATAAAGTAGCGTCCTAGAAACATACGAGAAATTTTGGTCGTTACAGTTGGTATCAGAGCCTAAGTTTTAGGTTTTGTAGACTGACTTTCATCGTGAGTCCAAACTGTTCCTTATGGCCACGAATGGATCTTTCGTCATTGGCATGTATGTCGTTTAAAGTTCTTTAGGGAAATATGTATGAAATCTTACCTATTATGTAGTCGTTTGATGGTTTACCCTGTTAGCATTTATTAAAGCGTTACGTGTGGTTATCAGGCATGGCACCACGAACTAGAGAAAGGGGCAGTCGAGGTAAGAAAGTTGTTGGGGAGCGGGACCCTGACATACAAGAATCTGAGGTGCAGAGCCAAGAAGTGTGGGACCTGCCACCTCGTGACCCTTTTGGGTTAACTTGGCAGAAGGTTAGACCAAGAAGCGGGCCTCGAACTTCGACTATGCCCCTGCCAGGACTGTCATCCTCTGAAATTCCAGTAGAGTATATGGCCATGGCTGAAACTATTAGAAATGTCGTCACACAAGCCGTGGTAGGGCAGTTAAGGGATATGGTGGCTGAGCAAATAGCTCAGCATGCACAGTCGCAACAGGCGTCATCCTCGTCAATCCCGTTACCATAAGTTCAGAATCAAGATGGGGCCATGAACCAGACTGTGCCAGGCCCTTCCTTGGAGGCCGGATATCTATGGGACTTCAAGAAGTATGATCCCCTGATTTTTCAGTACATGAGGTGTCCAGAGAAGCAGAAGCTATAGTGTGCCACTTTTGTTCTCATCGATAATGCCAAGCGTTAGTGGCACTCAGCTGAGAGAATGATAGAAGTCAATGAGGGCCAAGCCACATGGAACCAGTTTAAGGAGCGGTTTTACGAGAAGTACTTCTCTACTCACGTGAGGTACAACAAGCAGACTGAGTTTATGAATTTGAAGGAGGATACCATGACAGTAGAGGAGTATAAGGAGGAGTTTGACAGGTTATCTTGCTTCGCCTTTGATCTGGCGTCTACTGAAGCAAAGAGGGCTGAAAAATTTGTGCAAGGGCTTCAGGACGGGGTGCGAGGTATTGTGAAAGTCTAAAGCCTCCCACATATGCTGTAGCATTCCGAGCCGCAACACGTGTAGGCTGTCCTTCAGGGATAGAGTTCCTGAAGTCCTTGACGGAGGAACCTACCTCAGGCCAGAAGAGAAGAGCTAAGCAGAAAGCTCCGGGACCTTCGCAAAAGGTTCAGAATACAAATAGGTCGTTAGAGCACGCCCAACACAAGCTACGGCTTCAGGAGAAGTTTGGAGGGAGAGACCAGTGTGCAAGTCATATGGGAAGCGTCATTGGGGACGTTGTCTGATTGGCATTGGGAATTGTTTCATATGTAAGCAGACAGGTCATACGGCGGGCCAATGCCTAGTAATGGTTCTGGAAGTGTAGGGGGTCAGCCCCCAAGTTTGCATCAGGGTAGTTCAAACTGACAGCAGCAATAGGGTTGGGTCTATGCCACCAGTCGTTGGGAAGCTGAGCATTTGAGAATGGTAATGACAGGTACGCTCCTAATCTTGGGGCACTATGCCTTGCATTATTTGACTTTAGCTCATCTCACTCTTTCATTTTGTCGTTGTTCGTAAAGCATGCTATGTTAGTTTTAGAACCCTTGGGTTATGTTTTATCAGTATTTACACCATCAGGGGAAATTATGATAGCAAGTGAAAAGATAAAAGTGTGTCAGTTAGAAATAGTGAATCACACTCTTGATGTGACTCTAATAGTGTTAGACATGCATGACTTTGATGTAATTCCAGACATGGATTGGTTGGTTGCCAACCATGCTAGTATAGACTGTTCTCGTAAGGAGGTGATTTTTAACCCCCCTAGGGAGGTCAGTTTTAAGTTCAAGAGGGCCAGGACGGTAGTTTTACCCAAGGTGATTTCAGCAGTAAAGGCCAAGAGGTTGATTAACCAAGGTGTCTAGAGTATCTTAGCTAGCATAGTTAACACAAGAGAAATCGAGATTGCTCTAACCTCTGAGCCAGTTATGAGAGAATATCCCGATGTGCTTCCAGAAGAACTTCCAGGGTTTCCTCCACCAAGGGAGATTGATTTTGCGATTGAGTTGGAGCCGGGCACTATTTTCATATCCAAAGCTCAGTACATAATGGCTCCGGCCGAATTGAAAGAATTGAAGGTCCAGTTGCAGGAACTGCTTGATAAAGGGTTCATACGACCCAGTGTTTCTCCGTGGGGTGCACCAGTGTTGTTTGTGAAGAAAAAGGATGGATCGTTACATTTGTGCATAGACTACAGGGAGTTGAATAAAGTGACAATCAAGAACAAGTACCCGCTTCCTAGGATAGATGACCTATTTGACTAGCTACAGGGTGCTACTGTATTTTCGAAGATTGACCTACGGTCAGGTTACCATCAATTGAGGATAAGAGACAGTGATATCTCGAAGACTGCGTTCCACTCCAGATACGGACATTACGAGTTCATTGTAATGTCTTTTGGTCTAACCAATGCTCCAACGGTATTCATGGATTTGATGAACTGGGTGTTCAGGGATTTCCTGGACACCTTTGTAATTGTTTTCATTGATGACATCTTGGTCTATTCCAAGATAGAGGTGGAACACGAGGAACATCTTCGGAAAGTCCTAGGAATGCTGAGGGAAAACAAAATGTATGCAAATTTTTCTAAGTGCAAACTACGAAAGATGTCCTTTCTTGAGCACGTGGTGTCGAAGGATGGGGTTTCAATGGATCCAGCTAAGATTGAGGCTATTACAAATTGACCCCGCCCTACAATGATCAGCGAGGTGTGCAGTTTCCTGGGGTTGGCTGGGTACTATCGTAGGTTTGTAGAGAATTTCTCTAGCATGGCCACACCAGTTCTCATGGTACCAGATGGGTCTAGGAATTTCGTGATCTACAGTGATGCTTCTAAGAAGGGTTTGGGTTGTGTGTTTATGCAGCATGGTAGAGTAGTCGTCTATACCTCCTGTCAATTGAAAAACCATGAGTGAAACTATCCTACTCACGACTTGGAACTAGCAGCGGTAGTGTTTGCTCTAAAGATCTGGAGGCACTACTTGTGTGGGGAAAGGATCCAGGTTTTCACCAACCACAAGAGTCTGAAATACTTTTTCACCCAGAAAGAGTTGAATATGAGGTAGCGCAGGTGGCTCGAGTTGGTAAAGGATTACGATTGTGAGATCCTCTACCACCCAGGTAAGGCGAATGTGGTGGCTGATGCCCTCAATCAGAAGACCGCTAATTCGCCGCCTTGATCACTAGGCAGGTTCAGTTGTGTAAGGATCTGAAACGAGCTAAGATTTTGGTGGCAGTGGGGGAAGTCACTTCGCAGCTAGCCCAATTGACAGTACGACCAACCTTGAGGCAGAGGATTATTGTAGCACAACAGGGTGATCCGGACTTTGTGCAAAAGTGTCTTCAGGTAGGGTCAGGCCAAGCCAGTGGATTTTTCGTATAAGTGGACCAGGGCCTCCTGTATTAGAGGCGATTATGCGTACCTGTAGATGATGGCCTGAAAGGGGAATTGTTGATAGAAGCTCACAACTCCCCATTCTCGATGCATTTAGGCAGTACCAAAATGTACCAAGATTTAAAGCGGCATTACTGGTGGCCCAATATGAAAAGGGAGATAGCTGACTATGTCAGCAAATGTTTAGTCTGTCAATAGGTGAAGGCCCTAAGGTAGAAGATAGCAGGCTTGCTACAGTCAATGGATGTGTCAGAATGGAAGTGGAAGAACGTGTCCATGGATTTTATTACGAGTTTGCACAGTACAGCGAAGAGATTTGGGTTCTGATAGACCGACTCACCAAGGTGGCGCATTTCATTCGAGGGAAGCCCACGTACGCGGTGAGTAAGTGGACTCAGTTATATATAAAGGAGATAGTAAGATTGCATGGGGTGCCAGTGTCAATTGTGTCCGACAGGGACCCTCGTTTCACCTTCAGTTTTTGGAAGAGCCTCCAGGCAGCCTTAAGGATGCGGTTAAACTTCAATACAGGCTTCCAGCCCTAGACGGATGGGCAAACAAAATGTTTGAATCAGACGTTGGAGGACATGTTGCGCGCTTGTGCATTGAAGTTCTCAAGAAGTTAGAACCCCCACTTGAATTTGGCAGAGTTTGCTTATAATAATAGCTATCAGGCCACCATTAGCATGTCGCCATTTGAAGCTCTTTACGGAAGAGGTTGCAGGTCACCTGTTTGCTAGGGTGAGATTGGGGAGAGGAAACTGATGGGAACTGAGTTAGTAGAGTTGACAAATGAAGCCATGCAGAAAATCAGGGCTCAAATGCTAGCAGCACAAAGTAGACAAAAAAGTTACACTAATGTCAGGCATAAAGATCTTGAGTTCGAGGCAAATGACAAAGTGTTCCTGAAAGTGGCGCCAATGAAGGTGTCCTGAGATTCGAAAAGAAGGGTAAGCTAAGTCCGTGTTTTGTAGGGTCATTTAAGATCTTAGAGCGAGTCGGCCCTGTGGCTTACCGTTTGGCTTTGCCACCGTCTCTCTCCGCAGTTCATCATGTTTTTCATGTCTCCATGCTGAGGAAGTATTTAACGGACTCGTCTAATATGGTGAACTTTGAGCCCTTGCAGCTGAATGAAAACTTAAGTTACGAAGAGAAGCCTACGCAAATTATGGTCAGGGAGGTGAAATTTTTGCGCAATAGGGAGGTGCCGCTGATGAAGGTGTTGTGGCAAAACCATCAGCTTGAGGAAGCAACTTGGGAGCGAGAGGACGAGATGAGAACACTGCATCTAGAGCTCTTCCAGGACTAGAACTATCAAGGACAAAAGTTTCTTAAGGAGGGAAGGTTGTAACGTCCCGAAATCTAGGTAAGATTTAAATTAATTCGTGGAATTCATCGTTTCTTTTAATTGAAGGCCAAAATTTAGGAATTAAATATTTTATTAGTGGTTTGAGTTTTTTGGGAAAAAGAATTGGGTCTTGTTATTTTTCTTTATTTATTTTTGGTTATATTCATTTATTTTACGTTTTTCCTTTTCCTAAAAAGAAGTAGGGTTAAAGGTTCAGTTATTTTTAAAAAGGGGGACCTCGGGAAGCATGCACTAGAGAAAAAAAAAAAAAAGAAATCTTCTCCTTCTCCTTCTCCCAGCCAATGCCACCTCTCCAAGTTTTTTTCCCAATCGGTCTTCTTCTTCTAGCCATGAGAGGAGCCTGCCGTAGGTCTCAACCACTCACAGCCACGCTTCAGTTTCGTTCAACGTTCACCGCAGGTCCAGCCACTCACAACCGTGCTTCGGTTTCATTCGACGTCTACCATAAGTCCAACCACGCCTCCGTTTGTTTGACGATCGTCGGGCGTCAGGCCACTCCCTCCCCTTAGTTTCGTACATCCCACTGTAGGTCCTAGCCGCTTGCCCGCACAGGACAGCGTCGCTTGTCACTCGGCATTCGTCTCCTCTAGTCGCGCCCTGTCAAGTTCGCCAGCCGCAAATCCAATCGAAGCGCCATCCACTAGTCTTGAAGCGGACAGTTTCGATTGTCGCCCGATCAGGGTTGGTTCCGTCCGACCTTCCAGTTTGGGGGTGAGTTTTTGTCATCAATTGTTTTGGGCCAAAGCTATCCTTACCCTTGAAATTTTCTTCTTTTGGTGGTTAATTTCATAATCTAGTAGTGGTGAAGGAAGCTGCCAGGCAAAATGAAAGTCCGTTGGGGCAGTTCGGTATCCTTAGGTAAGTGGATGCAATTTCAATGCTTTTGTAGGTTGGGTTATGCTACTATATTTTGTGTCAAACTGTTGTTATAATTGTGTGGCCAGGTTGGACAGTTCATTTGGAGTGTTGGGAGATCGTTCGAGTGTGTGGGTTTCATTGTTTTCATGCTCATTTTGGATTTTCCTCGTTGTGTCAAACTTATGTTTATGATTGTGCCCTCTGGGGTCACTACTTATGAAAACATGCCTCAGGTTCGCCCTTTATGCCTATGCCTATGCTTGCGCCTATGATGCCCTTGTGCACTTCTGTCCCAATGGAAAGGCTAATAGATCACTGAGTGGGCCCAGTAGTGGACCGCTTACTGAGTATACTTTTATACTCATCATTCTTCTTTCATGTTTTTTTTAGGTAAGGGTAAAGATAGACCAGCGCATGATAAGAAAGATCTTTCATCTGGCCATTTGGATGGATTATATATTCCGCACTTAGGTTTCATGTACTAGTGTCTGGTTTAGGAGTTAGGCATTTTGAAGTCTTATGAAATATTTCTTGATTTTATTTATTGTTTTATTTAAAAGTTATTTATTCTAAAGAATGGTTAGGGGTACCCCGAACGATATTTTTTTTTAAAGTTTTCTCTTCTTTGCTTATTTGAGCATTATTTAATTAAATAAAAAATTAATCTCTTTTATTTAATTATTCTTTGAGAAAAGTATTGCCAAGCCTATGCATGCATTAAGTAACGTCTTAGAAACATACTAGAAACTTGGATCGTTACAATGTGAAGGGTCGACTTACTGATTATGGTTAAATCAAGTAGACAAAAATATATCTACAGTGAGAATAGTGCAATTACTAGGCTATAGTTGTGTGTCTTGGTAATATTGATTAATTTGGTTTAAAGAGTTTAGCCAATTACTCTCAAATTGTTAGAGTTCATAATCTATAGGTTCATAAGGTCCCTCTACTCAAATTAGGGTTTGGATAATTATATTCGATATAATTAAACGTTCAATTTTGTTGAAATTAAACGTAATCAGAGAGTTTAAAATATTTAAATGTTGATTTAAATATTAATTACATAAATAAGATTCATATATGAAATAGGTGTTTTATTAATTTAATATTTGATATTAAATTATTAATTAATTAATTAATTAATTTTGTTTAGTTAATTATTTGATTTAAATAAATTTCAATTTGAGAGATTGAATTTTACATTATATTTAATTTAACTGTAAATTAAATATTGAAAATTGAAAATTGGATTTACTGGCTTTAATGGGAAAATCAAATTCAAAACAAGTTTGAAGTGGATTATTCCACATTTGAACACCTATCCTATTTGGTTGGTGGCCTTTGATATGTCAATCAACATTCTCTCTCAATGGTTGCATGTATTTGATACATAAAAGAGCTGAAATTTCAAAAATGAAAGTGAAGAGGTTGCTGGAATTTATGAAATTCTGCAGATATTCTCACTCTCTATGAAAAACATTCTCTCTCAATGGTTGCATGTATTTGATACATAAAAGAGCTGAAATTTCAAAAATGAAAGTGAAGAGGTTGCTGGAATTTATGAAATTCTGCAGATATTCTCACTCTCTATGAAAACCCTCTTTGTTCCATGCTCAGTTCTCTTCTATTCTGAGTTCTACCGCTCAAATCTAAGTTGGATAATAGTAGAGAAGATCTCTCGATAGTTCACTGTTGATTTGGAGGTCAAATTTGTGGGGAAAAGCTTGGATTTAGTGGATTTCTTCAAAGGTATAAGTTATTGAAACCCTCTTCTTTGTATTTTTATGCATACTTTTAGAACTCAAATTAAATGATGAAAATATGAATTTTTTGAAACTATATGATTATTATAATTCTAATTTAATTAATGTTGTAAGACACCTGTGTTTGAAGAACAAATAGATTGGAAAGTAGAATAATCTACTATGAGGTCAAGGGAAAATCAAAAGTACCGATGGGCTCATTGTCCCTACATAGAACCAAAATTGTTAGAACAAATCAGACGTGCATACGTATCGGATGTTCGAAATGTAATGGAAAGCACTTTGGACCCTGTCTGACTCCCTCAAGGAATTGTGTCGAATGTGGAAAAAGGGGACATCTTCAAAAGAACTGCATGCTCTACCAAAAGAAAAATAAGGACAAACAGAAACAGGTAAGTAGAAGTGATCTACCCCAAAGAGATACATTTCTAGATAAACAACCCCATGGATTCCAAATGATGAAGAAGCTAGGGATACATATGAAGAAAATTCAAATAAAGGAAGGACCTAGTCACAAAGCGAGTGATGTTATGTTATTGACTGACGATGATTCTAAGGACAAGATGGAGAATTTGTCGAAAGAAGATACAAACCTTCAAAACACTTTTTGTTTCTTTTGCTTACAACCAAGACATTCCTTGAAAGAATGTGTTTGGAAACTAGAAGAAACATATGGAATAACACGAAAAGGAAAAGACAAAATAGAAAAGTGATAAAGAAATAATGAATGAAAACTTATAAGTATGTATATAAAATGTAACATATTGAAATAAAAGGTGTGTAAAAGGTAGTTGTTAAGAATAATGAAATTTCTAGAGTTTAATCTTATCTTGACTAATCTTGTATAGAAAACATGTTGAGGAATGGACGACGAAGAAACCAATCCAGCACCTGTAGATCAAGTAGAGGTAATGAAAGTGAAGCCAGATATTCTCAAGAACAAGTTATGTCAGAAGAACACTATCTGGATAGGTTTGCACAACGGTTGACGAAGAATTTAGGTGCCATGCAAATAAATCCTAAAAAAAATTGGGATTGAACGACTTAAATCCCTAGGAGCAGGTATGTAACGACCTGACCCCTTAAGACTCAAGTTAGGCCGTTACTAAATACATGCATGCATGGAACTTAGAACGACACCCTTTTATGGTGAAATAAATGCTAAATATATAAGGTAAATTCAAAAGTCCTTCATTAAATTCAAATATTAAAAACAAACAATAGGGTACCCATAAATCATAAATGATAATAAATAAGTCTGAAAACAATTCTCAGTAAGTTTCAAACATCAAAACTGAAAATTGAAAAAAACATGAAAAGAAATATAAATCTCATGAGAGGAAGCATAAAACTGGTCCCAGTAGCTCGATCACGAATTGCGCTAATCAATCGCCGATGCATCTCTACCCTTACCTGAAACAACAACATGAGAAAGGATGAGTATAAAATACTCAGTAAGAAACTCCACTACTAGGGTCAGGCTAGACATCTATGTCCTCTAGATGTCTACCTCTGGTAGAACATATAAACTGCTCTAGTCCTCATGAGACACATACATACATGAAAATCTGATTTCTATCCTACTGTAGTTGAGTATGATCATTATCTCTAATAAGTCCCGTAGGACCCACAACCTCTGGTGAATCCTGAAGGAAACACAACCTATGGTGAATCCTGAAGGAAACACAACCTATGGTGAATCCCGAAGAAAACACAACCTTTGGTGAATCCTGAAGGAAACACAACCTTTGGTGAATCCTGAAGGAAACACAACCTTTGGTGAATCCCGAAGGAAACACAAATCCTAGCGAGGAAACACAAACCCTAGCGAATCCCGAAGAAAACACAACCCCTGGTGAATCCCGAAGGAAACACAACCTTTGGTGAATCCTGAAGGAAACACAATATCTGGTGAATCCCAAAGGAAACACAACATCTAGTGGGCATCTAACTAATCAGTAAGGACACTATCATAGTCTCAACATCACAAGTATCATAACATGGTCCTATAACATACATATACACCTCAACATCATGGCTCTACAACATACATACATGCCTCAATATCCTTATATCAAATATAACCTCATGGAATTAAGTATCATCTCATGCTAGCATGCAAGTATCTACGTGCACAAATAAATCTTTCAGATCCTCATACAAGAACATACATCAGTCATACTATACTATCCTTCTATCACACTATCGTTCTGTTATAATATTCATCTATCATGCTAGCATATATCTAGTGTCTGGCCCGTGGACAGTTCCAGTAGTAAGATTACTTACCTCTAATCGCAAACTCTAGAAACTAGCAAACTCAACCTCTTCCTTGCCCAACGAAATCTTGAATCAAACCAAAGTAACAAACAAGTAAATACGAAATTTCAATCTCTAAGCACAGTTTCAAAATCACCAATCCTAAACCAAAAGCTTCTCAACAACTTACCAAAAACCCACAGGATCAAACTTAAATCACCCAAAACAAAGACTCCAGGAAACCTCAAGATCCAAACCTAACATCCAAACATCATGACAATTTATTTTAGGCCGCAATCCATGGTTCAATCAAACTTAAATCGAGTCATTCATAAATGTACAACATGCTCAACAACCCACATGAGTTTAGAGCCTTACCCTTCACCAAGATTCATCGACTACACCTTAATCGGTTGGACGACAACTTCAACAACCTAAAATTTTGTCCTAACATCCAAAATATGACGAATACCAATAAATCAAGGTCAAACTCTAGTGATTGTTCAAAATCCTCAAGAAATCCAATCAAAACAAAGTGGACCCGACGAGGTAGGGACGACGGCAACCGGCAATGGTGCGGCTGGATCTGGTGAGATGAAGCAGATCTGGGCTGGACGGATCTGGTCAGTGGCGGTAGACCCATGATTGACGGATCTGACGCATGACTAACAGACAAGACAACGCCCTCGACTGGGCAGTGCAATAGTGAACGGAGGACTGTTGCTCGGGTTGGCACTCGTGAATGGAAAAGCGAGGAGGCGCGGGCTTCGACTGGGTGAGGGAGTGGCTGGCGCTGAAGTCAGAGCTGGTGAAATTCGGATCTGGCGCGGCGGGGGCTAACAGCGCCGGTGGCTTCAAAACGCAGACGAAGAGTGGCGCACTGCTTCGGATGGACGCGCAGCGGTCTGAGGCGTCGATTGGGAGCGGTGCGACGTCGACTCTTCATAACCGGAAGAAGAAGACTGGAGGCTGATTAAGGCTTGACAGCGAGGAAGAAAAATTTTGAGGGAGGAGGGTGTCGACGACTGGAAGAAGAAGGGAAGGGAACAGAAAGAAAAAGGAAAATAAAATAAAATAATATATATTTATTTTATTTTATTCTTTTCCTATTCCACTTTGTTCTATTAAATTTCTTTCCTTCCAAAATGAAATTAATTCCTGTCATTAATTTTCAAATTGAATAATTTCAACGTCAATAATTAAATTCCTGCAATTACACTTAAGTCTAAAAATTCCAAAAAGCCCTTAAATTATAAAAATGACTGAAATTACATAAATAATAAAATTTCGGGGTGTTACAAGGTACCTTTGAGGGAACTACAGATCCAACAGATGCTGAAGCCTAGATTACCTAGATTGAAAAATGCTTCAAAGTTATGGGTTGTCTAGAAGATCAAAAGGTAACTCTAGCAACCTTTTTATTCCAAAGATGAGACGAAGATTGGTGGAGAATAATAGAGAATAGAAGAAGAGAAGATAATGAACCAACATGGATAGAATTTTGCAAAGCTTTTTATGAAAAATTCTATCCATGTTCATTTCATGATGCGAAATGAAATAAATTTCTATACCTTACACAAGAAAACTTAATAGTAACTGAATATGAACAAAAGTATACTGAACTGTCACGATATGCCCTAAATGTTATTAAAGATAAAAACGAGTATTGTAAGAGATTGGAAGTAGGGCTAAGACAAGAGATTTGGACTCGATAACTGCAAGTGTCGCTTGGGAAGAATTCTCAAGGTTGGTGGAAGCAATAATGAGAGTAGAAAAGAGTTTGACGATGGGGGAAAATGGAGAAGGAGGTGGCTCAACAAGAAAACAAATAGGAAAGGAAGGAAACGGGAAGTTTGTTCCAGGAGTAGCAAACAAAGGAACATTTAGAAAGAAAGGTGCTTCACGATTTGTTTCAGGAAGCACTAGTCAATGCTACTCCAAAATCAGTTGCTAGTTATACTAGGAGACCTTGGTGCTCCAAATGTAATAGGTATAACTGAGGGTAATCGTGCTCGGAGAAAACAAATGTCTTTTATAACCATGGACAAACTAGACACTTCATAAGGGAATGTCCACAAATGGCATCTGGGAATGAAAAGACCACTTCCCAGACGAATAATCAAGAGATTGGACCATCGGTGGAAGATAGAAAACAACCGGAGGAATTAAAGAAGAAGGGAATAGTTGAACCACCTCGACACAAGGGAAGTTGTATACCATGACCCAATTAGAACAAGAACTGGGAAGTAGGGATAAAACCCCAGAATTGTAAAATGTTATGTAAAAATCTCGTAAGCTTTTATGGTTGAATATTAAAACTTTTCTTATGTCTTAAGTAAAATTTCGAGGACAAAGTTTTTTTGAGGGTCGACTTGTGATATCTCGACTTTGGTAAGATACAGAGCTTAAGAATAAATTTATATTTGAAGCTGAAGGGTAAAATTTTGGCTAAGTAAAACTCTATTCATAGAATAGGATACTAAGAAGGACTATAATATAGTAAGCAATAAATTATGGCACAAGGAAAACATCTTGAACCCAAGGGATGGGCACATGGTTGGGCACTAGAAAGCACAGATACTTCTAATTATGCATAGAATCAGTATTAGATACGGATACGTCCAGATATGTGGTAGATATGTGTCCGATACGTGATTTGAAATATCTAATTTTTTTATCTTTATTTTTAATTTTCAGATACATGAAGGGGATATATGGGTCAATTTTTTTCAAATTTAAGCCCAACTCACAACCTATTTTATTTTAGTGCATGTTTAGAGATTTTAAAATCACTCGGTAACACATTTTTAATTATACAAAATTAATTTAGTTTTCAATTTTACACTTTTAAATGCAATTTTCATATCATCAAAATTAATTTTGAAGAATTAAATATGTTTCACAGATTTTGAAAATAACAAAAGTGATTTCAACCATTTTAAAATCACTTCCAAACATAAAAGTCCACTTAAATTGAGCAATCCAAAAAAAATAAATTAAAAATGATAAAACATAAAAAAAAAAAATTTAAAAACCTGAAATATAATTAAATCTCCATTCTTCCCTTCTTTCTCACAATTTAAATCATGATTCACATCCCTTCATCCTCAACTTCATTCTTCAATCTTCATCTTCATCTTCTACTTCCTTCCTACCATCTATTCTAGTTGCTCAACAATCACTCGACATTAATGGATTTTTTTTTTCAGGTTTTCACTCTCTTCTTGAATCTATTTTAATCTAACTTAAATAAGTATTATAGCAATTAATTAGACATATATATATATATATATATATATATATATGTATAACGTATCTTCAACATATTTGTATCTTAGTTTTTTAGAAATTAACGTATCACCGTATTGTATCGTATCTGTATCATGTATCCATATCTGTGTTCTTGCTTCTTAGGTTGGGCACAAAAAAGGGTTTACAAGACACCTTTATTGGACAATTTGAACTCCATGGGAGGGAAGAAAATCACCTTGAATGCATAAAAGTTATCTTGGGGACTATGCTATGAATGGAGGAGAGCATGCTATAAACATAGGGAATTGTGTTATGAACTTTGAGAACCCCAAGATGGTCTAGGAAAGGAAGGAGGCAATCAAGTACTAAGAGAGTGTAGAGTAAGGGATTGAGCTTAGAAGGGTCATTTTGAGTAAAAGTCTTTTGTAGGAAGGAAAGGAAGATTTGGGTGCATACTAGGATAAAAGGTGAAGTTAAGCGCATACTAGGGTAGAGGAAACCTACATGGGCGCATACTTGGACGAAGTTGATGCATGGGGGAGTCATTTGGGGATGTCTAAAGACGAGTGAATACTTAAGGAAAATATTGGTTAGATGTTGGGAGATCATGTGATGAGTCTTGCACCACCGAGAGAAGAATTTGAGATGGATGCATGGTCAATGAAGGATGGACCCATGGAGATGTTAGAAGTAAAAACTTGGCTAAGTGATGGACAACATAGGACACAAAAACTAAAGAAACCCTAAGAAAAACTAATGAAGGGTGCATAAGAGAGGAGATGGACGCATAGCAAGCCTTATTGAGCACTTTGGAGATAATCAAGGGAAGACATCATGTAATGAAAAACAAGTTGGATCCAAGAATGAGGAATAAGAGGGAATTGTACGCAAAGGAGGAACCATGCACCCAAGAGGGAGGTCATGCTCCTATGGTGTGTATGTTCATGAGTTGGTTACAAGGAAGAAAGGAAGATGGCTCAGCCGAGTGAAATTTTGGTTAATCCGTGTAGGAGGTGGAAGAAGGGATGCAATGTGGAGCATGCAAAATGAGAGATGGCCACATCAAAAAGAGGCATACGTTGGACATGTTGCATTGAGGACACGACATGTTATCATGCAAGCTAGTGGTGGCAAGGAAGTAGGAGATGGTTCTCTATGGTGATGACACTCAGAACTTTCAAGAGGTGAAGGTGTCATGCGTTGATGGCATGATGACATGACAAGGATGGAGGGTTGAAGCCTATAAATACCCTCAGAGACTTTTAATTCATCCCACAACTTAAAATCCCTTAGAAAAGAAAGTGATTGGAGGAAATTTGGAGTGATCCATGAGTTGAGGGGACCATCCATGTGCCCATCTATGCATCCATGCTATTTAAGGGAGTTCCCATGCGCCCAACTGTGTGGCAGAGTCAAACCTTATGCCCAATTGTGCTGTGGAAGTCAATCTTACGATCGACAGCTGCCTTTGTCCAATTTAAAAATTTGGTTTGAGTCTTTTAGAGTTGGTAAGCTAAATTTAGGGTTAAAGGGATGCTTTAAGAATATGTTAACCCAAAACACAAGATTCTAAGTTGATATTTGGGATAATACAGGCAAGAAAAGAAGACACAGGAGATTAAGGAACCCTTTTTCCCGGTGAATTGTGAGTGGGTCTTCTTAATCTACCTTGATGAATTAATATATTTATATGGATACATATATATATGCACGATTTTGAAAGCTTTGGTGTGATCGAGAAATATGTTATCTTCATTGATTTCATGTTGTTTTGACAATTTTCCTAGAATTATGTGGATGCATGTTTATTGTAATTTGAATTGGAAACTAGAACTCTACCTGAGATATTATTAGCATATCTCGTGGATGACTGACTGGGATTGTCAGTATAATCTGGCTAGGATTGTCAACGTACCCGAGTATGTTTAGTGGGAAATTGTCGACATGCGCACATTCGGCGGATTGTATTGGGTACTGGAATTGTTTCCTTGGAATTATGTTTGGCTGAATTATTGTATTTCTGGAGAACATATGATCATGCCAATATCGTCTTAGTTTCCAAACTGAGGTCATGCATACTGTGTTTGGTTATCTGGGAAATTGTATTCCCAAAAATGATTTTCAACAACAAATCTATTTTTATACTAAACATGCCACTCACTAAGCTTTCCTGGCTCATGTTTTCCAAATGTTTTATTCCCCTCCTCCTTCCTCCCCCCTCCCCCCTCCCCTCTCCTAGGTAACCCAAGAGTTGAATTCCAGGGTGTTGCTCAGATCAAAGTCTGCCACACTGTAGCCACATTTCTAGGTTAGGTTCTACTCTTGATGAATTCTATAGTCTCGAAGTAGAGTTACCTAAGCTGAGTCTAGAGTTGTATAAATATTATAATGCTTTGATATATAATACATTAACCAAAGAGTTGTTATTATTTCATACTTGGTTAAAGGGTTGTTTGTAATATAGACCCAAGACGAATAGTAGTTATTATGATAGAGTTTGAGATGGGTTTGGTAAGTGCAAGGTGATGAATAACAGGTGTTACAAAAGGGTAATGCATGTTATCTTCACATCTTCTTTAGAGTGAAAGAGGTAAGCTCAAGAGAAGGTGTGACATCGAGTATTGTTTATCGAGTAGTGTCGAGTAATCATGTAACGAGTAACGAGCAACGAGTAAAATATATCGAGTATCAAGTATATATCTGAAAGTCTTTACTTTACATAATGAACAATGTAATGTAAAGTATTAAATTATAAAGTATTTATCAGAATGTTATACAATCTTTGACATCGATTGTGTCTAGGTCCCTTAAGTTTTCGTATTTTTCCATTTGTTGCGTTTAGACGTATCAAGTGGTTTGTTGCACTTTTGTCTATTATGTTCCGGTTGGCCACACCGTTCATATTTTTTTAATGTGACATGTTCTCCAGCAAACGATATCCTGTTTACCTTCGTCTACCAACCTATACCACTCTTTTCAGTGGGAGTATTTTTACCTCAATATACCCTAGTGGCTTTTTCCCATTTGGATACATGACCAAGCGGGTCTATTGACCCCATGTATGCTAGCAGTAGAGAATCAACACTATAGAATTTACTGCATAAAGTAAATGCACTGATATTGTGCTCTCTAGCTGTAGCAATGGCGTGCGAACACAAAATCTCCAAATACTGAAATTGTATGCAACTACATTCTCGAGTGTTAAGGCTGATGATACCATCTAATCTACCATTTTTAATATGAAATCTATAGCAATCGATTGGATTTATTCGGTATCGCTTAGCTTTGTCACACTCTAAACCCATTATTTCCTCTGGATACTTTGAATGTGTCGATGTATTATTAGACCACATTGTTTGCCTCTCAGGAAATAAACCTTGAAGTAGACCTTTTATGTATTCTAGCAATGAAATTATTGGCTACACTCGGGCTTCTTTGGTAATAGCATTTAAGCATTTAGCACTATTGTTGGTCATGTTATCATATCAATTCTCGGACTAGTAACACCGTGACCATCACTGAATATCAGCATCCTCTAAAAATCTTGTAAGGGAATCGTTGTTTTAGTTCACTATTTGGACCCAATGGCCCTTGAACTCTGATTCTCGATACGCTCTGCAAGCATCATGAAATAATTTTCTAACGGACTCGTCCTTGAAGTATTTCTCAACGTTCCTTTTCAAATGGTAGGTATAAAGTATGTGGTAAGAATTGAAGAATATGACATCAACAGCATTAGTTATACTCTGTCCATGGTTAGAAACGAATACGAGGTTAGAGCATTCTCCAATTGCTATTTTAAGGTTCATCATGAACAACTTCAAGGCTCGGTCATTCTCACTATCAACAATTGCATATGCCATGGGTACAGTTCGTCGTTACCATCCATTGCAACACCAACTAGCATTGTTCCCTTATACTTACCCTTTAGATGAGTATCGTCCACAATGATCACAGGCGGAAAACTCTTAAAACCTATTAAACTCTTACCTAATACCATGAACATGTATTTGAAATATTTTGATTCTTTAAGCTCTATCTCAAATACAATTATAGGATATTCTATCTTCATAGCCTCACCATATGCATACAAGTTGGCATATGATTCCTTTGGCATCCCCCTTGCAAGAGTAAAATTAGTTTCTCTCGCACGCAATGCCTTGTCGTAACTAATGTTGACAACCTACTAATGCCGCATATCCTCAATAATATGGTGCGGTTTGTCCCTTCGACCAACGCCGTGTTGGGTTTGATGCCCTAAATCTCGCAGGGTCCAATAGTTTGTAAACATGTATATGAACAAACACTTGTGATGTAATAATATGAGATATTTTCCTTACTATAGCCTTTGATATATGAGATATTTTGTTGCATTAACCACAAACCAATAAACTAAAATCCTTGGTTATCGTTGTAACTTAAGCATGTATGTGATGACATACAAGTGGATCGTGCTTTAAGTGATAACTAAATGGTCTGTAGTATATGGATAAAGGAGGGAAATCTTATCCTGTTGACGTTACGATTGTGGCCTGCTCTGTAAATATTACAAGTATTGTAAAGTGCTACAAATGGTCTGATCCTAACCATTCATGTATTAGACATGCGGGCGGAGATACTCTATACAAAAGAGTTTGTATAAGACAAGACCACGAAATATTTAGTCTCGTTATATAACGTTGTTCATGATAGAGACTTTCATTTCACTAGGATGACCATAGGTAACATGTTCTTAATCTTGAGTGAGTTGGAAACTCCTGCCTATGAGAGCGGTCCTTTGATTTGTAGGGGTGCGAGTGGCCAGATCGCCGACTCAAACCTACCAATTTGGGAATTCATCTGATTGAGTAGCTAGGAACTTAGCTACACAAGACGGAACTCACTCCTTCCCTGATTTAGGGGTAAGAAGATAAATTGCTCCCTTTAAGGTTGATTCTAGAATTTGAACAATATGGCACCACACCTTCTCTTGGCCTGATAAGGATTTACTCATAATAGAACTATGATGTATTGTTCATTAGAGGAATTAGTGGTACTTAATGAGTTAGATGTAATTATAGGGGCAAAATGGTAAATTGGCTCGATTGTACTTACGAACGATTTGTGCAAGTTCATCGTACTGTTGATTGGTTATATCTAATAGACACAGAAATATATGTAGTGTGAAGAGTGCAGTTGTCGGTCTTCAATGGAATGCCCAACAATTAACAGATAGTGGATATCGTGATTAAAGAGTTTAATCAGTTATTCACATATCGTTGGAGCTTCAAGCTACAGGTCCATAAGGTCCCCTTGGTAGCTCAATGGATTCATGTTGAGAATAAGTTTTTGGGTTAGTTTGAAGTGTTCAAATTAACAAGAGGAAATTTGATTATATATGATATAATTAAATTGCATCAATTATATGAGATATTATTGACTTAATGTATTATATACATTAATTGGAGGAATTATTATTAAATGTTATAAGGGAGAAAAAGAACTATGGTTTATATATTGCATGAGATGTGATATTCAAACTACAGGTTATGAATATATTGATTATATTTTTAATTAAATCAATTATAGGATAATTGGTCACAATTTTTTCTCCCATAACCAACTTAGTGGGAAGTTTTGATCAGTTATGGTAACTGATGATTAAAATGAAAATCGTTATCATTTTTACACAAGGCGATCATTAAGCGATTGTGAATCGTGCAATCAAAAGAAAGAGCTATATGATAGCTTGAGAGCATATACGATCGTGTAAGAGTTTTCTATACGATACTTACTTGTTTTCTAAACGATCAAGTACAAAGTCTATACGAAAGACTATTGTCATCTCCCATTTACTCGATCATCTACACACGATCTATCAAATTCCTCCTACCCTCTAGCAAATCCAACAGAGCCCACAACTCTTGGATTCTTACATCGAGAATACCAAAGTAGCCTTTTGGTGGTGTCTTCTTATTGTTCGAGGGATGAGTGTAGATTTGTTCTTGTTCGAGTAGATTGCTGAGGAGATTACTGTTCGAGTGTAGATTCGTTCGTGTTAGTGAATGATCGTGCAGTAAGTTCAGGGGAACGAGAAGAATATTTCTTCAAGGGTAAGTTCTCTTAAACCTTAGTACTTTCCCTTTTGAAGCATGTTGTAATTTAGAGTTTTTTGCATAACTGTTACTGTTTGATGGTAAATGTGTATGTTCTGTCACAATGGGGTTTGGAACGATCTCGCTTCCACTCACGGGTCTCTTTGTTAAGAGTTCCTTCAATTGGTATCAGAGTCGGGTTATTCTGATAGTCCAAATTCCATTGATGCATCGAATTACATTTATGGTCTTGGTGGGTTCTATGTAGTCTGCAATACGTTTAAGTGTTAGATGTAATTGTGGATTTGAATCGATGGAAGTTTCGGGATGGTTGCCTCCATTGTTTAAAGCTTTCTTTACATTTCAAGTTCATTTGTAAGGGCCCCTGTGTTTTTGGGCATAATGCAATGCTATCGAGTCTGTATTCAAAGTGTTTAAGCCTATAAGAGTTGTTCGTGAAGAAGCTTAAACGTATGAAGATGTCGTTCTAATCGTGGAAGAAGACCAAGAGTTGGTCGCGTAGTATAGCCCGAGCTAAACAATTGTTTAGATTTGGCTAAGCAATCACGTAGAAAAGTTCTACCCGATTGTGTAGTATTTGCTAAACGATCACATAATTGATGCTGAACGATTGGGTAAAGTATTTACTCGGTCGTGTTGCGTTGGCTACTCGATCATGTATACGATGAGGTAAATGATCGTTGAGGTTTTAATACTCGTCGCATGGTAGGCGTGGACACTAATCGATTGAGTCAACCAGTATGCTTCATCACATAGTCACTGGCTACTCGATCACTTGGTATATGATACTTGACGCTTGCTCCGCGATCATTTAGACAATCATGCTTCCCCGCATAGTTGTCGTCTATACGATTGTTTAGGCATGCATTACACGATGTGTGCTGCATAATCGCGTGGCCTTCATGCTTCATCGTATTGTCATAGGCACACGATCCATGCTATACGATCGTTTATTCTCGTAAGCGTCACTAAACAATCACAGGAGTTGTTATATGATCAATGGAACGATGCTTCACCCAGGCGGTTCAAGACCTGGTTCGCCTATTTGAACCGGTTGGCTCGTTAAATTTGTAATAGATAGCTTTATATTTTTCGATTTTTGAGGCAAATCATCCCAATCCATTGATTCTTGATCAATGTACATGTGATGTATGTTTATTTTTATATGTCATAAAGTATACCATATAGTTTTTTAAAACCCACCATAGGTTATGTATTTTTCATGCATCATCTCTATATTATAAGAGTTATGATATAGTAGCTTGCATGACTAAATTACTTTAAAGCATACTCATGCATCATATAATATAAAAGGTATAATATATGCATGCATTAAGCATATCCATGCATCATCTTTATATTATAAATGTTATAGTATAAGGATGTATGAAAGCATGTATACTTGATTCATTACATGTTATAAAAAAGTTATATATAGTAATGAATGAACATTGCATGAGGTATGACACATAGGTTAATTTATAAAAGTTATAAACACCTAGTCTAGCTTAGCAATGTGAATGATTTTAGTTGTTTCTGTTTATAAGTGTTATAACAGAAATTATAACTAAAATCCATAAGAAAGACATGCATGCAAACTTGGGTTTAATCAGGTTTTAAAAGAGTTTTAAAATTTAATGGAAATAGACCTAAGATCACGGTTCTAATGAGAGTAAAAACGTAAGTTTAATCATTTAATCGGTTTAATAGGATTAAATTGACTAATAAAAGATTAAATATGTAGCAAATCTATCTATAAGGGACCTTTTGTCTAAGGCGGGTTCTGTCTAGGCTAGGGTATTTAAGGTGACAGAAATGGAACACCCCTACCTAAGAACCTACCTGGAAAGGTGAATTAGATAGATTTGATGAATGCATGAAAATTCGATGATAGTCTGTTAAAGTGTTTAATGGTACTTGATTCGAACTTGTTTAATAATCAAAAGTAAGAGTTGTTTTTCTAGAAAATTAAACTTACACTTAGATAAAATCAGTAGCCGAATTGTCTAAGTTAATGAATCTCTAGGGAGAACATTCAGTGGGAGGTACTTTGGGTATATGATACTTCATTTAAACCTCTACACGTTTCTCCCTAAAGTTCACATCGTGAGATCTATCCTCTGCCTCGTGGCACCCTGGGAGTGCCCCCTAAAGGATGATGTTTGGGTAGGTCAATACTAAGGTGAACGAAGAGAATGTTCATAGTAAGTGGGAGCGGGACGTGTGACAACATATCTCACGGTGTCTCTCATTAGGTTGGATAATGTTTTGTGCATCACCTCGAGACACTTTGGGAGGGTCCCCCCTAAAGGATGGCGGTTTTGCACAACTCTTTATCTAATCTCTCGAAAAGGATAAGGTCACTTTAGTCTTTTGTCCTAATCTGCTTTTTCCCTATGGTGGGCACATTAGGGCGGGACTCTAGGGCCTAAATTGAGGGGTTACACTTACGAGAATTGTTCAAGGTTAACATATTCTAGACTTGATCACCCCACCGGTGACTTTTGTCCTGCCTTGCTGAGGTATCATTGCAAAATAGATGTCTTTAACTTAGGGTACATTAGAACTATTTTGCTAAAACCTAAAATTGGTGTAAAAAGTGGTAATGCATAGACTTATTAAGTTCGTTCATGTTTGTTTCAGCAACTTTTAATTATGGCAACCACGACATTAGCTTTATTAGCCGCTGACAAATTAAATGGTGACAATTACGCTAGTTGGAAAAACTCAATACTTACTATTTTAATCATCAATGATCTTCGGTTCGTCCTTACGGAGGAGTGTCCTCCTATTCCAGCTCTTACTGCTACTCGAAATGTTCGAGACGCATATGAATGATGGACACGGGCGAACAAAAAGGCCCGAGTGTACATCTTGGCCAGTATAAGCAATATCTTAGCCAAGACACATGAGCTCATGGTCACTGCACGTGAGATCATGGAGTCCCTGAAGGGAATGTTTGGATGACCGTCCATGCAGCTCAAGCATGAAGCTCTCAAAAGCATCTTCAACTTCAAAATGAAAGAGGGTACATCTGTTTGAGAACACGTTCTGAACATGATGGTCCACTTTAATGTGGCAGAGATGAATGAGACCCGCATCAATGAAGGAAGTCAGGTTAACATTATTTTGCAAACGTTGCCAGAAAGCTTCCTACACTTTGTAAGCAACACTGTTCTGAACAGGGTTGATTACACCCTTACAACTCTCCTTAACGAGTTGCAGACATTCCAATCCTTGCTGAAAAGCAAGGAGGAGATAGTTGCTGAGGCAAATGTTGCTTCATCATCTAAAAAGTTTCACAAAGGTTTGACCTCAGGAACTAAGTTTGCACATTCTTCTTCCAACACTAACAAGTGGAAGAAGAAGAAGAATGGTAGTAAGAGGAAGGGGAAGACACCAGCTAACCCAAAACCTGTCGCACAGTAGGGTAGGCAACCAACGCTGGTTGAAAAAGGAAAGTATTTCTATTGTAACCAGGATGGGCGCTGGAAGCGAAACTGCCCACGTTGGCTAAAGGAGAGGAAGAAGACTAAGGCCAAGAGTGAACAAGGTAAATGTGAATTACTAGTTCTGGAAACTTGTTAAGTGGAGAATGGTGATTCTGAAGGAACTCATACCAAGTGTTCCATGAGCGCATTCAGATTGCTCCGATCTCACCGTGACCGAAATACAACATTATACATTCAACATATACAGTTATGCAAAATCAACTCTAATTAACGGCATGTTATGAACAACAAAAAGATAAGGGAAAGAGTTCCGTACCAGTTGAAGACTATCTTCACACTCCGAAACTCCAACGCAGTGGAAACTCCAAGCAAGCAATCTACCACCGCCCAGCACCAGTGTCACAAAAGCAGCACGAACAACCGCACAGGAACGTTGTGGGGACGACACCACCACTAATGAGCCCCGGGTATTCTCGAAGTGAAAACCCAAAGGATAGGCTTTGGTGAATTTGGTAAAGGATGGAGGACACACGAATCGTGTAAGTGATAAGCAAGTGGGAGGGTGAAGGCCACTATCGCATAACAAAAATGCTTATCGTCTAGAGGAGCTACCAATCGTGTAGGATTTGTTGAACAATCGTTTAGGAAAAGGTATACAATCGTTTTGTTAAATCCGCACACTATACGATCGTTTAGAGAAGCTATCCGATCGTGTAAGTGAGAGTGTGCGATCGTTTAGCACGAGGTGGACGATCATTTAGGCAGAGAAGTGACTATCGCATAGGCTCTCAAGCGATCGTTTTCTTTCACTAACACGCGCTTCACAAAATCTTTTGGGTGAATGACAGACGATCGATTGAACGATCCAAAATGAAAACTTTTTTCATTTTTCACTCATCGGTTACCATAACTGATATTGCCCACTAACCCACGTCCGAACGTGAAAAAAGGATTAATTATCATATAATTAATCAATCAATAAATAAATAAATATAATCATATTATATTTATATCCTATAGTTTGATATCACATATCTACTATAGTATTTTCTCCTCTATTTAATATAAATCATATTTATATCTAATTTCTTCCATAATAATATGTCTCATACATTTGGCCAATTATATCATATATAATTAATTAGTCCAATTATATCATATATAATCGAACTTCCTCTTGTCAATTTGAACATTTTAAATTAACCCAAATACTAGCTCCCGACTTTATCCAAGCTGCCCAGGGGACCTAATGGACCTGTGGCTCGAAGTTTCAATGGTACGTGAATAGCTGACTAAACTCTTTAGCCACGAGATTCACCATCCGTTAACTATCAGGCATACCACTAAAAACCAATAGTTGAACTCTTCTTAGCACAGATATATTTCTATGTCCATCGGATATAACTAATCATGAGTACAATGACCCTTCACAGATGCTTGTAAGTACAGTTAGGCCAATTTACTGTTTTACCCCTGTACTTACATCTCACTCCTTAAGTACCATTGATTCCTCTAATGAACAATACAACATATCCAACTATGTGTGAATACCTCTCGGGCCAAGAGAAGGTATGTGGCACCACATCGTTCAAGCCCCAGAATCAGCCCTTAAGGGAGCCATCTATCTACTTACCCCTGCCTCGGGGAAGGAGTGAATTCCATCTTGTGTAGCTGAGTTCCCAGCTCCCAAATCAGACGAATCCCCAAAATGGTAGGTTTGAATCAGCGACCTGGCCACTCGCACCATACAAATCAAAGGACCACCCTCAATGGCAGGAGTTCTCAAATCACTCAAGATTAAGGTCATGTTACCTATGGTCATCCTAGTGAAGTGAAGTCTCTGTCATGAACGGTGTTATATAACGAGACATTAACACTTTGTGGTCAGGTCTTATACAAACTCTTTGTATAGGATGCCCTCGCTCGCATGTCCCCAACACGAATGTTCAGGATCAAACCATCTGTGATAAGTCACAACACTTGTGACCATTCCTCAAAGCGAGTCGTGTCTGTAGCGTTACCAGGAAAAGGTTTCCCTCTTTTATCCATATAGTACAGATCATTTTAGTTACCACTCAAGACATGATCCACTTGTATATCACCACATACATGCTTGAGTTACATACAGATAACCAAGGATTTTATATTTATTGGTTTGTGGTAAAGCAAATAAAACAAGTCAATGAGCAAAATACAAGATGTGAAGTAAATATCATATATTAATAACACAAGCGTTCGTACAAATTGTATACAAACTACAGGACATGAGACTTTAGGGCATCAACCCCAACAGATTATGCCTGGATCATACACTTTGGGGCCACTAATCATGTTTGTTCTTCTTTTTAGGGGATTAGATCCTAGCGACAACTTGAGGGTGGACAGATGACGATGCAAGTAGGCACCGGGCACTTCGTCTCAACTGTGGTAATGGGAGGCCTCCAATTAACTTTATAGAATAGGTTTATCATTTTACATGATGTATATGTTGTTTCTGAATTGAAGAGGAACTTAATTTCTGTAAAGTGTCTGCTTGAATGTAAATATACCCTTAACTTTTCAATGAATAAAGTGTTTATTCTAAAATATGGTGTTGAGATATGTTCAGTATTACTGGAAAATAATTTGTATGTACTAAGACCGTTAGCAATAAATTCCCTCCATAACATAGAGATGTTTAAATCTGTCGTAGCTCAAAATAAAAGACTTAAACTTTCTCCTAAAGAAAATGCCTAACTTTGGCATCTTCAATTAGGGCACATTAATCTCAATAGGATTGAGAGATTGGTGAAGAATGGACTTCTAAATGAGTTAGAAGAAAATTTTTTACCTGTGTGTGAGTCATGCCTTGAAGACAAGATGACTAAAAGACCTTTTGTTGGAAAAGGTTATCGAGCCAAAGAGCCTCTAGAGTTAGTACATTTAGACTTTTGTGGTCCAATGAATGTGTGAGCCAGGGGAGGTTACGAGTATTTCATCACTTTTACTGATGATTACTCAAGGTATGGGTATGTTAATTTGATGCAACATAAGTCAGAGTTCAAAGAGTTCAAGGTTGAGGTTGACAACGCATTAGATGAACGGATTAAGACACTTCGATCAGATCGGGGTGGAGAGTTTTTGGATTCTGGGTTCCAGAACTATTTTATAGAACATGGAATCGTTTCCCAACTCTCAGCATTTGGTACACCTCAGCAGAATGGTATATGCGAGAGGAGAAACAGAACCCTGTTGGACATGGTTCGGTCGATGATGAGTTATGTTTCCTTACCGAACTTGTTTTGGGGTTTTGTAGTAGAGACTGTAGCCTATATCCTCAACTGTGTTCCTTCTAAGAGTGTTTCCAGAACACCTTTGAAGTTGTGGAATAGGCATAAGCTAGTTTGCGTCACTTTCGCATTTGGGGTTGCCCAGCACATGTGCATGAGGCTAATCCTAAGAAATTGGAACCATGTTCGAGGCTGTGCCTATTTATAGGCTACCCCCAAAAGACACGAGGGGGTTACTTTTATGATCCTAAGGAAAATAAATGTTTATGTTCGCTACCTTCCTTGAGGAGGATCATATAAGGGAGCACAGTCCGCGAAGTAAACTAGTATTAAGTGAGCTTTCCAAAGACACTACTAAAACTTCAATAAGAGTTGTTGAAGGGCCTGTTACATCAACAAGAGTTGTTGATGGAAATTCATCTAGTAGGTCAAATCCACCTCAAGAGTTGAGGGAACCTCGACATAGTGGGAGGGATGCGAACCCACCTATTCGCTATATGGGTTTAACTGAAATCCTGGCTATGGTAGCCGATGGCGAGGTTGATGATCCATTTTCTTATAAGAAGGAAATGAAAGATGTTGGCAGAGATGAATGGGTCAAAGCCATAGATCTCGAGATGGAGTCTATGTACTTTAACTTAGTATGGGATCTTGTAGATCAAACTGATGGGGCTAAACCTATAGATTACAAATGGATCTACAAGAGGAAACCGGGTGCTGATGGGAAGATGCAAACCTTCAAGACTAGACTTGTGGCAAAGGTTTATACCCAAGTGGAGAGAGTTGACAACGAGAAGACTTTCTCACCTGTTGCATACTTAAGTCTGCATCCTTCTGTCCATTGCCTCACATTATGACTATGAGATATGGCAAATGGATGTCAAGATTGCCTTTCTAAATGGTAATATTGAGGGGACCACTTATATAGTGCAACCGAAGGATTCATAGCCCAAGGTCAGGAACAAAAGGTTTACAAACTGAATCGATCCATTTATGGACTAAAAAAGGCATCTCGATCTTAAAACATAAGGTTTGATACTGTGATCAAATCTTATGGCTTTGACCAAAACGTTGATGAGCCTTGTGTCTATAAGAAAATCATCAACAGTTCAGTAGTTGTCCTAGTGTTATAAGTAGACAATATCCTACTAATTGTGAATGATGTAGGTTTACTGACTTCAGTTAAGAACTGGCTAGTGACCCAACTCTAAATGAAAGATTTGGGAGAGGCTCAATTTGTTCTTGGAATTCAAATCTTTTGGGATCGAAAGAACAAAGTGCTAGCACTGTCTCAGGCATTGTACATTGACAAGATGTTGATCAAGTACTCGATGCCAAGAGGGGCCTTTTGCCTTTTTGTCATGGAGTTACATTGTCTAAGAAGCAATGAGACGGGTTGATCAAGAGGTTGAGGAAATGAGACGGGTCCCCTATGCATTTACCATTGGTAGTTTGATGCGATGTTATGTACTCGACCTGACATCTGCTATGCTATGAGGATAGTCAGTAGATATCAGTCCAATCCAGGATAGGGTCACTGGACTGCCATCAAGAATATCCTCAAGTATCTTTGGTGAACAAGGAACTACATGCTTGTGTACGGATCTAAGGATTTGATCCTTATTGGAGACATAGACTCTGATTTCTAGACTGATAAGGATTCTCAAAAATCCACTTCAGGATCAGTGTTCACCCATAACGGAGGAGCTGTAGTATGGTAAAGCACAAAGCAGGGGTGGATCACCGACTCCACTATGGTGGCCGAGTATGTAGCGGCTTGTGAAGCTGCTAAGGAGGTCGTTTGGCTCAGGAAGTTCCTGACTAATATGGAAGTTATTTCAGACATGTCTAGGCCCATCACTCTTTATTGTGATAATAGTGGTGTTGTGGTGAAATTCAGATAGCCTAGGAGTAACAAGCACGACAAACATATCGAACGGAAATACCATCTTATCAGAGAGATTGTACATTGAGGAGACGTTATTTTCATGAAGATAGCTTTGGAGCACAATGCTGCTGATCCGTTTACGAAGGCTCTCACAACTACAATGTTTGAGGGTCACCTTCAGAGCATGGGTCTACGGGACCGTCTGAGGCTGGACTAGGGCAAATGGGAGTATTGTTGTATTGAGCCTTTGTGCCCTAGTTTATTGATTTGTACTTGTAATTTTGTTGTACACCCCACTAGTTTTAGGACAAATGGGAGATTATTGGGATTGAAATCCTAAATCTTGTAGGGTCCAGTAGTTTGTAAACATGTAAATGAATAAACATTTTTGATGTAATAATATGAGATATTTTCTTCACTATAGTCTTTGATATATGAGATATTTTGTTGCATTAACCACAAACCAATAAACTAATATCACTATTTATCGTTGTAACTTAAGCATGTATGTGATGACATACAAGTGGATCGTGCTTTAAGTGATAACCTAAATGGTCTGTAGTATATAGATATAGGAGGGAAACCTTATCCTATTGACGCTACAAGTATGACCCACTTTGTAGAAATTACAAGTGTTGTAAAGTGCTACAAATTGTCTGATCCTGACCATTCATGTATTAGACATGTGAGTGGGGATGCTCTATACAAAAGAGTATGTATAAGACCGGACCACGAAATGTTTAGTCTCATTATATAATGTCGTTCATGATAGAGACTTCCATTTCAGTAGAATGATCATAGGTAACATGATCTTAATCCTGAGTGAGTTGGGAAATCCTGCCTATGAGAGCGACCCTTTGATTTGCATGGGTGCGAGTTTCCAGATCGTCATCTCAAACCTACCACTTTGAGGATTCGTCTGATCGGGAGTTGGGAACTCAGCAGCACAAGAAGGATTTACTCATAGTAGTGAAGGAACTCTTATCAAAGAGTACCTATGAGCGGAAGTAAGATCGTTCCAAATTCATTGTGACAGAAATACCACATTCACAATTAAACAAACAAGTTAGGCATTTAACAACAAATTCCGACATGCTTCTCAAATCTTAAATGCAAAAGGAATAAGAGACATACCAGTTGAGATCTCTTTAAACTCTCTCGCTCTCGTTAGGAATTGGCAACTCTGGCAATCGTTGCGCTCGCCAAGGCTATCATCCACCAAATCTCGCTGTCGTTTACCACCGAATGGACTTCTCACGAACAAGTAGAAAGGAGAACACAACCACTTGAAAACCTCGATATTATTGGAGTGAGAATCCATAAGGTATGGGCTCTGTTGGATTTTGTAGAGGGGAGGAGGAAACAACGACCAAGCAAAAGGGAGAGGTTTTATGTCTATCGCGTAGACGGGTGCTTGATCTTATAGCAAAACTTACACGATCGTGTAGTAAATTGGGGTCGATCATTTAGTAAAATCGCTTGCGCGTAGGATCGCTTAGTAAAAACTAGACGATCGTTTAGGAAGGCTACCCGTGTACACGATCATTTAGGATAACTTGAGCTATCGTGTATGCTCTCGTTTACTAGACGATGGGTAGTGTACTAAATCGTGGAGTGACTATCTGATTTCTTACAAAATGAAAACTATTTTCATTTTATCTTTTAGTTACGAAAACTGATTGCAACCTCCCACTATCTCATTCGATTATGGAGAAAAAACCACCAACAATTATCTCATAATTGTTTTAAAAAAATAAATATAATCATATTATATTTGTAACCTATAGTTTAATATCACATCATATGAAACATACAAACCATAGTCCTTTTCTCCTCCACTAGATATAAATCATATTTATATCCTTTTCCTCCAATTAATGTATCCCATACATCATGTAAAATATATCATATAATTGTCCAGTTTAATCATATCATATATAATCAAACTCCCTCTTGTCAATTTGAACACTTCAAACTGACCCAAAAACTGATTCTCAACTTGAATCCATTAAGCTACCAAGGGGACCTAATGGATCTGTGGCTCGAAGCTTCAACAGTACGTGAATAGCTGACTAAACACTTTAGCCACAAGATCCACCATCTGTTAGCTGCCAGGCATTCCACTAAAGACCAACAGTTGCACTCTTCTCACCACAAATATATTTATGTGTCCATCGAATATAACCAATCAACGGTACGATAACACTTCACAAATGCTCGTAAGTACAGTTGGGCCAATTTACCATTTTGCCCCTATAGTTACATCTAACTCCTTAAGTACCACTGATCTCTCTAATGAACAATACAACATAGTCCTACTATGTGTGGACACCTCTCGGGGAAGGAGTGAATTCCATCTTGTGTAGCTGAGTTCCTAGCTCCCAAATCAAACAAATCCCCAAAGTGGTAGGTTTTAGTCGACAATTTGACCACTTGCACCCATGCAAATAAAAGGACCGCCCTCAAAGGCAGAAGTTCCTAACTCACTCAGGATTGAGGTCATGTTACCTATGGTCATCCTAGTGAAGTGAAGTCTCTGTTATGAACAACGTTATATAACGAAACTATTACACATTGTGGTCCGGTCTTATACAAACTCCTTTGTATAGGATGCCCCTGCTTGCATGTCTTCACATGAATGATCAGGATCAGACCATCTGAGTAGGTCATAACACTTGTAACTATTCTACAAAGCGGGTCGCATCCGTACCATTACCAGGATCAGGTTTCCCTCCTATATCCATATACTACGGACCATTTTGGTTATGACTTAAGGCATGATCCACCTGTATGTCTCCACACACATGCTTAAGTTATAACGACAACTAGGGATCTTAGTTTATTAGTTTGTGATAAAGCAAATAAAACATCCAATGTTTCATAGACAATAGTGAAGAAAATACCATATATTATTATCACAAGCATCTGTTCAATACAGTGTTTATAAACTGCAGGACCCAACGAGAATTTAGAGCATCAACCCCAACAATCTCCCACTTGTCCTAAACGAGTGGGGTGTACGAACAACTAGTACAAAAAAATAAACTAGGGGACTAAGGCCCAGTACAAAAATCTCCCACTTGCCCTAGTCCAGCCGCAAGCGGTCCCGTAGACCCATGCTCTGAAGGTAAATCTAAAAAACTGTAGTCATGAGAGCCTTCACAAACAGGTCAGCAACATTATGCTCCGAATCAATGTTCGTGACTATAACGTCCCCTCGATGCACTATATCGTGGATGAGATGATACTTCCGCTTTATATGTTTGTCACGCTTGTGACTCATGGGCTCCCTAGAGTTCGCCACAGCACCACTATTGTCACAATAGAGGGTGATGGGCCTAGACATGTCTGGAAAAACTTCCAAATCTATCAGGAACTTCCTGAGCCAAATGACCTCTTTAGCAGCTTCACAAGCTGCTACATACTCGGCCTCCATCATGGAGTTGGCGATGCACCCCTACTTAGTGCTTTGCCACATTACTACTCCTCTGTTAAGAGTGAAAAACTGATCCTGAAGTGGATTTTTGAGAATCTTTATCAGTCTGAAAGTCAGAATACGTGTATCCAATAAGGATCAAATCGCTAGTTCTATACATGAGCATGTAGTCCCTCATTCTTCGAAGATACTTGAGGATGTTCTTGACTGCGGTCCAGTGACCTGTCCTAGATTAGACTAATACCTACTAACTATTCCCACAGCATAACAGATGTCTAGTCTAGTACAGAGTATCACATACATCAAAACTGCCAATGACAGAGGCATATATAACTCATCTCATCTCCTCAACCTCTTGAGGCGTCTTAGGACACATTTCCTTAGACAGTGTATCTCCATGCCTACAAGGCAGTAAGCCCCTTTTGGAGTTCTGCATCGAGTACTTGAGCAATATATTGTCAATGTATGATGCCTGAGATAGTGCTAGCACTTTGTTCTTTCAATCCCAAAAAGATCTGTATACCAAGAACAAACCGAGCCTCTCCCAAATCTTTCATTTGGAATTGGGTCGCTAGCCAGTTCTTAACTACAGTCAGTAGTCCTACATCATTCCCAATGAGTAGGATATCGTCTACATACAATACTAGGAAAACTACTGAACTGTTGATGATTTTCTTATAGACACAAAGCTCATCAACGTTTTGGTCAAAGCCGTACGATTGATCGCAATATCAAACCAAATGTTCCAAGATCGAGACATCTGTTTCAGCCCATAAGTAAACCGATTCAGCTTGCAAACCTTTTGCTCTTGACCTTGGGCTATGAATCCCTCGTGTGCTGGCTTGGCTCTTGCATTGGCTTCTTGATTGGCTATTGCCAGAGAAGACATCTATGTTATACCAGCAGACGAAGCAGACATGGCAATCAAAAGAATGAGCCAAAACCGAACAAGCAAGGCAAAAGCCAAATGCCGACCTAAGAAGGATGCTCTAATGACTTCTCTTCCAGCGCCCTAGTCAAGCTGAAACTCGAACGGACTCAATCGAAGTGACATCCCCTGGTGGTTTAGTGATGTCTTCGACAGCCTTGCTGGGATCTCCAGATCGAATAATTTGTTTACAAGACGCTCTTAAGGGTCTTGTTTTCTCGGATTCCAGCTTTTGACTTTTCTAAAAAAAAAAATCCTGGGCACACTCCGAATGGTACTTCTCTTTCGAAATCTCGTCGAAGCCGGTTACTCCGATCGAAAAAAAATCAGTGGGGTTTTCGAACCTCTCCCTTGTCAACTCCGGCGCCTCTGCTTGAGCCTTCAAAGATAAAGGTACATGAACAGCCATTTGATCCCCATCAAAGTCTGCATTGAATCCCTTACAAACTAATGGATGTAAACAAATAGCACGTCCTTCCACTAAAATAGGTTGGAAGGCCTCGATGCCTAATCTATGCTGAGTAGACGCTTTATTTAGCAATACGGGAAGATCGTAATTCTCGAACGAGCAATTGAAAAGATTTTGGAGTATCCTCAGGTTTAGGTATTGTTCACAAATTCTTTATACAAATCGTGGAGGCCAAAAGAATGGGAATCATAAACAGTAAGTGACGATTCTAACTCATCCTGAACCTAGCTGGCGTCAGATTATTACTCGAAAACGGCGACCTTCCTCGCAGGCCAAAAGAAGATAGGGAGAAAAGGAAAAGCGCGCAGTCCTCTCTTTCCGTCTTCCTCGTTCCCCTGGACCTTCCCCGCAGAGTGCTTCCTCAGGGCTCGAACCTGCTGCAATGCACCAACTCCTCATTGTTGGACCGAATTCCAAACATATATGCCATGGTTCCTTACTTCGACAGGGTACAAATATCTCAATTTGAGATTTTGAGATACTTTTTCAGACCTATTGCCGATACTAAGTAGCAGCTATCTTCTCAAAGTCAAATCTTCAAAAGGATTGAGTTCCAGCAAAACCCTTTCTAAGGATGAGGACGGTAGTTTGGGAGTTCGCTCGAAAGAAAGAACTGGCGTACCAAAAGGGATCTTTCGATGTTGCAGCATATAAATGGTATCCTCAAGACTTTCAGAAGGTAGTCTTGACATCCATTTGCCATATCTCATAGTTATAATAAGCGAAAATGGAGAGAAGGATGCAGATAGACTTCAACATGGCAATAGGCGAGAAAGTCTTCTCATAGTCGACTCCTTCCACCTGGGTATAACCTTTTGCCACAATTTTAGCCTTAAAGATTTGCACCTTCTTATCGGTACCCATTTCCTCTTGTAGATCCATTTGTAACTAGAGATTTTACCCCATCAGGCTGATCTACAAGATCCCACACTGAGTTGAAGTACATCGACTCTATCTCGAGATCCATGGCTTTGACCCATTCATCCCAGTCAACATCCTCCGTTGCCTTCTGATAAGACAATGGATCCTCAACGTCGCCATCGGGTACCATAGCCAGGATTTCCATGAAACCCAAATAGCAAACAGATGGGTTTGCAACCCTCCCACCACATCGAAGTTCCCTCAACAAATGAGGTGGAATTGACCTACCAGATGAACTATCATCAACAACTCTTACTGATGAAGTAGGTCATTCAACAACTCTTGTTGAAGTTTAAGTAGTTTTGTTGGAAAGCTCACGTAACACGATCTTACTACGTGGTCTGTGCTCCCTAATATGATCCTCCTTCAGGAAGGTAGCATTTGTAAACACAAACACTTTGTTTTCCATAGGATCATAAAAGTAACCCCCTTGTGTACCTTTGAGGTAGCCTACAAAGAGGCACAACAAGATTCTGTTTTTCCTCTTCGCTACATCATTCTGCTGAGGTATACCCGGTGCTGAGAGTTGGGAAACGATTCTATGTTCTATCAAATAGTTCTAGAACCCCAAATCCAAAAACTCTCCACCTCGAACCGATCAAAGTGTTTTAATCCATCTATCCAATGCATTTTCAACCTCAACCTTAAACTCTCTGAACTTTTCAAAGGATCCATTGCATCAAATAAACATACCTATACCTAGAGTAATCATCAGTAAAGGTGATGAAATACTCATTGCCTCCCCTAACTCGCACATTCATCGGACCACAAAGGTCAGAATTCACTAAATCTAATGGCTCTTTGGCTCGATAACCTTTTCAAGGAAAAAGGTATTTAGTCATCTACCCTCAAGGTAAGATTTGCACATCGGTAAAGAATTTTCCTCTAACTCGTTTAAAAGTCCATTCTTCCTCAACCACTTAATCCTATTGAGAATGATGTGCCCTAATCGAAGGTGCCAAAGTTGGGTATTTTCTTTTGGAGAAACCTTTTTGTCGTTTATTTTGAGTTATGGCAGTTTTAAACATCTCTATGTTATGGAGGGAACTCGTTGCTAACGGCCTTAGCACATACAAGTTATTTTCCAAATATGTTAAACAGATTTCAACTTCATCTTTATGAATAAACACTTTATTCAATTGAAAATTAAGAGTATAATTACACTGTATCAGACATACTATAGAAATCAAGTTCCTTTTCAACTCAGAACTACATAACATTATCGAAAATGATAAACTTCTTCTGTACAGTCAATTGGACTCCTTCCACAGCCATAGCTGAGATGACGTGCCCGGTGCCTACTCACATCGTCATCTCACTAGCCTCTAGCTGCCACCAGGATCTAATCCCCTAAAAAGAAGAACAAACATGATTAGTAGCCCCAGAGTAAATAATCCAGGCAGAATCATCATTCTCCACTAAACAAGTTTCCAACACCAGTAAATCATGTTTACGTTGTTTTTCCTTGGCCTTGGCCTTAGCCTTGTTCTTCTCCTTGATCTAGCAAGGACAATTCCTCTTCCAGTGCCCATCTTGGTTACAATGGAAACACTTTCCTTTGTCTCTGGACACTGGTTACCTTGCCCGCTGGGCGACATGTTGTGGGTTAGCAGATGCCTTCCCCTTACCACCCTTCTTCTTCTTCCACTTAGTAGTGTTAGAAGGAAAAGGTACAGACTTATTCCCTGAGGTCAAAACTTGATGGAACTTCTTTGATGACGAGGCAACATTTTCCTCACCAACCTCTTTCTCCTTACTTTTCAGTAAGGATTGGAATGTCAGCAACTCGTTGAGGAGAATTGTAAGGGTACAGTCCACTATGTTCAGAATCGCACTACTGACAAAGTGCAGGAAGCTATCCGGCAACGAATGCAAAATTATGCTAACCTGGTTGCCCTCATCAATCCGAGACCCATTCATCTCCGTCACATTGAAGTAGACCATCATATTAAGCACATGTTCTCGAACAAAGGTGTCTTCCTCCATTTTGGAGTTAAATATGCATTTAAGAGCCTTGTGCTTGAGCTGTCCAGACGGTTGTCCGAACATTCCCCGCAGGGACTCCATGATCTCACACGCCGAGACCATAAGCTCATGCTTCTTGGACAAAATGTCATTAAAACTGGCCAAGATATGGGCTCGGGCCTTCTCGTTTGCCTGTGTCCAATGCTCATAGGCCTCCCAAACTTTTTGAGTGTCGTTAGAAGGTGGAATAAGAGGACCCTCCTCTGTAAGGATGAATCGTTGATCATCGATGATTAATATGGTTGCGATCGTGTGTTTTCAACTAGCGTAGTTTTTGCCAGTTAGTTTATCGATGCTAAGTAGAGCTAATGTGGCGGAGCCATAATTACGTTGCTGAAATAACGAACAAACTTAATAAGTTTATGCAATACCCCATTTTAACACCAATTTTAGTTTTAGCAAAATAGTTTCCAAGTACTCTAAGTTAAAAAAGACTTCTATTTCGCAATGATGCCCCAGCGAGACAGGACAAACGTCACCGGTGGGGTGATCAGATGCCCCTTCACTGGGATGAGACACACTCAACTATTAGGCAGAAACAACTCTTGTAACTACACCTAACAGTCACCATTCGTTCGGTAAAGAACTTTTAACCCTTAACAATTTCACATAAGTGTAAACCCCTCGTTATCAGCCCTAGAGTGACGTCCTAATGCGCCCACCGTAGGGAAAAAGCAGATTAGGACGAATAAAGCGACTTTATCCTATAAAGAAGATCAGATAAAGAATCGTGCAAAACTGTCATCTTATAGGGGGACACTCCCAGGGTGCCTTGAGGCAATCCACAGAAACTTTATCCAACCTAACGAGAGAAACCGGGGGATATGCTGTCGTACGTCCCACTCCCACTTACTATAAATATTCTTTCCGTCCACCTTGATATTGACCTACCCAAAAACCATCCTTTAGGGGGACACTCCCAGGGTGCCACGAGGCCGAGGATAGATCTCACGGTGTGAACATAAAGGGAGAAATGCGAAGAGGTTTAAATGAAGTATCATATACCCTAAGTACTTCCCACTGAATGTTCTCCTAGAGGTTCATTAACTTAGACCATCCAGCTACTGATTTTATCTAAGTCAGTTTAATTTGCTAAAAAAAAATTATTGTCTTTGAAATTAAACAAGTTCCAGTAGTCACATTAAACTCTTTAACGGACTATCCTTAAATTTGCATGCATGCATCAAATCTATCTAATTCACCTTTCCAAGTAGGTTCCCAGGTGGGGGTGTTCCATTTCCGTCAGCTTAAATACCCCAGCCTAGACAGAACCCGCCTTAGACAAAACCCTTATAGATAGATTTGCTACACTTTTAATCTTTTATTAGTCAATTTAATCATATTAAATTGATTAAAAGATTATACCTTAGGTTACTAATCTCATTAGAACCATGATCTTACCAAGTTTAAAACACTTTTAAAACCATGATTCAAGCCTAAGTTCGCATGCATGTCTTTCTTATAGATTTTAGTTCTAATGTCTTTATAACCCTTATAAAAGAAAAAACTAAAACCCATCCACATTGCCATACACAATTAGGTATTAACACTTATAAATTTTAACCTATGTGTCATGCTTCATGCAATGTCCATTCATTATTATATATAACTTTTATATACTTGTAATGAACCAAGCAAACATGCTTCCATACATCCTTATATTATAACACTTATAATATATAGATGATGCATGTCTATGCTTAATGCATGCATAAATATAACTCTGATGCAAGAGCATGCTCTTATGTAATTTAAATAATATATCTCTAAATCATAACACTTACAATAAAGAGATGATGTATGACCAATACATAACCTAAGGTGGGATTTTAACTATATGGCATACCATATGACATGTAATTAAAAATACATCCTATGTACATTCACAAAAGATTAATGGACCGGGATGAACCGCCTCAAAACCGAAAATAAAATTATATCTATTACATTTTTCCATCTAGCAAACCGATTCACAAAAAAATTGGGTCTTGAACCACCTGGACGAAGCCTCCCTAATCGTTTAGCAAACTGGACGGGTATCCACGATCATTTAGCTACAATCGAGTACCATTTACAATGCGATGAAGCATGAGGCACTCGACCGTTTAGCACATCAGACATTAAACACGCAAGTCTAAACAATTGTTTAGACGACGACATCACTGTGAAGCACGATCGTCTAGACGATCATATAACAAGCGATAAGTAACAAATTTACTCCGTGATCGTGTAGTCAGGAACTAAGCGATGAAGCTTGCTGAACTACATGATCGTCAAGTGCGCACGCGTCAACATGCTCCCGAGTATCCGATACTCAACGATCACTTACCCCATCATTTATACGACCCGACCAACGCTTGGTCGTCTTCATCCTTGAAGAACAGCAACTCCTTGCCTTGAAGCCTCATCACGAGCGACTCAACGGAGACTCAAACACTTTGAATTTACAGACTTGATAGCAAGTTAATACGCCCAAAAACATAGAGGCCCTTACAATCAACTTTGAGTGTAAAAGAATTAAATAACCAGATGCATCATCCCAAAACTCCATTAATCCACATCCACAAAACTATTTAACAATTAAATAGAGTGCATACATGCTTTACTCACCGAGAAAGTAAATGATATTCTATACATCAATGATTTTTGAATATCATAACCTGGCTTTGATACCAATTGAAGAAACTTTTATCAAAGAGTACCTATGAGCGAAAGCAAGATCGTTTCAAATTCATTGTGATAGAAATACCGTATTCACAATCAAACATACAAGTTATGCATTTAACAAAAAATTATGGGATGTTTATCAAATCTTAAATGCAAAGATACGAGAGACATACCAGTTGAAGAACTCTTCTTCTCTTTAAACTCTCGCTCTCATCAGGAATTGGCAACTCACATAGTCGAGGCTATCGTCCACCAAATCTCGCTGTCGTCTACCGTCAAATGGACTTCTCACGAATAGGTAGAAAGGAGGACACAACCACTTGAAAACCTCGGTATTCTCGGAGTGAGAATTCAGGAGGTGTGGGCTCTGTTGGATTTTGTAGAGGGGAGGAGGAAACAACGATCGTTTACAATGACTAAGCAAGTGGGAGAGGCTTTATGTCTATCATGTAAACGGGTGCTTAATCCTTTACCAAAAGGTACACGATCGTGTAGTAAATTGGTGCTGATCGTTTAGACGATCGTTTAGTAAAATCGCTTACGTGCGCGATCGCTTAGTAAAAGCTAGACGATTGTTTAGGAAAGCTGCCCGTGTACACGATCGTTTAGGATAACTTGAGCTATCGTGTATGCTCTCTTTTACTAGACGATGGGCAGTGTACTAAATCGTGGAGCGATTATCTGATTTCTTGCAAAATGAAAACTATTTTCATTTTATCCTTCACTTACGAAAATTGATTGCAACCTCCCACTATCTCATTCGATTATGGAGAAAAAACCGCCAACAATTATCTCATCATTGTTTTAAAAAAATAAAATATAATCATATTATATTTATAACCTATAGTTTAATATCACATCATATGCAACATATAAACCATAGTTCTTTTCTCCTCCACTAGATATAAATTATATTTATATCCTTTTCCTCCAATTAATGTATCTCATACATCATATCAAATATATCATATATAATTGACTAGTTTAATCATATCATATATAATCAAACTTTCTCTTATGTTCAAATTGACCCAAAAACTGATTCTCAACTTGAATTCATTGAGCTACCAAGGGGACCTTATGGACCTGTGGCTCGAAGCTCCAACGGTACGTGAATAGCTGACTAAACTCCTTAGCCACGAGATCCACCATCTATTAACTATTCTATAAAGCAGGCCGCATCTGTAGCGTTACTAGAATAAGGTTTCCTTCCTATATCCATATACTACAGACCATTTTGGTTATCACTTAAGGCATGATCCACCTATATGTCTCCACATACATGCTTAAGTTACAACGACAACCAGTGATCTTAGTTTATTGGTTTGTGGTAAAGCAAATAAAACATCCAATGTTTCATAGACAAAAGTGAAGAAAATATCATATATTATTACTAAAGAAACTCTTATTCAAGAGTACCTATGAGCGGAAGCAGATCTTTCCAATTCATTGTGACAGAAATCCTACATATACATTCAAACATACAGATATGCATTCTCAATGCTAAATTACTAGCATGCTTAAAGGAACAATAAATAAGAGACTGAAATATCATACCATTTGAAGACTTTTCTTCACAGAAAATCTCGCTTTTGCTGGAACGGCAAGTTATCGATCAGTAATTCCCAATCATCTACCTCGAATAGTCTCCACACGAACAGAAGGAAACCGGGACGACACCACCACTCGGAGCCCTCAGTATTCTCGGAGTGAGAATCCAAAGGGTGGGCTTTGTTCGGATTTCGTAGAGGGGGGGAGGAAAGGAGATCGTATACAACGATCAAGCAAGTGGGAGAAAGGCTCGTCTATCGTATAGACAAAATGCTTGATCGTTTAGGCGAAGTATACGACCGTGTAGGAAAAGGTACGCGATCGTCTAAACGATCGTGTAAGAAAAGCTAAGCGCTGGTTTATATGATTGTTTAGAAAAACTCGGGCGCTAAATGATCGTTTAATAAAAGGTAAGCAATCGTTTAGTAAATAGCGCGCGCGGGTATAAGCGTTAAGCGATCGATCAACACTATCGTATAGGTAAGCAATTGTTCAACACCATCGTATAGGCTCTGATTTTTACTAAGCGATGACACACTTCAACACTATGTTCGTGCATCCAATGCTTAACACACCGTGAGCTATTTAATCGTTTTAAATTGATTCTTCATCTTACATCGTTATGAAAATAGAAGAGACGCCAGCCAATTATCCCGTAACTGTCCTATTAATAGATAATAAATATAATCACATTATATTCATAACCTATGGTTAAATATCATATATTAACTATAGTATTTTTCCTCCACTAGATATAAATCATATTTATATCCAATTTCCTCCAAATTAATGTATCTCATACATAAAGTTAATTATATCATATATAATCGAACTCCCTCTTGTCAATTTGAACATTTCAAACTGGCCCAAAAATTGATTCTCAACTTGTATCCAAGCTACCAAGGGGACCTTATGGACCTATGACTCGAAGCTCCAACGGTACGTGAATAACTGACTAAACTCTTTAGCCATGATATCCACCATCCATTAACTGCCAGGCATTCCACTAAAAATCGACAGCTAAACTCTTCTTACCATAGATATATTTCTATGTCCATTGATATAACCAATCATCAGTACGATGACCCTTCACAGATGCTCGTAAGTATAGTTAGGCCAATTTACCATTTTTCCCCTATAGTTACATCTTACTTCTTAAGTACCACTGATTCTTCTAATGAAAAATACAATGTAGTCCTATTATGTGTGAACACCTCTCTGGCCATAAGAAGGTGTATGGCGCCACATCGTTCAAGCCCCGGGATCAGCCTTAAGGGAGCAATTTATCTACTTATCCCTGCTTCAGGGAAGGAGTGAACTCCATCTTGTGAAGCTAAGTTCCCAACTCTTAAATCAGACGAATCCCCAAAGTGGCAGGTTTAAGTCGGCGCACTGGCCACTCGCACTCGTGCAAATCAAAGGGCCACCCTCAATGGCAAAAGTTCCCAACTCATTCAGGATTGAGGTCATGTTACCTATGTTCATCCTAGTGAAGTGAAGTCTTTGTCATGAACGGAGTTATATGACGAGACGTTAACACTTCGTGGTCAAGTCTTATACAAACTATTTGTATAGGATGCCCCCGCTTGCATGTCCACTACACGAATGATCAGGATCAAATCATCTGTGACAAGTCACAACACTTGTAACTATTCTACAAAGCGGGTTGTGTCTGTAGTGTTACCAAGAAAAGGTTTCCCTCCTATATTCATATACTACAGACCATTTTGGTTGTCATTTAAGACATAATCCACTTGTATGTCACTGCATACATGTTTAAGTTACATAAAGACAACCAAGGATTTTAAATTTATTGATTTATGGTAAAACAAATAAAACATCTAAATGTGCAAAATCAAGAAGTGAAGTAAATATCATATATTATACATCACAAGCGTTTATACAAAATGTGTTTACAAACTACAGGATACGAGACTTTAGGGCATCAACCCCAACAATTACATCACAAGCATTTGTTCAATACAGTGTTTACAAACTACAGAACCCAACGAGAGTTTAGGGCATCAACCCCAACAAGTAGGACTATGACGTATTATTCATTAGAGGAATCCATGGTACTTAAGGAGTTAGATGTAATTACAGGGGTAAAATGATAAATTGACCTAGCTGTACTTATGAGCGATTTGTGAAGGTTCATCATACTGTTGATTGGTTATATCCAATGGACACAGAAATATATCTGTAGTGCAAAGAGTGCAGCTGTCGACCTTTAGTCTGACAGTTAACGGATGGTGGATATCGTGATTAAAGAGTTTAGTCAGTTATTTATATATCGTTGGAGCTTCAAGCTATAGATCCATAAGGTCCCCTTGGTAGCTCAATGGATTCATGTTGAGAATCAGTTTTTTGGGTTAGTTTGAAGTGTTCAAATTAACAAGAGAAAATTTGATTATATATGATATAATTAAATTGAATCAATTATATGAGACATAATTGACTTAATGTATTAGATACATTAATTGGAGGAATTATTATTAAATGTTATAAGGGAGAAAAAGAATTATGGTTTTTATATTGCATGAGATGTGATATTACAACTATAGGTTATGAATATATTGATTATATTTGTAATTAAATCAATTATAGGATAATTGGTTATGGTTTTTTCTCCCATAACCAACTTAGTGGGAAGTTGTGATCAGTTATGGTAAATGATGGTTAAAATGAAAATTGTTTTCATTTTTTATATAAGGTGATCACTAATCGATTGTGAATCGTGCGATCAAAAGAAAGGGCTATACGATAGCTTGAGAGCACATACGATCGTGTAAGAGTTTTCTATACGATACTCACTTGTTTTCTAAACGATCAAGTACAAAGTCTATACGATAGACTATTGTCATCTCTCATTTACTCGATCGTCTACACGATCTGTCATATTCCTCCTGTTAAATAGCCAAAAAAGCCAAAATCATTTGACAAAATCGGAGTTTGTTGTTCTTCATTCATAATAGAAGGACCACTCCCTAAAATAACCTGGGTTGGTTCTTCATTCGTAGCCTCTTCCTCTTTTATCATCACATTCTCACTTAAACATGTCCCAACCTCTTCTATTGTCACATTCTGATGCAATGTGTTCACTATATTAACATCGATGTTGTTGTGTTCCAGTGAGACACCCGATGGACAAACATCATGCTCATTAACATCCGCTCCACACGTAGGTTGGTCTTCTCTCTATGGGTAATCAAATGTTGCCTCCCAATGAATTTCTTCAATTTTTTCAAGACTTACAAATACCTGCGGTCTAATACGATCATACTCTAAGAGAAAAAAATTAACATCAACATCGTCTATTAAGCATACTGAAGGAAAATCAATATTCATCTTATATGTCACCCTTATTATAATCTTGAACTTTGTTGAACTATCTTGCAAGATCTCATATACTAGATTTACCAGCTCATTATACGTCAATATGCTCGGAACTAGCAAACCCTTCAAACAACCTCAAATATAGTGTTCTTCTATGTCGTCCCATGTATCACCATAACATAAGAATATATATTTCACCATCCTTTAAGAAAAACAATATATAAAGTGGGCAGTTAGGAAAATTGGTTACTTGTTAAATACTCAATATATTCGATCCTCGCTACTCGCTCTTCACTACTCAAGACTCGATACTCGTCCCTCGATACTCGATATTCTTAACTCAGTGCTTACTGTTTCATAACTTTGTCTCCTTTCATCCTCGCTCCACTAGGAGCTACTCGTATGTCTTAGTGCACACGCACAAACTCACATTCACTCGTTCTCTTTGCTACATTCTTATGTCTCACACAACGTGAGCAAAAAATGAGAGAAAAAAACTAGCACGTTGACTTACTTCAGGTATGAGACAATATAGTGAAATGATCTAAATGCCTTTACAACTTAATCTCTGTCAAGAAAAACAGGTCTTATGAAGTCGATTTTTTGGAGAGAAAGGGAGCTCGATTTTCTCTTTTGTATTTCAGTTATGTTTGTTCTTAGTTAATAAAAAAAAATTACTTCACATTTCAAGAAATTGATTTGAAAGATTAGTGAGAATTGTTAGAAAATTTCCCAATTTGTGTATGTTCGTACATGAGCATTAACTACAGAGCAGGTCCTCCGACGGCCGCAGGTAATTTAGAATGATCGAGTATAAATTAATTGAGTGTTGAGTATGACGTGGCTATGATCGAATATACATATGTCAATTGCACACGTATCAAGTGACCATGCATTTGGATATCGAGTGACGGGTACATCGAGGATTATGTGACAAACCAACGAGGAACGAGTAATGAGCCATTGAGGATTGAGTTCTTTGATAATGGCAGGCGCGCGGGGTGCATCTTAGGGGCAAAGCGATGAAATCATACGTGAATTTCATCAGCAGAAGGCCACTTTCCATTACTTTTTCTATAGGCAGCCATTTTTCATTTGAGCCTCCCAAATGAGGCCATCCGTACAAAAAAAAAAAAAAAAAAAAAAAAAAAAAAAAAAAAAAACCCAAAAATGAGACCAAACTACTCTCTCACTTCCTCATCACGAATAAGAAGGAGAATACAACTAGGAAAGATATCTTTCCAGAATAGAGAACAACCTTGAGAGGATGTCAAAGCTGCAATAGCATGAGCAGTTTTGTTCTCCTCTCTAGGGGTGTGACAAAAAAGAGAGATTAACAAATTTAGCAACAAAAATAATTGCCTCAATGAGAACTCGATATTGGCTAAGGAGCTCTCCTTTTTGTTTAGCGTATTGGTTTAGAAGTGGATTATGTCATATATGTCTTTGAATATATTAGAAAACATTAATTTTTTACCAATAGATCTCTTACATATTGAATTTTGAGTTGGCTCGACCTAAGCCCAAATATTACTTTGCGCCTATTGGGCTTGAGTCTTTATTTTTTAGGGTTGGATTAACCCAACCCAATTTGATGATAAAGTAAATCAAAACTAAAATTTAAATCTTATTTTAGTTCCCAGACTTTTATATTTATTTCGTTTTAAAAACCTTTCAAAATGTTTATTCTGGCCATACATTTTTAACAAACTATTATGTTTCAATTTTCATAATGTATTTTTTAGTCCTTAAACCTTTTGGAAAAAGAAAAGAACATTTTAGTCCTTATTATATTGGTTATTGGTCAAATATATATATGTACATATGTATGTATATAATAGTTTTAACTATGTGGTGAATACATGGTCATACAAACATGTTAGAGTATATAATTTAAGCTAGGTTATTACTTTGTTGAACTAAAAATAAATGAAAGGTCCAAAATAGTTCGAAAAAGTTAGAAACTAAAATGAACATTAAAAGATTTATAGACCATAATAAAGTTGATTTAAAAATTGATGAACTAAAATCAACTTTTTGCAAATTTAAAAAAACTAGAATGAAACATTCTTGAAAATCTAGGCGAGATTTTAACCAACCAAAACATCACTTCCTCCCTTCTTTTCAATTCTCAATAATTTAGTATTCGTATTCATGCTTAATTAAATTCCAAACTTATAATAACGATGGTAAAACAAGTTTTTTTTCCCCTCGAGATATAGCTTTTAACCTTCAAATATAGCTTTAAAATTAACGTTAGTTTTCTAAAATACATATTTTATTCATAAAAACCAATGTTTTTTGAAATGGCAGGTGTAACCTAAAATACACATAATCTCATACATCTCATGTTCTTTATAGAAAAAGAAAGAAAATCAACCACATGCAAATTTTTATTGAGGTGTTGTGTCCAACCAAAAATGGGTGCACCCAAATCTTTTTCTTATTGAAAACCCCCTTTTAATTACTTAACATCATTGAACAAACTATGCTATTCTATAAGTATTTTCTTTTAAATACAATAGTGAGTGGAAGTATTCCAATCATAACACATACTATATCACTATATGTGGTGTAGGACAATTGATTTAGTGTAATAAGCAAACTTGTAGAAGTAATTCAAAAGACACAAATTAGGTGAGAAATATAAAGAAGAGAAAGGGGATGTTCATATGATTAGTACAAACAAAGAAACAACAACATCATTAGAACTAGGTCCAATATTCAGAGTACTAATACATAACTTAAGCCAGAACGCACAGCCCAAGTGGAAGAAGCATTGAAATTCAAACACACACACAGTACAACAAAGTAACCACAGGGACGCAAATCACAGAGAAGAAGAAGGAAATAGTGGAAGCAGCGCTTGGCGCTGGAGCAGAACCAGATGGGCCCATTGGGCTTGGGCTTGGGCTTGGGCCTGGGCCTGATGCAGGACCAATTAATGCAGAGGAGGAACCTGCAGTGACCTTAACTTCGACTTTCTGACCCACTTGACAGTGACCTGGGAAGCCACACAGGTAATAGAAGGTTCCAGGTCTCTTTAAAACGATGGAATCTGCGCCGGAGTTGTACGACGCCACCGGAGAAGATGAGTTACAGGACTTAAACTGCTCTTGAGTCACTTGCAGTACATTGTGAAACTCGGTGTTGTATTTAAACACTGGAGTACTCAAAATTTCGTAAACAAGACCAAATTATAGAGGAATGCAGTAAAAATTAAAGAAATTAGAAGAGGAAAGGAGCTTACGGAGAGAGTCGCCGACATGGAATTGCTTGGAAGAAGCCCATTTGGCATAATCGACGGGGATGAGAGTTGTCCAACCAGCAGAGTCGCCGACTTTGTGGACTGTAGCAGCCACCGACACTGTAAAGAGCGCCATTGTCGAGATCCACAGCAGCGCCGAACCCATCTTCTCAGAACCTATGAGAGAGATGAAGAAGAAATTGTGGCTGTGAACTGTGATAGAGAGTGAGAGTAGAAACCAAACAACAACTACACTCCCTTTCTATATTATTGAAGTTAGAAAGAAGGGGTCAAACAAAATTCGGAATCTACCCCATTTCGAGAATAAAGTTAGTTGTTGAGAATTGTTATGCCCTAATAATTATTGCCCATCTCTATTGTATTTTCTTTTTAAGCCCTATTTGAATTCTCCTCCTGTTAGTTTTATACGGATTTTGATTCGATCATATTGACATGGTTTTTTTTTTTTAAAAAAAATAATCTTCCATTTCATCCTTGTTGTGTTAAAAAAAAAAAATAATAAATCTTACTAACTCACTCATTATTTTATCTCTTCTTTTAACTTTTCTTATTAACCTCATTATCATTCCCTTAATTCTCCTTGGGCTGAATTGTAAAAAGTACCACCTGAGTCGCGGTTTAAAAAACATTTATATATTTTTGGAGGTTATTTTAGACGATGAATTGGTTATTATAATAGGTGAAAATTATAATTTGTATCTTATAATAGTGTAGATTATAATAGTATGTGTTTAGGATAAATATTAAAATAGTTTGAGTTATAATAATTTGTGTTTTCAGGTGTAGAATAGTCAAAGTTTTAATAGTCTATGTTTGGAGTACAAGTTATAAAAAGTACAAGCTTTGAAATTCAATGTCGAATGTGATCTTTGTTGGAATTGGCCACTAGAGGTGGTCGTTGAAGTTGGCTGCTGAAGGTACTTGTATAAGATAATCGCTAAAACTTCTCGTTAGAGGTAGTCTTCACTAGAGTTGGGCGCTAGAGTGATTGTCAAAGTTGGTCACCAGATGTGGTTGTTGGAGTTGGTTGCTAAAGGTGGTCCTCAGAGTTGATCGTCGGTGAATGGAGTTACTGGAAACATTAGAAGGAGGAAGAGTCGGTTATTATAACCAAGGTTCAAAATATCGATGTCGATGAAAGTATCACGGTTCTAGTTTTATGAAATATCGATGGAAATATCGATATTGATGGAAATTTTAGGAATATTATAGAAATTAATCAAAATTGTTATAATTGGTTAATTAAACTTTAATTATGACTTAATTAGACTATAATTGACCATTTTTAATCACAATTTCCATAAAGTAAGACAATATTTAAATGTCTATTATGAATGTTGATGCACGAGCAAAAATTCTAAAAATAAATGGAAAATATAAAGTTTAAGAATATTTTTAGGTGAAATGGTGTGGAAATTATAAAAGTTTTGGATGGTTAAAGAAAAAAAATTTACATCAATTCAATTTTGAGGTAAAAATTGATGTGCAAATTTAATGAAAAAAGTTTGAATAAGGTTACAAATGTTGGGGATGATGCCTAAACTCTCGTTAGGTCTTGTGGGTCGTAAACATAATTTTGAGCAAACGCTTATGATATAATAATATATGATATTTTCTTCACTATTGTCTATGGAACATTGGATGTTTTATTTACTTTACCACAAACTAATAAACTAAGATCCCTAGTTGTCGTTTGTAACTTAAGCATGTATGTGGAGACATACAGGTGGATCATGTCTTAAGTGATAACCAAAATGGTCTGTAGGATATGGATATATGAGGGATATCTTATCCCAGTAACGCTACGAATACGACCCGCTTTGTAGAATAGTTACAAATGTTGTGACTTGCTACAGATGGTTTGATCCTGATCATTCATGTGGAAACATGCGAGCGGGGGTGTCCTATACAAAGGAGTTTGTATAAGATCGGACCACGACGTGTTAGAGTCTCGTTATATAACGCCGTTCATGACAGAGACTTCACTTCACTAGGATGACCATAGGTAACATGACCTCAATCTTGAATGAGTTGAGAATTTCTACCTTTAAGGGCGGTCCTTTGATTTGCATTGGTGCGATTGATTTACATGGATGCAAGTGGCCAAATCGCCAACTCAAACCTCTATTGGATCGACACCAGCACGCAGCGGAAGAGTTCAGGATCCATAAGCACTCTAATAATTAATTTTGGCAGAAAAGAAACATGCTAAAATAGAGTTTAATAGGTTTCAAGAACATACCTTGGCCGAACCGTTGAAATCTCTATTTCTAGCTACTAAATCCTCCAAATCCTTGTGTAGACCACCACAAGATCTTCCCTACTATCCTCTTGATGCTCTAGATTGAGTTGTGGGACTCAAAATAAGCTGGAATAAAATGGGATATGGAGAAAGCTCACTGAATGAACCCATTCTTCTTCATCCAATTTTTTCAACAAAAATTCAATCGGTTCATCACCTTCAACTTTACTCCAACCTCTTCAATATATTGCTTACTATCAGGCAAAGAGATGTGTTGTATGAGATGCAGCTCATGCTTGAAGTTTAATGAAGGAAGAGGTGATGGGTTCCTAGTGAGCAACTATTGAAGATGAACATGGAAAAACACTTTTTGCTTTTTGTGTAAATTTTCTATTTCCAAAATCCAATTTTGATTTTAAAATCATATTTTATTTCTAAAATCAAAATTTATTAATTTTACAAATTAATTTCATAAATTAATTTTCTAATAAAATTAATAAATAATTATTTAAATAATTTAAATAATTCTAATTAGTTTAATATTCAATATTAAATAAATTCATCTGCATATATTTAAATCATTTTTAAATATATTTTCTCCAATTCTGTTTGATTCTAATTTGAACGTTTCAAATTAACTTATCACGCTACTTTAAAGCTAATCCATTTTCGAGCTAGTAAGGGAACCTCATGGACCTACAAATCATAGGCTCCAACGATCCGAGATTAATCAGCTAAACTCATTAGACCGATCTAACCCCCATTCGTTAACTAATGGATTACTCCACAAAATCCCATAGTTGAACTCCCCTCACTGTAGATATATTATGTCCACTCGATATAACCATGATTAGTAAGTTAACCCTTCACAGGTTGTTCGTAATAACGGCTGAGTCAAATCTCTGTTTTACCCCCGAAATTACCTCTTGTTCCTTAAGTCCCCACTAATCCCCTAATGAACAATTGTTTTATGATCCAATCACAAAACCAAGTCCCTCTCATGCCAAATGAGAGGGCGAGATTCCTTGTTCAAGACCCAGAATTAGCACTTAAGGGAACAACCTTTCTACTATCCCTAAAGCAGGTAGGAGTGAATTCCCTCTTGCACCCTATGTCCCCAGCTATCTATCCAGTCTTACCCCTGAAATTGGAGTCTTATTGAGCCGACGCTTTTGAGCCAACTCTCACCTATGCAAATCTAAGGGAATCCCGAATAAACAGGAGTTAATAGTTAGCTCAGGATTAAGGTCAAGTTACCTAGGTCATCGCTTTGAAATAGTCAGTCTTAAACAGTAAACAGTGTTATAAAGTAAGAGTGACTCATTTCGTGGTCCGATCTTGTACAAACTCTTTTGCACAAGGACACCCTCATTCCTCATGTCCAACATGAACGAATTAGGATCACTTCGTTTGTAGCACTTTACAACTCCTTGTAACAACTATAGAGTAGGCTGCATCTAATAGTGTTACCAGAATAAGGTACCCAACCTTATCCATATACTATAGATCATTTTGACTATTTACTCGAACCTGATCCACCTTTATGTCTCCACATAAAGTTCAAGTACTCATCCAATAGTCAAGGGACTTTTAGGTTTATTGAATTTCTATTCAAGCAATAGATCTATTCAATAACACCTTTATTGAATTATCAGAATAAGTTCTATTATTTACATACCACGAGTTTTAGGACATAAAACCCAACAAACTCCCACTTGGACTAAAACTCCAGTGGTAACTTATATATTCGATATATAAGACCGAGTTTCTGAGTTTTATAGAGAAATACAATAAACTAGGGCATCCCATACCCATCTTTTATCATTTGGTATCTCCATACCCGATATTTCTCACACTTGTCCTAGGTTATCTGGTATTTCTAGTCCTACTAGGTAATTCTCAAACACTTTAGCTGAGAGAATCATTGTAAACATTGTTAGGTATACAATAGGCTTTTGATAAAATTATATGGGGATTGCATCTTAATCTCAATTAATGGCCAGGAAGCACACTTTTCTCCCACTACTTTGAGGCACTCTCAACTCTTTGAGCAAGATGCATCTGACCTGTCTCAACAACTCTTTGTTAATAGTCAGATCTAGAAATATTTTTAACTTTCTATACTTTGATGTAGCCATTTAAAAATCTTAATATTTACAAATGGCTTTTAACAATTTGATTCCTAACAGAGGTTGCTAGAATAAACATAATTTTTTTTTAATATATACAATTTGTTTTCAACAAGATTTACAAAAGTAGTGACATCAAGCAGCAACTTCTCCCACTGGATGAGTTGAGCAAATGGTCCCAGGGTCAAGTTAGCCTGGCTACCTTCCTCTGCTCTCTTCTTAACAAGATACTGAGGGCAGTGTCTCCTTCAGTGCCCTTTTTCGTTGCAGTGGAAACACTTCCCTTTATCTATAGCGTTATCGTTGCCTTTCTTTCCAGCAGGTTTTTTTCTTCCCTTTTCCTTTGCCCTTCTTCACAAGAATACTCTTACTCTTTGAAGATGAGGCAACATCAGGCTTGGAGGACATTCCTCTCTTCTTGGCAATAGTAACATTTACTTCTGACACTAGACCCTTTGTTCCCAATAATGTCTGGTAAGCCTATAGCTCATTGAGTAGAATGGTCAAATTGTATTCATTAATGCATTCAGAATTGTAGAAAACTCTTCAGAAGAGATTCTAGAATAAAACCAACTTGACTTCTCTCGTCCATGATAACACCATTTACTACTGCCAGATTAAAGTGGACCATCATGTCCAAGACATATTCACGAATATTGGTCCCAACTTTCATGCGACTGTTGTAAATGTACTTAATGGCATCATGCCACAGGGTGAAGGATGGTTATCAAAACATCCCTCTGCCGAGATTCCATAATCTCTTTGGCAGTACTCATATCCTCATGCTTCTTTTGTCAATACATCAGATATTGGCTATATCATTAGCCCTGGCCCATCTATCATATACATCTCGAACATTTTGGTTTGTGTTAGAGCTAAGAATGGGAAGATAATCCTCCATTAAGAAAAACCGAAAATCGTCTATCATAAATATTGTGTTCAAATTTGATTTCAAATTCATATAATTATCCCCAATGAATTTATCTGATGCCAACACTTGTATTATTGAACTTATCATTCTAAAATTTAAATCCAATCAAGTTTTAGTAATTTTAATAATTTACCCAAGATTATTCTTTTGCAACGATACTACTTCAAGACATTCTTGACTAAATACTACCTCCAGAATAACTCATATTCCGATAGTCATTTAGGTACCGCTTTTGGTCAAACATTATTAACACTTAATAATTTTGAAAGTGTAGACCCTCAATTTTCGGATCTTATAGAACGGTATGAGTATGACTCTGAAATAGAAGACAATACCCAAGACGGAACTATAAAACCCTATTCATTTTACTAAAGTCTGGGTTGTTCTGAATCCTATGTTATAACCCTCCGTAGGGATTGCCGCGGTTAACGACTAGCTAATATTGACTGAAAAATGACAACAGACGCAACATAGAAATCTCACGGTTCAAACTAATGGAGGAGACCATAGGATATGTTGACATATTTCCTTCACCTACTTACTATGAACTACTTTCCCGGTTCACCTTGATATTGACTCATACATCCGCTTTTCGAAGGGAGGTCACTTCTAGGGTGACGCAAAGCGTCATATGAATCTCACGGTGTGAACTATGTGGAAACGTGGCAGTTGAAATCATACACTGGACTTCTGTTCGAACAACTTCCCCTTATTCACCAGAGTCTAAATTTAAGCTAAAAATACTTTCCAAATGCAGGTCACTCCCAAGGTGACACGAAGTTTCGCTTAAATCTAGACTGTGAACTCTTAGAGACGCAAGAGCTAAGAATAATATATCGAGTAGGTTATTAATCTCCTTGGGACGCCCTAAAGATTTGTACTTTAAAAAAAAGGTTAAAGAAAGAAATAAAAAAAAAAAAAGTTGATGGTTAATTTAGGAAAAAAGGAAGGGAATTAGGGTTATAAATGAATTTTGGGGACCTCGAGTTGCGTGCAAAAGGAAAAAAAGGAGAAAAAATCTTTTTTTTTTTTCTTTTTCTCTTCTTCTTCCTCCAGCCGCACGTTTCCCTTCACTGGGCAATCTCCGCTGCCGCTAGCGTTTTTTTCTTCTTCATTTTCTTCTTCTTCCTTTTCGTCGTCCTTCCCCGTGCTGCCTCCATTCGTCGACCGTGCATCGCCTAGCTGAAGCCATCGTCAATCGCACACCAGAAGACATACAGATCCGTTCGTCGACCACGCACCTCCTAGCCGAAGCCTTTATTCGCGCCACTGCAAAGCTCGACCACCGACGACACGTAGCTGCGTCTTCCCACTGTTCGTCCACCGCGCGTTAGACCTCTAGCCAACCACGTCGCACGTAGAGTTCGCCAGTCGTCGACCTAACCCAAGCGTTGTTCACCAGTTCTGACGCAGGCAGTGCTGGTTGTTGCCGAATCGTGTAAGTTTCGGTTCCCTTTTAGCAGCCCATTGTCTTTTGGGATTCTTGGGCCTAAGCTAACCTTCACCCATGGAATTTGTGGTTGGTTTCAGGAACGTGTGGCGGTGAAGGAAGTTTCCAAGCGTAGTAAGGGTTTGTTTTGGGGCAATTCGTTATCCCGACGTAAGTGGTTTACTGCCGGTTTTGCCCTAAGATCTTGATAAACTTGCTGAAAGATTCTTATGTCATGTATGAGTAAACTGTGATAAAATTTGATATGGATAATTGTGCTGAAGTTGACGTATGAGAATACTATGGTAAAGTTGGATGTATGAGTAGACTGTGATAAGCCTTGGTGTATGAGTAGACTGTGATAAAATTTGATGCTGATTCATGGCCTTGATCGCATGCTTATATCTGAGATGTTAATGATTGTTAGCTCCAGGATTCATGATTGTATGCTTATCTCCATATGAGATTTTAGTGGCTGTTAGTGTTACCATTGGGCTATGCACATCGCATGTGTGAGCCTTCGGGACTACACCCTATGCTTATGTACGGTGTCCTTTTTGGGATCACCACTTGTGTTTATGCCTGTGACCTTTGTGTCACTACTTATGAAAGTGTGCCTTCGGGTTCGTCCCTTATACCTATGCCCCCTTGTGCATTTTGGTCCAATGGAAAGACTAACAAATCACTGAATGGGCCCATTAGTGGGCCGCTTACTGAATATACTTTTATACTCACCCTTTTCTTTCCCTATTCAGGTAAGGGTAATGATAGACCGGCGCATGACAAGAGAGATCAGTGACCTGGCCATTAGGACGACTGACTGTTTCCGCACTTAATATCATGTTTTTTTTTTAGCCTGGTTTAGGAGTTAGGCGTTTTAAACTCTCATGCAAAATTTATTAATTTTACTATTTGACTATTTAATTGTTTTCATTTTAAAGTTGGGTTTAGGGGTACCCTGAACGGTAAATTTTTATTTTATTTTTGTTTTAGTTTATTTATTATTATTTAATTATGTTTTCTTATCTTTGCTCATTTGAGCACTATTAAATAAAATTCGGCTCTTTTATTTGGTGATTTAAAAGAAAATGTACGGTTAAGTCTATGCATGCATGAAGTAGTGTCCTAGAAATAAGTAGGAAAGTAGGGTCGTTACAGTTGGTATCAGAGCCTAAGTTTTAGGTTCTGTAGACTGACTTACATCGTGAGTCTAATCTGTTCCATATGTTGTTTAAATTCCTTTAGGGAAATATATATATATATATATATATATATGAAATCTTACCTGTTGTTCAGTCATTTGATGGTTTACCCTGCTAGTGTGTATTAAAGTATTGTGTGTGATCACCAAGAATGACGCCACGAACTAGAGGAAGGGGCAGTCGAGGCAAGAAAGTAGTTGGGGAGCAGGACCCTGATCGGCAAGAACCCGAGGTGTAGAGCCAAGAGGTGCGGGACCCGCCACCTCGTGACCCCTCTAGGTCAACTTGGCAGAAGGTTAAACCAAGAAGCGAGCCCCGAGCTTCGTTTGTGCCCCCGCCAGGACCGTCATCCTCAGAAATTCCAGTAGAATATACGACTATGGCTGCAGCTATTGGAAACGTCGTCACGCAGGTCATGGTAGGACAACTAAGAGGCATGATGGCCGAGCAGATAGCCCAGCACGCATAGTCACAACAGGCGCCATCCTCGTCAGTCCCGTTACCACCAGTTTAGAATCAAGAAAGGGCCACGAGTCGGACCATGGCAGGCTCTTCTTTAGAAGCTGAATACCTACGATGATCCCCCGACGTTTAACAGGTCCCTGAAAGACCCCACAAATGCAGAATTATAGTTGTCCACTGTTGAGGGGATCTTTCAGTACATGAGGTATCCAGAGGAGCAGAAGCTACAGTGTGTCACTTTCATTCTCATCGACAATGCCAAGCGCTAGTGGCACTTGGCTGAGAGAATGATAGAAGCCAGTGGAGGCCAAGCCACGTGGGACTAGGTTAGGGAGCGGTTTTATGAGAAGTACTTCTCTGCTCATGTGAGGTACAACAAGCAGGCTGAGTTCATGAACTTGAAGCAAGGGACCATGACAGTAGAAAAGTATAAGGAAGAGTTTGACAAATTGTCTTGCTTCGCCCCTAATCTAATGTCTACTGAAGCAAAGAGAGCTGAAAGGTTTGTGCAAGGACTCCGAGACGGGGTGCGAGGCATTGTGCAAACTATGAAGCCTTCCACCTATGCCGCAGCCTTCTGAACGGCACTACGTGTGGGTTTTCCTTCAGTGATAGAGTTCCTGAAGTATCTGTGAGGAACCGGCCCCCGGCCAGAAAAAAGTTGAACAGAAAGCTTGGGGACCTATGCAAAAGGTCCAGAGTACAAGCAGGTCAATAGGGCACGCTGTCTGATTGGCATAGAAGGAGTTTGAAGGGAAAGTCCGGTGTGCAAGTCATGCAGGAAGTGTCATTGGGGACGCTGTCTGATTGGCATAGAGACTTATTTCAGATGTAAACAGATAGGGCACACGGCAGACCAATGCCCTAGTAGTGGTTCCGGAAGTGCGGGGGGTCAACTCTTGAGTTCGCATTAGGGTAGTTCAAACCGACAACAGCAGCAGGGTCGGGTTTATGCCACCAGTTGTCGGGTAGCTGAGCATTCAGGAACAGTGGTGACAGGTACGCTCCCAATCTTGGGGCACTATGCCTTGACGTTGTTTGACTCTGGATCATCCCACTCTTTCATTTCTTTGTTGTTCGTAAAGCATGCCATGTTAGTTTTAGAACCTTTGGGTTATGTTTTATCAGTGTCTACCATCAGGAGAAATTATGATAGCAAGTGAAAAGATAAAAGCATGTCAGTTGGAAATAGCGAATCGCACCCTTGATGTGACTCTAATAGTGTTAGACATGCGTGATTTCGATGTAATTCTAGGCATAGATTGGTTGGCTGCCAACCATGCTAGTATAGACTGTTCTCATAAGGAGATGAATTTTAACCCTCCCTAGAGAAGCTAACTTTAAGTTCAAAGGGGCCAAGACGGTAGTTTTACCCAAAGTGATTTCAGCGATAAAGGCCAAGAGATTGATTAACCAAGGTGTCTAGAGTATCTTGGCTAGCGTAGGTGACACAAGAGAAACCGAGGTTGCATTAACCTTTGAGCCAGTTGTGAGAGATTATCCCGATGTATTTCTAGAAGAACTTCCAAGATTGCCTCACCAAGGGAGATTAATTTTACGATGGAACTGGAGCCAGGCACTATTCCTATATTCAAAGTGTCGTACAGAATGGCTCCGGCAGAATTGAAAGAACTAAAGGTTCAATTGCAGGAACTGCTTGATAAAGGGTTCATACGACCCAGTGTTTCTCTATGGGGCACACTAGTGTTGTTTGTGAAGAAAAAGGATGGGTCGTTACGTTTATGCATAGACTACAGGGAGTTGAATAAGGTGACCATCAAGAATAAGTACTCGTCTCCTAGAATTGATGACCTATTTGACTAACTACAGGGTGCTACCGTATTTTCCAAGATTGACCTAAGTCATGTTACCATTAGCTGAGGATCAGGGACACCAAAGACTGCATTCCGATCCAGATACGACCATTACAAGTTCATTGTAATGTCTTTTGGTCTAACAAATGTTCTAGTAGTATTCATGGATTTGATGAACCGGGTGTTCAGGGACATCCTGGATACCTTTGTAATCATTTTCATTGATGACATTTTGGTCTACTCCAAAACAGACGCGGAACATGAGGAACATCTTAGGAAGGTCCTAGGAACGCTGAGGGAAAACAAACCATATGCAAAGTTTTCTAAGTGCGAGTTTTGGCTACAAAAGGTGTCCTTCCTCGGGCACGTGGTGTTGAAGGACGATGTTTCAGTGGATCCAGCTAAGATTGAGGTTGTTACCAATTGGTCCCGCCCTACAACGGTCAGTGAGGTGCACAGCTTCCTGGGATTGGTTGGGTACTATCATAGGTTTGTAGAGAATTTCTCTAGCATGGCCACGCCGTTGACTCAACTAACCAGAAAGAAAGCTTCGTTTGTTTGGAGCAAAGCTTGTGAGGACAGTTTTCAGGACCTCAAGCAGAGGTTGGTTTCAGCCCCATTTCTCACTGTACCAGATGGCTCCGAGAACTTCGTGAACTACAGTGATGCTTCTAAGAAGGGTTTAGGTTACATGCTTATGCAACATGGTAGGGTGGTCGCCTATGCCTCCCGCCAGTTGAAAAACCATGAACGCAACTATCCTACCCACGACTTGGAATTGGCAGCAGTAGTGTTTGCCCTGAAGATCTATAGGCACTACTTGTATGGGGAAAAGATCCAAGTTTTCACCGACCACAAGAGTCTGAAATACTTCTTCACCTAGAAAGAGTTAAACATGAGGTAGCGCAGGTGGCTCAAGTTAGTAAAGGATTATGACTGCGAGGTCCTCTACCACCCAGGTAAGGTGAATGTGGTAGCCGATGCCCTCAGTCGAAAGGTAGCTCATTCGGCCGCCTTGACCACTAAGCAAGTTCAGTTGTGTAAAGATCTGGAACGTGCACCAACATGCAGCGGAAGAGTTTAGGATCCATAAGCACTCTAATTGATTAATTTTGGCAAAAATGCTAAAACAGAGTTTAATGGGTTTCAAAAACATACCTTAGCCGAACCATTGAAATCTCTATTTTCAGCAGTTAAATCCTCCAAATCCTTATGTAGACCACCACAAGATCTTCCCTACTATCCTTTTGGTACTCTAGATTGAGTTGTAGGACTCAAAATAAGTTGAAATCAAAGGGAATATGGAGAAAGCTCACTGAATGAACCCGTTGAAGAATACCTTCTTTATCCGATTTTTTCAACAAAAATTCAATTGGTTCATCACCTTCAACCTTACTCCAACCTCTTCAATTTATTGCAGATTATCATGCAAAGAGATGTGTTGCATGAGATACAGCTCATGCTTGAAGTTTAATGTAGGAAGAGGTGATGGGTTCTTAATGAGCAACTATTGAAGATGAACATGGAAAAACACTTTTTCCTTTTTGTGTAAATTTTCTATTTCCCAAATCCAATTTTGATTTTAAAATCATATTTTATTTCTAAATAAAAATTTATTAATTTTACAAATTAATTTCATAAATTAATTTTCTAATAAAATTATTAAATAATTATTTAAATAATTTAAATAATTCTAATTAATTTAATATCCAATATTAAATTAATTTTTACACAAATTCATCTTCATATATTTAAATCATTTTTAAATATATTTTCTCCAATTTTGTTTGATTCTAATTTGAACCTTTCAAATTCACTTATCACGCTACTCTAGAGCTAATCCATTTCCGAGCTAGTAGGGGGACCTCATGGACCTACAGATCATGGGCTCCAACGATCTAAGATTAATTGACTGAACTCATTAGACCCATCTAACCCCCATTCGTTAACTAATGGGTTACTCCACTAAAGCCCATAGTTGAACTCCCCTCACTATAGATATATTATGTCCACTCGATATAACTATGATTAGTAAGTTAACCCTTCATAGGTTGTTCGTAATAATGGCTGGGTCAAATCTCTGTTTTACCCTCGAAATTACCTCTTGTTCCTTAAGTCCCCACTAATTCCCTAATGAATAATTATTTTGTGATCCAATCACAAAACCAAGTCCCTCACATGCCAAATGAGAGGGTGGGATCCCTTGTTCAAGCCCCAGAATAAGCACTTAAGGGAACAATGTCTCCACTATCCCTAAAGTGGGTAGGAGTGAATTCCCTCTTGCACCCTATGTCCCCAGCTATCTATTCAGTCTTATTCCTGAAATAGGAGTCTTATTGAGCCGGCACTGTTGAGCCAACCCTCACTTATGCAAATCTAAGGGTAATCTCGAATAAACATGAGTTCATAGTTAGCTCAGGATTAAGGTCAAGTTACCTAGGTCATCGCTTTGAAAACCGTCTTAAACAGTAAACAACGTTATAAAGTAAGAGTGACTCATTTCATGGTCCAATCTTGTATAAACTCTTTTGCAAAAGGACACCCCCACTTCTCATGACCAACATGAACGAATTAGTATCACTTCATTTGTAGCACTTTACAACTCCTTGTAACAATTACAGAGTAGGCCGCATCCAATAGTGTTACCAGAATAAGGTACCCAACCTTATCCATATACTATAGATCATTTTGACTATTTATTCGAACATGATTCATCTTTATGTCTCCACATAAAGTTTAAGTACTCATCCAATAGTCAAGGGACTTTTAGGTTTATTGGATTTTTATTCAAGCAATAGATCTATTCAATAATACCTTTATTGAATTATCAGAATAAGTTCCATTGTTTACGTACCACAAGTTTTAGGGCATAAAACCCAACAACCTCCACTTTGGGGATTCGTCTGATTTGGGAGCTGGGAACTCAACTACACAAGATGGAATTCACTCCTTCGCTAAAGCAAGGGTAAGTAGATAGATTGCTCCCTTAAAGGTTGATTCCGGGGCTTGAACGATGTGGCGCCACATATCTTTTCGTGGCCTGAGAGGTGTCCACACATAGTAAGACTATGTTGTATTGTTCATTAGAGGGATGGTACTTAAGGAGTTAGATGTAACTACAAGGGCAAAATGGTAAATTGGCCCAACTATACTTACGAGCATCTGTGAAGGATTATCGTACTATTGATTGGTTATATCCGATGGACACAAAAATATATCTGTGGTGCGAAGAGTGCAGTTGTCGATCTTTAATGGAATGTCTGGCAGTTAATGGATGGTGCATCTCGTGGCTAAAGAGTTTAGTCAGCTATTCACGTACCGTTGGAGCTTCAAGCCATAGGTTCATAAGGTGCCCTTGGTAACTCAATGGATTCAAGTTGAGAATCAGTTTTTGGGTCAGTTTAAAGTGTTCAAATTGACAAGAAGAAGTTCAATTATATATGATATGATTGAACTGGTCAATTATATATGATATATTTGACATGATATATGAGATACATTAATTGGAGAAATGATATAAATATGATTTATATCTAGTGGAGGAAAAAAAAATATGGTTCTTATGTTGCATATGATGTAATATTAAACCATAGGATATAAATATAATAAGATTATATTTATTTTTTTAATTTAACAATTATGGGATAATTGTGCTGGTTTTTTCTCCGTAACTGAATGAGTTAGTAGAAGGTTGCATTCAGTTTTCGTAACTGAAGGATAAAATAAAAATTGTTTTCATTTTGCAAAAGATCAGACATTTCGCTCACCGATTGTGTATACTGCCTATCGCATTGCAAACCAAAGCATACACACAGCTCAAAGGTTCTAAACGATCGTATACACGTGTGTGGTTTACTAAACGATCACTTAGATTTTACTAAACGAGTGTCTAACTCTTTCTAAACGATCGCGCGCCTGAGCGTTTTACTAAACGATCGTCTATACGATCTTGCCCCTTTTACTACACAATCGTCTATCTTTACCTAAACGATCAAGCATCCGTCTATACGATAGACACTCGATATCTCCCACTTTCTTGGTCGTGGTAAACAGTCATCTCTTCCTTCTTCCCTCTACTAAATCTAGCAGAGCCCATACCTCCTAGATTCTCACTCCGAGAATATCGAGGGTTCCGAGTGGTGGTTTCTTCTTTGCTGTCGAGTTCGTGAGGAGTCCGTTCGTGGGTAGACGACAGCGATTTGTGGACGACTGGTTTGGATGATCTCAGCGAGAGTGAGATTGGCTTCCTGGACGAGAGCAAGATTTCTGTGAAGAAGAGTTCTTCATCTGGTATGTATCTTATTCTCTTGTTGTTGTTAAAGTTCAAAGCATTCTGTAATTTATTGTTAAATACATAACTAGTCTATTTGATTGTGAATGCGGTAATTCTGTCACAATGAGTTTGGAACGATCTTGCTTCCGCTTAGAGGTACTCTTTGATAATAGTTCCTTCAACAAATAAATATATGTTATTTTTTGGGGTTTTGTACGGATGACCCATTTTGGGGAGGCCTAACTGAAAAATGGCTTGTGTTAAAGAAATCACTGAAATTTGGTCTTTTTCTTACATCAGTCGTTTGTGAAATTACCCAAATGCCCCTGAAGATTCATTTGATTGGCCCCCAACGTCCTAGTCTTGATTCTTGATCTCGTTTCCCGTTCTCTTCTACCGATCCCCTATTCTGATCAGTGGTCCAACTCCACGCTTCCCAATTCCGTTCCCTATTTCTGATTCCCTTTCCCCAATCTTGATCCATGTCAGACTACATGTTAGTTCCTCTCGCTTCTCTCTCCTCGATTACTCTTTGTTCTTGATCTCAATCTTCTCTCTATCTCTATCTAGTTTCTCTCTCCATCTCGATCTCGTTTCTTTCCCCTCTCTTAAATCTCGCTTCTCTCTCTTCAATATACAATTTCTCTTTGTTCTTGATCTCGATCCTTTCTCCAACTCGATCTCGCTTCCCTCTTCCTCTACCAAAAAAAAAAAAAAAAAACACATGAACAAGAATAAAAGAAAACTAGAAAAAAAGAAGAAGAAGAAGAAGAAAAAGAAAGTTGTTCGGTCCCGAAGATCGATGTCGTCAACTCGATTCCAGCCCGAATCAAAAGAATATATTTATAAAAATCACCGAACTAATACTTATACTATTGGGTAGCACAAGCGACAAGCACAGGGTCGAACCACAGAGAGGCCGAGAATTAAGTCTCTCCTAAGCTAAATTTGACTGTGAAAAAAAAAGTAAAAACAGGGCTTTTGGTTTTTGTAAAATTGAAAACATGCAAGAAATTAAAATACAAGGGGTAAATGTAATCTAGGATTAGAGTCTATCTAATTTCTAGAGTAAGAGTGAGAATTCTATGCAATTTCTATCATAGAGCTCAATAATTAAACAAACATTCCATTATATGCGTGCACAACACTAAATCAATTCGATTTAACTAATCTCTACAAAGGTTGATAACTAATTAAAACCAAATCAATCAAGCATCCTAGGCATTAATTAAGATTAGAAAACCTACCTTAACTAAACTATATGTTCTTAATTCTACTGGGTTCTCAACGATCATATAGAATTAAAAATCACATGCATGAAGATTGAGGATTCCATTGTGTTGATTAATTAATAGATAGCCTAATTAACTAATCTAAGTGTTCTTTGAACCTAGGTTGAACATGCATTGTTAAGCTCCCAGTCTAGTCTATAAACCTAAGCATTCACACTCAATCCTATGCTACACGGGTGCTTTCAAGCATCAACGAACATTAGAGAAACGTGCAAGCTCGAAATTGACTAGCAAAGATATGCAAACTGTTGGGATTGATATCACAAATCTCGCAGGGCCTGTAGTTTGTAATGGTAACGTACAAACGATTTATTTATTTAATAAAATATGAAATTTTTTATTTGATATTTAGTAACCCATAAACAATAAACTAACATCCAAGGTTATCATCTGTACCTTAAACATGTATGTAGAGACATACAAGTGGATCATATTTAAGTGATAACCTAAATGGTCTATAGTAGATGGATAAGACTAGATAACTTATCCTGGTGACACTACAAATACGACCTGCTTTGTAGATACTATAATTGTTGTAAAGTGCTACAGATGATATGATCCTAATCATTCATGTAGAGACATGTGAGCGGAGGTATTCTAAACAAAAAGGGTTTTGTATAAGTCCGGACCACGAAATGACTAATCTCATTATATAACATACATGATGACTATAGGTGACATGACCTGAATCCTGAGTGAGTTGTGAACTCCTGACTATGAATGCAGTCCTTTGATTTGTATAGGTGAGAGTGGCTAGATCGCTGACTCAATAAGCCTAACATTTTGGGGGCTCATCTGATTGGGGAGTAAAATTCACTCCTTCCCCAATGTCGGGGTAAGTAAATAAATTGCTTTCTTAAGGACTGATTTCGGGGCTTGAATACTGTTGACTGGTTATATCCAATAGACATAAAAATATATTTATAGTACGAATAGTGCAACTGTCGATCTTTAGTGAAGTGTCAGATAATTAATGGATGTTGAATAATTTAATTAAAGAGTTTAATTAATTATTCAAGTACCACTGGAGCTTCAATCTACAAGTCCATGAGGTCCCCTCTATAGCTCAACAGGGATTTAATAAGAATCAAATTTGAATTAATTGAGGGAATTAATTATATTTGATATAATTAAATTTTACTTAATTATATATAATATAATTATTATAATGTATTTGACACATTATTTGAGAGGAAATGAATATTTGAATTTGATTCAAATGTTAATTGTGTGGATTGGATTCATATAATTAAGTATAATATAAATATGATTTAAATTAAATATTATGCATTATGGAGAGAATGAAATCTATAAGTTATATTGTATTTGATACAATATTAAACTATAGGTTATGTGTTATATTAGATATAACATATAGTTTAATCTATATTATATGATAAAGTAGTTATTTATATATATATATATATATATAATATATATATATATATTAAATGGTTTATTAAAATAAATTAAGAGAGTTGTAACTCCTTTCCCCCTATCTCTCTCCGTTTAGTGCATGTGTGGGAGTAGTGCTCGATAGAAGATCATTACAATCCAAAAGACAGAAGTTTTTCTCTGGGAAAACTGTTTTTCCTCTCAATCACTTCATCTCTTCCAAAAAATCTAAGAGCTCACAACTCCTTAGTGATTCTCATCCCATTAAAGAATACAAGAGGCTCTTTTCGTGGTGGTAATGATTTAGATCGAGTTTGTTCGTGACAGATCTGGAGAAGGGAAATTTGTGAAGAATATCTTCAAGGGTAAGTATTCTCTCACCCTAATTCTCTTGTCGTTTATGTTTTCATGTTGTAAATTTATGATTATGCACAACATTTGTCTGTAATTTTGATTATGTGAAAATAAATTTTGGACTGGTCTCCACGCTTCCGCTCAAGGACCTTCACTGGTTCCATCACAAACATGATAGGTTCGTCAATCTAAAATATCAATGCAAATCTAAATTAGATCAAGATTCAAATAAAGCATGGAATTTAAGAACGTTAAATCCAATAAAAAAATCTCAAGAAAATTAACATAGAACCTCTTACTCAAAGAAATTAGAAGAATTACCTCTTAATTCATAGATAAATAAAAAAAGATCATCCAATCTGTCAATTATAACCCAAAATAAAACATAAATCTAACCTATTGATACTGAAAATACAAAGAGAAAGGAAGAAAATCGGGCTTCTTCTTGGCCTCCATAAGTTTCAGTATAAAAATTTGACCTAAAACGAAGAAAGTATTTATAGAAACATTTATAGCGTCGCAACACTTAGGATAGCATTGTGACACTAATACATGGCTAGCCCTCAAGTGTTAGGGTAGAGGCGCAACGCTGCCTTTGACCATGGCATGCGCAAAGGCATGCGCACGATGGCTTGAGTCTCCGTGGAATGCCCGTAGAGTTGCAACATTGATGGTAGTGTTTCGACGTTGCCCTACTTCTTAGCCTACTGCCTTTCAACGTTGCACTAGCATTGGGCTTAGGCTTGTTCCAACATTGTGATGCTGCTAACAGAGGCAGGTTGGTCATTTTCACTTATTTGAAGTCCGGATGCTCAATATTGATTCCAAATTGCTTCAAATTAATCTCATTTGGCATCAAACGTTCAATTCTACCTTTTGATTTCTCAATATCTACAAAATAGGATAATTAACATTAAAAATCTACTAATGAGCTCAAGTTAAGCTAGGAAACGTGAAAAGCAAAGAGCTATCAAAAGGCAGAAGAAAGGAGACAGGTGGAAGAAGGAAGAAGAAGAAGCATGGGAGGAAAAAGAAGCCGACAGAAGAAACATGAAAAAAAATTTAAAAAAAAGTATGGAAAACGAGGAAGGAGAAGGAAGAAGGCTATAGGGGTTAAAGTGGTAATATCACGGATGGACGATGTAAGCAAAAGGACCCTTTTCATTTGTTTTTAAAGGTGTTCATTTGGCCCTCTTATTTTAGGCCCTCTATGCAATTTTCTCATCTTTTGTGGTTTTTTTGAAATTCAATTTCTTTATAAATGAAAGTTTTGGGTAAAAAAATAAAGGTAAAAATTGAGAAAAGTGAGAAAGTAAAAAAAGTAACACATAAAAAATAATTAATCCTTTGTTGAAAATGACATTGACTTGTGAAACTATAAAATTGTATGTAATCATGGCCATAAAATTGAAAAACTTGAACTCAGCTAACGTAGTTAATTAAAAAAATCAAAATTTTCTCAAAATTTCGGGTTTTCTAGAAATCTTGAAATTTCATCCAAATGGAGGAATCGAATTTTCTCGAAATTTCGTTGAAATTTGGGAAAAAAATGAAAATTTTCCCAATCAAAATTTCGAGGCCATCAAAATTTAAAATTATGATTATAACCATTGAGTTGTAAATAGTTTTACTTTAACAAAATTGAGATTAAAATAACTCTTATTATCTATTATTTTAAAACACACTCCAACATTTGGTGAGTTATAATAGCTCACACAACTCACTCCAAGTTGGAGTCCCAAACACATGAAAATTGACAATAATATTTTGAAGTGACATTTTAAAACTACCATTAGATTATAAATCCTTTGAATCTTCATATAAAAGTTTGAGTTGTGATGATGGGACAGTGACCTAAAACATAAATCTTGGTCACCGCATCACATCATCCTATGCCTAAATTTTCTTCCTTCGTCATAAAGCATTTCTACTCTAAGGTTAAGTTTGAAATACTTAGTAAATATCAAATATAATATTTCAATTTTTAAAAGAATAGAGATATATTTAAAAGAAATGACAATGCTTTAAATAAACCTTAGGTTAGTTTCAATTAACTCTCAATCTTTTAAAAATTTCCTAAGTTTCTTTAAAAAAATAACTTTGGTAGGATTTTGTCATGAAATTCATAGTCATAATAGTTCCTATACCTTTATGATGGTAAATCTAAACACATACTTAAAAAGAAAAACAAACAAATACACATGATACATTTGTGAACTATATTTGTTTATTTTCCTCTTTTCAATTCTATATTCTCAATTTATTATTCTTTCGTTTATGATTTTTCACTTAATCCTAAATCCTAAATTTGTTTTTCTATGTTATTTATTTAAGCGATACTTAAATGAACACAAACATTTTTGTCGGTGAATAGGTGAATTTAATGGTAAAAGTCTCCGAAAAAAAACTTTAGAACTTTTAAGGATCATGATGAAACTTTTAATCAACTTCATATCACGGTGCTGTTCTTTTAATAATTTAATCTTTTGCCTTTTCATTTTTTAATAATATTTTGTCTCTTCGTTTTTCAATTTTAACCTTCATAAATCTTTATCTACTGGCGTGATGTTAATTTTGAGGCGTAGGAGAGGCCTATCCACTCGCAAAATACTGTATTCTTCGCATCCAAACACCCCTCCTCGATGTCAAAATTTTAAACGGATTAAAATCCTATTTTGACAGGAATGTCTATTTTAATTTTTGAACTTTAAAAAAAGTGTTTATTTTGATTTTTTTTATTAATTCTTTAAGGATGAAATTTGTTACATCTAGCATGAGTTGAGCAATATAAACGTAAAGTAAAATGTTAACCACCAATACACCAAAATAATAAACGATCCAAATCTTGAATGAAAAATGACTTTTGATCTCATCTAGAAAATCATTTTACCACCTATTTTAAAATTTAAACCCTAATTTTTGTAGTGTTGACTAACTTTTTTGGCAGTTCAGTCATAAAAAAAATACTAGTCATCTCACATTATATTTAAGAGTTAACATAATCTCAATAGCAAGGAGCAAAATGAACATGTCTAAAGATTAGAATGAGCTTTTTTTTTAAAAGAAAAAAAATTAGAGACCAAAATAGAATAAGATTGAAAGTTTAAAACCTATTTGGTAGAAAATTTGAAAACAGAAATTTGAAAATAAAAATAGAGTTGAATTTCATAATATGTGTTTAGTAACAGATTTAGAACATGATTTTAATTTAAATAATTTTTTAAAATATTATCGATATTATATATTTATAAATCATAAAATTCGTTGATGTTACCTATAAATATTAGATTGATAATAAATTGTTATTAATTTATTTATGAACATGTTTTATGTTAAATTTTTTTGTATAATTATTATTGTATCTTATATAATACATATTTTATTTTTTAAAAAATGAATTGAATTTATAATATGACAAGTATTTTTTAATCTTTATTTAAGATTATTTACATTTGAAAATTCAAAATTCAGAATTCAGATTCAATTAAATCATAAAAATATTGTCTGTCGAACACATATTTACTTAAATTTCAATAAGACTGTCCGCTAGAGTATTTACTTAAACCTTTTAAAATTAATATCTTTCAATTCTTATCCACAACTGTGTAGGATTGAATTTGGGCAAGCAATGGCCTGCTTTTGAACTTCAAACTATTTCCTTCCTTCCTTCCTTCCCCCTTATCATCTTCAATTCATTCATTTCCGTTTTCATGGCGACGCCTTTCTCCTCCACCACCTCCGTCCGCCGTTCCGTCTTTCAACTTACACAGAACCCCCCTCCCAAAGCCCTTCTCTCACTGCGAGGTACGTCACTCTTCAACCCGCTATTCCTTTCTCTTTTCACCTTTCTGTTGGTTTGTTCATTCAGGATTTCTTCTCCTTCCCCCAATGGCTCGCCTTCTAGATTATAATGCAGGGTTAAATTGCGTCAAATGCGGCTCAAGTACGACTCATCTTTGTTCATGGAAGTCAGCTTCCAACTACGTCAGGCTCCACCGGCAAGCCCTAGTGCTCTCAACCCAACTCTCTGTTTCTGGGAATCTATTGAAAAACAGGCATGTCCTGCTCTTTTATTTCGTTTACTTTCTTACAAGCCTTGCGGCGGTGTATGTACCATGTGAATTGGTGAAAATTGAACACCCTCTGTAGTGAAGTTGTAACGTGGGGAAGCACTTTACAAACGTACGAGCATTTTGCATTTGCATTTGCCATTGCCTTATTGCTACGTGAAGTTGATTGTGGTAGTTTCTAAGTTGTGTCGCTTATTTTGGCTCTGAATTTTTGGTCTTAGAAGAGGAGTCGTGAGGGCTGCAACGATCGAAGAAATTGAAGCGGAGAAAACATTAATTGAGAAAGATGTAGTAAGTTCATATGTTCATTGATGCAGAGACTTTCTGTATCTTATAATTAAGCAATCTTACGTTAGGAATTATCGTCCGAATAACCGTCCAATTATTCTCCAGAAAGCGAGGATGGAAAAGACTATCGATACTGTTCGATCTAATTTCAATTCAATTAGGACTGGGAGATCAAACCCTGCCATGCTTGATAAGATTGAGGTATATGGCAATTCTTAGATTTATCTGGTTAGTGGATGGTTGTTTCATTATGTCTACTCGGAACATTTTTTTTCCCAAATCTCAGACGAGTAACATGCCAATAATATGTGTTCTATACACAAAACCATCTTTGTCGCTTTCATGAATTTTCAGGTAGAGTATTACGGCAGTCCAGTTAGCTTGAAGAGCATTGCCCAAATTAGTACACCTGATGCAAGCTCACTTTTGGTCCAGCCATATGATAAATCCAGGTATTCGATGTGCCAGGTGGCTGAGTTGAATATTTTTTAAACCTTTTTGGATATGTTGGATTGTGCACCCTCAGGCACTACACGGCTTCAGTTTTTCCAAATTCCCGTTATTTTAGAATCGTGAACGGCTATAAAACAATAGGAAAAGTTTTCTTCAATCATTTCTTAATTCCTGTTATTTTAGAATTGTGAACGGGTATAAAACAATAGGTGGTGAATGTTACGATGGCCTTTTACCGCGAATCCTTGAATATTGAGGATCTTCCATGGTCTTTATCCATATCAAATTTGCAGATTCTACTGTTGGTATCTTGCTTTTCTTTTAGGAACCCAGTCAAGGGCTTCAAAACTTTGTCATCACAATTCCTGTTTTTATGAATAAAAGGTTTCACATGTGCAGACATTTTCTTTGGAGCTTTTCAATCTCTCTAATCTTGAATCTTTGACTTACTGGTTGAGACTGCTATGGACATAAACGTCCTCTTATTATTAGCTATAGAATGATGTCATCCAGCTGAACAGTGTAATGCATTTCTATAATGTCTCTTGGCAATCAGCATTAACTCTTAACGAGTCATCATCTTCAGCTTAAAGTCAATAGAGAAGGCCATAGTCAACTCTGACTTGGGATTGACTCCAAACAATGATGGAGAAGTCATACGGTTGACTCTCCCTCAACTCACATCCGAAAGAAGGAAGGTACTTTCCTTTCTATTTGCTATCAATTTTCCATGTAGATGTACTGTAAAGCCTTTTCTATTTTTGCATTGTTCATTGCCAATTGTCATAAATTCATTAATATGTACGTAAAACCAGTAGAGAAGAATTATTTTTCTGCATTATCGTTTGCACGTTCATCTTAAGATGCGGTCCTACTGTTCCTTGTCTGGTCTACTGATATTATGGTGAAAGAAGCACTCTGCAATTACGGCTTGCAGAACATTTCTGTAAAACTCATGCCATTGCTTACCCATGCATGGACATACTCACTTCTATTCTTTAAAACATCCATCATCCACCTGGTTGAGATTAGAGTAGATGGTGAATGTTATATATATGTTTCACTTCACCTAGGAAGCACGGACACTTAATTTTTGTTTACTTGTCTATGTTGGACACGTAAATGGCACTTCTTAGCACATTAAATATATGTTAGATACTAGTTGTACAAAGTCATTATGAGTCCAACATTTGTTAAACACATATTGATCACTTGTTAAGCATACTAAATATACACGTCGTTTCTTATTAAAAAAAAAAAAAAAAGAAAAGAAAAGAAAAGAAAAGAAAAAAGCATACCAAATAACCACATAATGATATAGGAGTATAGGACAACAATAATAAATGTTGAGCATGAAATACGTCAAACCCATATTTACGCTTATAAACATCCACAAACTTGTAAATGTTTGTGGCTGTATCAATTACTAATAATTATATTAATTTGAATCCTAAACTTTCATAAGTGAATCAACTTAGATCCTTCATTCTCGTTTTCAAGGTGAATGCATAACTTTCGTACTTTATATAAAACTTCTTTAAATGTAAGGATTGATGTAAAATAGAGATAAATGCGAGATAGGTTTTTCACTAAATTTGAGTGGTTTTTCATCCGTTTGTCTTCCTCTATTTTTCTCTACTTATTTTGAGAGAATTACCTGATAATTTTTCTTGCTACTTTGGTGGGATTTTTTAAGAAGAGTAGCTTTTTATTTAGGTGATTTTGAGTTGATTATAAATAGAATCAAGTGAAAATAGTTGAAAAAAAAAGGTCTAAATTGATTCGCTCATGATAGTTAATGGTTTAAATTTGTACAATTATTAGTTTTTTTAATAAATAAATAATATATATATATATATATAAAAAAAGTTTAGGATATAAATCAATATTTGCCCAAAATATTGTAATAAACATGTCATTGCCATGCCTTTGTCCTGGATTTGTAAAAAAATGATTTGTCACTGTGTCCATGTTGTATTGGACCGTATCTATGCTTCTTAGATGACTCGTATATTTCTTATGAGATTTTAATTTCTAGATTCACTGCAAAATCTTAATGTTTAAGGCTTCAAGCTCAATATGTCAATATGACATGAATGGAAAATTATACATTATTAGCATTTGAATGTGGATGATGAGGGCAGTGCCTCAAAATTTCATTGGGAGAGGTAAAATTTTACATTCCAACTTTTAATACCGTCTTCAAATTTTGAAAATTTGGGGGCAAAATTAGGAAGAAAATTTTAAAATCTCTTTTTAGTCTAGATTATCCCTCCTTTTTGGCTCCACCCTTGTGGTCGGTGATATAATTGCATATTCAACATTGCAGGAGTTGTCAAAAGTTGTTGCAAAGCAGGCAGAGGAAGGGAAGGTATGGTTTCATTTTTTTGGCATTATGGGAAAGGGGATGGGGTGGGAAATAGTCTGAGATTTATGTCCTGATGTAGAATGCTATGAGTTTCTGCTTCAAGACTTTTTGGGATCTGTGCTTAAACAGCCACTGTTCATGAACTCTTGGATGATATCTTGGATCTGCCTGTTTACAGGTGGCAGTAAGGAATATAAGAAGAGATGCTTTGAAAGCGTATGAAAAATTGGAGAAGGTTGGCAACGCATACATCTTCATATCTTAATCTTATGGTTCTTCTGCTTCTACGTTTTATTGGATCTGCCTTCCCGAGAGCAAGTTCCTTTCTCTTTTGTATAGTTGCTCCTACTCTGGTTTCCTTAAATGTTTTTATCTTTTGTGTCAGGAAAAAAAACTTTCGGAAGATAATGTTAAGGACTTGTCAAGTGATTTGCAGGTTTGTTGTCGCTTCTGTTAACTCTATTATTTAGAGCTTTTGATCCTACATCAGTTATTTCCAATTAAAAGTCTAGTAATTTCACACAACGGGCCAGAAAGGAACGGAGGATGTAATTCCCTGCTGAAGGCATCAAACCTTGGAAAAGTTGTACTAAATTCAAAGTCACAACTTGTGAAACCTGATGTATTCATTGCATACAATGGATTTCAAGTCATTCAGCATATTACCAGGCTTATATTGCAAGATTGTCAAGATTGCCAATGTTGAATTTATATGTTAGGGCCTTTGCCCCTTATTTTGAGCATCCCAATTTAAGATGATTTCCTTGTGCAGAAACTTACTGACGACTATATGAAGAAGATTGATGTCATATACAAGCAAAAAGAAAAGGTGTGGTTCATCTTGACTGAACTCTCTTTGGGTTTCAGAACTATTATTAAAGCACTCAACACTCTTTTCCACTCCACTGATTTAATCATGAATCCGAACGCCCAAGCATTGGTAGGATTTGATTTAGGATCTTCATTTCACAAGTATCTGCAAGACCACTCACTGATCCTATTTTGTTAGCCACAATAGTTTTCCACTCGTTTCTTGGCTAGTAACATCATGACAACCAACATCTATTTGTATTGTATTTCAGGAGTTGTTGAAGGTGTGACCAAAAGCAAATGGTAGAGCTTTCCCTTTTGGTTCCTGTGAAATATGAAATCATTGTTCTTTTTTCCTCTGAATAGAGATTTGTTTGATGTCGATTGTTAGAATCAAACCTCGTTCCTTCTTTCTTTCTTTCTTTTTTTTCTTGGTTGAAATGAGATTCAGCGCCTTGTGCGAAAAGATGAGCTAGCAATAGCATTTATGGCCTTGGTTTTGCTGTTGTAAAATTGGCACATCTCAAACTTCTTACTCTGTACATTGGAACTGACATTATCATTTACTCATATTTGGACTCGACCTTTGATTGATGAACTTTTAATTCAAACACCTATTGAATTACCCAATCGTTACCCTTTTTTTTTGTCTAGTAATATGTATTTTCTTTTCCATTACAAAATAGTATCGAAAATTTAGTTTATCTTTTAGTTCTTGAAATTTGATTATAATCACATTAAAGAAAGTTTTTGTCTCTTTTTTCTTTTAATTAAGAAAGTTTCGTTTCTTTTTTCTTTTAATTAAAAAGGCTAAATAATACCAACTGTCCTTAAACTTAAATTTGATCTTTTAAATGTTTCATTAATACCTTTGAATTTAACAAAACATTTTTTTTTTTAAAAAAAAAAAATGCTCTTACCCATTTTTTCAGAAGGAAAAAAAAAAAGGTACTCTTACCTTAGTTCAATTCATTTTGGTTGTTTTCAAAATAGTTAAATGAATCAAAATATTTATGAATATAGTTAAATATCAGTCTATTAGTGATAGACATTGATAGATTATCATCATCTATCACTAATAGACAATAATATTTTGGTCAATGTCTATCAGTGTCTATTATTGATAGACTGGTATTTTGCTATATATATAGATATTTTCAGCATTTTTATCATTTAAAATAATTATTCATTCATTTATTCTTTTTTTCATTGATAGATCATTTTTACTTCTATGATAGATGCCTATTATTGATGCATATTTATCGCTCATATATATTTGAAAAATGGTATATTAGCAATACATTACTTTTAGCAATTTATCATTCTTTGTTATCTATAGAATTGTTATTAAAATTAAGTTCACAAATTGACTATTTCTAGTCTTTTCTAATTTATTGACATGATAAATCAATGATAGACTCTATAACACATGAGCATGCATATAATCATGGATTGGAAACAATTTCAAATATCACTGATATATCATTTTTAATTCTATTGATACTGATATACCAGTGGTAGACTTAATAATAAAGAAGTATCCAAACAATCAAATATAAAAAAATGTCAAATATCATTGATATAATATTTTAATTTTTATCGATAATGTACATCTATATTAAACTTTGAAGAAAAGGAATAAGCAAGAAAACACCTAATAATAAATGAAGAAAAATGATATCTCCTTTCATATACCGTATTTATAATCAATCGATATGATGTACTAGTAAAAAAATACATTAAAGTTGGAGTATACAATCAATAATTATAGACAATTGATAAACTTCAACTATTAGATAGTCTATCAACGATATACTATAGTTAATAATACGTATGGATAGAAGTTAAGATTTCATCATATTTGCAAATATTTTTAGATTGTGCCATATGTCCTTAAGTCCTTAGGTTCCCTTCGTGGCTTCATTATTTTTCTTTTCTTCTTGTTATAGGTCTATATTATTAGGAATATCTTAAAACTCGCAGTTTGTGTTAAACATTTTATTTATCAATAAAATATTATTGAGTAATTTATTCAATAAAATTGTTGATTTTGCATTCTATTATGAAAATCCAATAAACATATCCATGACTATAGTGTGAATACTTTAACTTTATGTGGTGACATAAACAAAATCAAGTTAATAGTATATAGTCTAAATGGTCTAATAAGTATATGGATGAAATTGGGTATCTCATCTTGGTAACACTATTGGATGCAACCCATTTTATAGGTAATACAAATGATGTGATCCACAGACCATTCATGTAGAGACATGTGAGTGGGGGCATCCTATGCAATGAGTTTACATATAGACTGGACCACAAAATAGTCACTTTTCTTTATAACGACCGTTCAAAACTGACTATTTCATTTTAATTAATGTAGATTAACTTGATCTTAATCCTGAGCTAGCTATGAACTCCTGTTTGTTTGGGATTATCCTTTGATCTGCATGGGTGAGAGTAGTCCAACAGGATGAATAGCTAGGGACATAGCCCTGTAAGATGGAATTCACTCCTACCCGATTTAGGGTTAGCATATAGGTTAGTTCTCTTAAGTACTGATTCTAGGTCTTGAACAATCGAGGCCTGCCTTCTCTTGATAGAGAAAGGACTTGATTCATAAGTATTATGAAGGATCGACTTACTGATCATGGTTATATCAAGTGGACATAATATATCTATAGTGAGAGGAATTCAACTATGGACCTTAGTTGAGTGACCCATTAGTTAACGAATGAGGGTTAATTCGGTATAATGAGTTTAGCTAATTAATCTCAGATTGTTGGAGTCCATGATCTGTTGGTCCGCGAGGTCCCATACTAGCTCGTAAATGGATTAGCTTTAGAGTAGCATGATAAGTTAATTTGAAACGTTCAAGTTAGAATTAAACGGAATAGGAGAATTTATATTTAAATATGATTTAAATATATGAAAGTGGATTTGTATAAAAATTAATTGAATTATTTAAATAATTACTTAAATAATTATTTATTAATTTTATTATAAAATTAATTTATGACAAAATTAATAATATTTTCAATGTTTAAAATCAAATTGATTTTTTAAATCATTTGATGAAAAATTGAAAAATTAGAAAATTTACACAAAATGGAAAAATGAGTTTTTCCATTATCATCTTCAACTAGCTCCCACAAAACCCATTCATATTAGTTTCAATAACTCTAAGCATGAGTTGCATCTCATGCAGCCATCTTTTTTGCATGATAGCTTGCAATAAATAAAGAAGATTGGAGTGGACTTGAGGCATGCATTCAAAGAGTTTTTTTTTCAAAAAATTCGGGCTGAAGAAATAGTTCTTCAAGTGGGTGTAATAGTGAGCTTCTTTCCAAGTTTCCTTTTGTTCAAGTTGTTCTTGAGTCCCACAACTCATTCTAAACTCCAAGAGTATAGTGGGGAAGATCTTGAGGTGGTTCACAACAAGTTTCGGAGAAGACAACGATTGAGAATCAAGATCTTGAAGAGAAAGATATGATTTCAAACCCTCTTGTAATCGATGAGCATGCTTTAGTTTCTGTCAAAATTAATGAAATAGAGTACTTATTGATCCTTATTACTTCCACTGCATACTGATATACTCTTTCATATATACCTTGAATGAAAGGGCATCTAAGAGATTGAGAAATGTGAAGAAGAGAGAGAGAGAGAAAAAAAGGAAAATAGAGAAGTGGTAGACCCATATAATGAAGCAAAGTAGAGAGGCATATTCTAATAGTAATAGACTTATTTTAAGTTAAGTGTATCAATGTAACTTTTAAAAGTTTGAATGGCTTTGAAATAAGGCACTATCAATTTCAATTAATAATTTTAAATTTTGAAAATCAAAAGTTAACGTATTTTTTAAACAAAATACAATAATTTATCCTAAAACAAATGTAGCTAATGCAAAAACCAAGACCCCTCTTCATTTTGTAATTAGGGGATGAAGGATTTAAGGAATGGTAAAAGTATAAAAGAAAAGGGTGTAGAAGGCATAGATTTTGAGTAAAACAAAAGAATCAGATATGATGAATATTGCTGTGTTTTAAAATCTAATCTACTGCTCACATTTGGCTTATTTACATTGTCCTTTTAACCTTAAACTCTAGTGATACATCACTATTGTCCTTTCGACATGTTCTGTTGGAGCAGGAAATGTGCGGTTTTTTCTTTATTTTAACTATCATAAATTATATTCATAAACTTCTCCACGAAAATTCCAAACATTCTTTTGCCTAGAATCTTTAGTGTTCCAAATATGCATCGTATTTGTGTCCTTTCACACTAATCTAATATATACTATTTTACTTACTATGACCACTTACCTGGTGCTTATATTATATCATATTACTTACTATGACCACTTACCTGGTGCTTATATTATATCATATTACTGATTAGAATTAATATAATGTGATATGTAAGAGGATTTCACACCAAAAAGATGAAGACAGGATGAATTACTCTTTCCATTGTGTCAATTAGTTTTAAGATAAAACTTCATATTTATCTAATATGCTATCAATGTCCATGAAGTCCAAACGGGTATTTCATTAAAAAAAAGAAAAAATTAACTCAAATCCAAAGAGCTAAACACCATTATGAGGGAGAATTTTGAAGATGTCGGAAAGATATACATAATTTAAAGTTTAAGAATTAACTAGCATTGGCAATTCAATTCATGCATAGTTGTGGATCGTGAATAATATGTAATTTCTTATATAATAATATTTAAGAATTAACTAGCATTGACTTGATCAATGTTACTTGAATGATCAAACTAGCATGCAAATCTAGACGCAGTATATAGAAAGAAACAAGCTCATGACATAAAAAGAAAAATATATTCAACTTTATTTCAATGAAAGTTCATTGAAAACCAAATTTGAATTGTGTTATAACAAAGATGATTTCATATAGCCTTCAAAATATAACCCTAGATCCAGTCACAAAGGTGTTTTAAAGTGTGCAACTCCTACAATTCAATGTCTTAATGCCCCACTAGCAAAATTAACCTAAAAAAACATTGAAAAAACTTAAAATAAAATAGAAAAATTGCATTGTGGATGGCCATATATTTGAAAATTAACATATTGAAACGTCTTCGAGATGTTTATAATCCTTCCTGAATAAATGAAGTTTCTCTAGTTTCCTTAATTGATGCTTGACTTGTCATAAATGGAAGCTTAAAATGCATTTAATGCAACTTTGTCTTGAATTTCTTATGATGTGGTATGATTAAAATGTTGTCTCTTCCTTATAAATCGCGCCAATTATCGATCTCAAAATTCAGATGAAATAAACAGTATGATCTTTTCGTAACAACAATGATAAGTTTATTTAGAGGAAGAATAATATGACCTACAAAAAAAAAGAAACAACTATAATCGATGTAGTGCTTGTCACATACACTCTCATACTAAAGTCAGAGAGTGAAATAGTGTGGAAACCTTAGAATTTGAAAGTGAGAAACATCTTTTTCTAGGCCTACTTTAGTCCTAAGGTAATGCTTTGGATCGAGGCATGCATGAGTCATCCCCCATTAGATTCTCTGTTAAGCTTAGCCTCAGGCTTTGTTGAGGTCGAGCACGTTGGATTGGGTCAAAGTCTCAAGTTATCTCTCTCTCCTAAGTCCAATTTGGTTCTAGGGTGCTATCTTCAACTCAAAATTTACTATTTTCTCGACTCTGTTACTTCTTTTTTTGTTCGATGTTGATAATACCATATAGTCCAAAAATCACCTATATAAGATATATTCGAAGTAAAATAAACAATACTAGCCTACAACATCAATAATTATATAACAATTGTTTACGTACTTTAAGAATAAAAAAACCGTTCTTTTAATTATTTTTTTTTTAAAAAAAACAAAAAATAATGTAATGAGAAAATAGCATATAATAAATAAAATTGAATCATATGTAAGATATTATTCTATTAGATCATGTTCTACATATCCTTAATGTAACATGAGCAAAAACTGAAATAAAGTAATTAGATGATGTGCCAGGTGGCAGATTGCAATTGGGCCAAAATTTGCTTCTCCTAGGACCTTACAACACACAGTCACTCCAACTCTGAAATTTTGCTAGGTTCTCCTTCATCCATAGCATGACCAAAAAGGATAATGAAATCCACTATCTACTCTTGTGGGTCTATTTTTCTGAAAATAATCAAATCCTAATGTTAATGAAAATAACTCTCTTTGGACAATAGTTGTTCAATCACACCTAATGTGGACAAAGCTTATTTCTTGATTAATATATGTCAATGTTAAAAAAGAAAAAAAAAAAAGAAAGTGAACTTTTTCTTTTCTTATCAAAATTTCAATATCTACTGACTATTGATTAAAATAAGAGCATTATAATGATTCATTTTTGAAGATTTATAATGTGACAGGTTATAAAAACTTATATCAAATTGAGTTTAGATTGATTGATGATGTGAAACAACATAAAATATGAAAATCATATATACCACAAAATGAAAAAGCAATGAAGGCTAAAAAGAACATAATGCAATGTATAAATTAAAAATTGGTTAGATTCACTCTTTCATCCTTAGCATGGCCAAAAAGGATATTATGATCCACTATTTAGTGGGTCTAGTTTATGTACATATATATATAAACCCATATGCTTTTAAAACTAATCAAATCCTAAAATTTGGGACAAAAAATTGCTCAATCACACCTAGAGGGGACAACACTTTTTCAATAATAACTAATAATATTTGTTTCTTAATGTCATATTATAAGATAACACATTAGATGAACTATTGTATATATGTAATTTGATAAGTTCAAGGAGTGAATGATAATATCGAATCTTTCCTCTCTACATATTACTAAATTAAAAGGAAACTTATAATTTGAATTAAGATATCATTCATTTTCTAATTCGTAGAGATTTGGTCTAAGAAATCTATCGTTTTTTTTTTTTAATTAAAAAAAGGTAGAGGATTGAACATTGATAGCCAATGTTTTTTTGAGAATTGGTAAAAAGAAATATATACAAATTTGTATTTAAATTGATGAAACCAACTTGAATTTGAAAAAACATATACTAGAAATGGAAAAGAGTGATAAATGCTAAAAAGAACATAAATGCAATGTACATTAAGATGGTAATGTTGGGATTGATTGACATCCATGAACCTTGCCATGAGTGAGGAAAGGAAATTAATTAAGTTGTACAGAATGCAATGAATTTATGGCAAAATAAGGAAAAGGGAAATTAAGATGGGGGAGGGATTTTGCAATATAATTAATTAATTGGACTAAATGAAAAAAAAAATTACATTTTGATCCATAGATTTTAGGTCGAGTTTCTATTTAATCTCTAGATTTCAAAATATTACATATTTAGTAAGTTTTGAGGTTGGTTTCAATTTAGTTTATAAGTCTTAAAATGTTATAATTTTAATATTGAGATTTGAGTTTTATTTTAACGTGATGCCTAGGTTTAAAGGTTTTACATTTTTAATCTCAATTTTTTATTAAATACTCACTTTCACTCACTGACGTCAAAATGTCTCAACTTGTTTAGAATAATTAGGAGTGAAAATTTAGATTTAATTTCAAAAGTGACGAAAAATAGTGAAAATTAAGTATTTATAATTATATCAATCTTTTTTAATTTATTAATATACATAAATGCTAAAAATGGAGAATTAGTATTTAGTGAAAATTTGAGGTTAAAAGTGTAAATCTTGAAATCTAAGAACCAAATAGAAATAAAACTCAAATGTCAACCTAAGAACTAAATTGAAACTAATAAACTCAAAACTTAAAAACTAAATTTGAAACTTGTGGACTAAATAGAAATTAGACCCAAAATCTAAGGACAAAAAAGTATTTTTTTTCCAAAAAGAAAAAAAAACATTTTTGGTCATTAGATTTTGGGTTTAGTTTTATTTTAATCTATATATTTCAAAATGTTATATTTAGTCCTCATTTTTTTTTTTTAATTTTACCTTGAGATTTAAATTTTGTTTCACTTTGATCTATAGACTTTAAGATTTATATTTTTCACTTTGATTTGTTACTATATACCCACTACAGTCTTCAGCGTTAATGTCTATTAATTTTAATAGTAACGAATATTTAGTGAAACTTAATATTACTTCTAATTATTAAATTATTTAAAATTAATTAATATATATTAACATCAATGACTAAAAGTAATCCTTTAACAAAAAGTTGAAGGTTAAAAGTATAAATTCTTGAAATTTAAGAACCAAATTTAAACAAAATTCGAGGGCAGTAAATTGCAATATTTTAAAACCCTAAAAACTTAATTGAAATCCAACTCTAAACTTAAAAAACTAAAAATGTAATCGTTAAACTGCATCCATCTTACAAAAAAAAGATTCATGAGTTAAGTATGGTATGAACTACACTTAATCATGACTACATAGAATTGAGACTAGGAGTGTTTATAAGTTGGGTTGGGTTGTGTTCAAAGACTTTTTAGACCCAACCCGAATGACCCTTATTAAAAAATGAACCCAACCCAACCCAACCATGAAATATTTGGGTTGGGTTGGTTCGGGTTAATCAGGTCATTTATTTAAAATTTTCTTCTAAAAAAAAGAAAACCTTAAATATATAAAAATCTAATTTAATTGTTTTCATATACTGAATTAAGATTAACAACTCAATTTCAATTTATATAGTGAAAATTTTATTTTTAAAGTACAAATAAACTACTTTTAAGAATTGTTGAAACATAAATTATTAAAAAAAAATATTAGAATTAAATAAAATTAAAATCAATGTATGTATAATTAATTGTGTTATAAGTAATAAAAAAATATATTTTAAAGTTAATAATAGATTCGGATTGGTTTTGGTTATATTAGGAAAACTCATGAACTAACCTAACCTATAAAATTTTCATTTATTTGAACTCAACCCAATCCAAATGAGTTGATAACTCAATCTAAATGGTACGAATTGGATTGGGTTGATCAGTTTTTTGAATACCCCTAATCGAGACCCAAAATTGAAGGGGGAAAATATATATATATATATATATATATATGGTAAGAAAAAGGGAGAGGGTGGAAAAGGACAGGTGTGCCCTCAATTCCATGGTTTTGGATGATGCTGTATTCCTAAGAGCGGGAATCTCATGGGAAGTTGTTTCTGTCCTCTTCCCTTCCTTTTTACCTTTTTTTTTAAAAAAAATAAATGTCCAAACAACAAACACACACAATATTACTATAACGCCCAATTTATATATTTATATATGTATATATATTTAAAACATTTCATTCACACACACAAAAAAAATAAAAAAATAAAAACCATAACATCACAACCCAAACCATGTCCTCTCTCTCTCTTTCTTCTTCCCCTTTTCTTTCTTCTTCTTCTTCTTCTTCTTCTTCTTCCCAATATGTTTCATTCCCTCCACCTGGTATGTTCCTCTTCTTCTTATTATTTTTCTCTTTTTTCTTCACTTCCCATTTTATCAGCTTTTTTCATATGGGTTTTTTTTTTTTATGTTTTATTTTTTTTTACTCACTGCCCCTTTTTCTTATTTCTCAAAAAGAAAAAAAATGAAGACAATCTTTTTTTTACACAAATAATGAGATTATGTATCCTATGGTCCTTATGGTCCTCGAAAGAATATAAGGAATAATCAAAGGGAGTTTACTTCAACAATAGTTGGTATGATGTTTGATATTTCCATAAAAGAAATATCAGGAATACTTTTCTTTTTTTTTTTTAAGAAAAAGAAAAAAAATGCAGGGACACTAAAAAAAAAGACATATGTTAATGATATATTTAATTTTCCAAGTACTAAAGTGTGGCCACCGAGGGAAAATAAGCCAATTTTAATTATTAATTATAGACAAAATCTAACACATTTAAATGGTACATATAATATACATACATACATATATATATATATATATATATATATATATATATATATATATATATGTATATGTAGGTGGGTGTTCATTATTCAAGGTTAAAGACAAATCAAGCAGAAGATTCAATATCATCAAATACAATGCCATTTCTAAGCCTCCCACTCAAGGTAATACACCATTTTTTCCCTCTTCCTTCCCATTTTTTTCATTTAATTATTAAGAAAATTACATATATATATATATATATATATATATATATTGTTGTCACCAACCCGCAGAGTACAGCGATGTGCTTCAAAGTGGTGTGCCAGTTATAAAGTGGCATCAATTTGTGGAGGATGACATACAATCAGAAACTACTCCTCAAGTACATTTCTTTAATTTCCCTTTTTTTTAAGCTAAATTAATTCTCTTACGCATTAAGGAAAAGAAAATTACCATTTTACCTGGGATTAAAATTAGTTTGGTAATTTTTGTTGTTGGCATGGCATGGCATGCATGTAAAAATGGAAGTAATATAATAATGTCAGAGTTATCTGGAATTTATGTTTTTGGCGTATTGTTACGTATAAAGCATATAACCGAAACTCCCTAATTAACGTTGGCTTACTTGTCCATCATGCACCGCATTTTATACTCTCCATACATATTTTCAACTCTCCTTGCATGTCATCGGATTGGCTCAACTCATAAAACTTTTTTTCTTTTTCCATTTTCCTTTTCAATGAATACAATAATTATTATTATTTTTTTTTTTTTTGTCTCACTACGTCTCGAGTCTAGTATTCATTTAGTCTCCAAATTTTAAAATCTTACCCATTTAGTTTTCTAAGTGATTTCAACTTCATTCCTAAGTTTCAAAATGTTACAAATTTATCTCCGAGTTTTGAGTTTGTTTCAATTTCGTCGAGATGAAAAACAATTATTTTAAAAATTAATGGACAAATATCAACACTAGAGACGAAAAATGAATATTTAGTAAAAAATCGGAGAAACCAAATTGAAACTAAACGCAAAACTTAAGAACTAAGGTCTCGTTTATCAACTCATAATGAAAATTAGTGTTCATCGATTGTTTTTTATTATGTTTATTTAGAATTATAAATCTCCCACGTACCATTTAGCTCTAAATGATAATAATTACAATAAATGTGGCAACTTCATACTTCTTATACTGTAGCAGTATATTAACAAAAACATAAATCAATTGGTCGTCCTTCGCTTGTCGATGAGTTTGAAGTGGAGTCACTTTTTCAATTAACCACTTTCACTTGAATAAACATGGCGTAAATGTATGCATTAAAATTTGCAATATATAACACTAATAGTAAATAAGAATACTAAAATGACAGGTGTTGATTTCAAAAGAGATAGAAGAAAGAGTGAAGTGGATAAAGTCAATGCTGAGTTCAATGGACGATGGTGACATAAGCATCTCAGCTTATGACACAGCTTGGGTAGCTCTAATACCAACCAGCAAACAAAATGCTCCTCAGTTCCCATCTTCGCTTGAATGGATTGCCAACAATCAGCTCCCAGATGGGTCTTGGGGTGACGGCCAAATTTTCTCAGCTCATGATCGTATTCTCAACACATTGGCTTGTGTTGTAGCTTTGAAGTATTGGAATCTCCATCCCCAAAAGTCTCTCAAAGGAATGGATTTCCTTAACCAAAACATCTCCAAACTTCAACATGAAAATGCCGAGCACATGCCTATTGGCTTTGAGATTGCTTTCCCTTCATTGCTTCAATTTGCTCAAAAACTTAACCTCCAAATACCCACTCACTCCCCCATCTTGCAAGAGATCAACCATCGAAGGAACATCAAATTGACCAGGTATTACAATTACTACTAATGATAATTCCAAATAATATACATTTGTAGTATAGTCATACTTCAATGCATTTTGAGTTACACCCATATTTTTTACTACTCATTTCAATCATATAGCAATTATATAGAAAGGTTAGTGTAGGAAATTTTTTTAGAAAGACATTGATGTGTAGTAATAATTAGAATTGAAAAAAAAAAAAAAAAGGGATTTGAAGGGGATGGGGTGGGGTTGGGTGTGGATGGTAAATAATAAGAAAATGGGATGGGAAGGCACTAAGAAATGTTTGTCCAAAACAGGATACCAAAAGAAATAATGCATAAAGTGCGAACAACACTATTACACAGCTTAGAAGGAATGGAAGGTATGGAGGGTTTGGATTGGGAAAAGCTTCTCAAATTGCAATGTCAAGATGGCTCTTTCTTGAGTTCTCCTGCCTCCACTGCCTTTGCACTCATGCAAACCGACCACCCTAATTGCTTCAAATATTTGCAATCCATTGTCAACCACTTTAATGGTGGAGGTAAATTTAATTTTAAATCAAATATTTTCTTTCTTTTTTTAATTTAATTAATGTCTTGAATCTATTATCTTATCTTTAACATTTAACACGTACGGGTCCCGCTTGCTTTTCAGTTCCAAATGTGTACCCTGTGGACTTGTTCGAACATATTTGGGCTGTGGACAGACTGCAACGACTTGGAATTTCTAGATACTTTCACCCACAAATTGTTGAGTGTGTTAATTATGTGCGGAGGTATTAATCATTCTATTCTATTCAATTCAATTAAAATACTCTAATCAGTTGATTTATGAGATTAATTATCGTCTATTTTTTGCAAGACATTGGAGTGATAAAGGAATATGTTGGGCAAGAAATACGCAATTTCACGATATAGACGACACAGCCATGGGATTCAGACTCCTCAGATTGTACGGCCACGATGTTTCTGCGGGTAAAATTATAAAATATATGGTAATTAATGATTTGGAATAATTAAGGAATTAATTAATTACAATTTACAGATGTGTTTAAGCATTTCGAGAAAGATGGAGAGTTCGTGTGCATCGCGGGGCAGTCAACGCAGGCGGTGACCGGAATGTTCAACCTGTACCGGGCTTCCGATCAGGTAATGTTCCCCGGAGAGAAAATTCTTGAGGACGCAAAACAATTTTCCTCCAAATTCCTCAGACAGAAACAGGCCGCTAATGAGCTTTTGGACAAGTGGATCATCACTAAGGACTTACCCGGCGAGGTCATACTCTTTTAACTCACTTCATTATTTTTTATTTATATTACATACACATGATAACTGTAGTGTTGATGACTACCACTTTTACTATTAATAATTAGGTATATAACTACAATTTTTAACAATTATAAATATATAAAAAAAAAAAAAAAAAAAAAAAAATCTTAATAGGAGAAATATTTTATTAAATCTTAATACTGATGTCAAAATGGATATTTTAAACCTTTATTGCAGGTTGGTTACGCTCTCGAAGTTCCATGGTTTGCGAGCTTGCCTCGGGTCGAGACTCGTCTTTACATAGAACAGTATGGTGGCAAAAATGATGTTTGGATTGGCAAAACTCTATACAGGTCTCTACCCACTTTATGAATCCAATTTTAATAATTTACATATAAAAAGGTGAGCTTCTTAATGAATCGATGTATCGTTATAATTTTAGGATGTTTAAGGTAAACAATGACACATACTTGGAGCTTGCAAAATTGGACTACAACAACTGCCAACTATTGCATCAGATTGAGTGGGTTGATATTCAAAAGTAAGTTAACATTACTAATATTATCATCAATTTCATCATGATTAAGAAATTGATTGATTAATAGTTAATTACGGTTTGTTGAATAGATGGTACACAGAGAACAAGCTTCGAGATTATGGAATGAGAAGAACGAGCCTTTTGTTCTCATATTTTGGTGCAGTGTGTAGCATTTTCGAGCCAGAACGGGCTAATGAGAGGCTTGCATGGACCAAAACGGCTGCATTGGTCGACACCATCGAGGCCCATTTCAAGGACGCCGATGCCGACCAACGACGAGCCTTTGTCCAACAATTTACAACCTTGGATGCCTCTCAATCTTACGATAACAATGCATGGTACATCTTTTTTTCTTTAACAATAACAAATTATTATTTTTCAAATGATTTTTTTTTTAATTATTATTGATTATTATTATTTCGACTTTGGGATTTATTTTGCTGTCTTTTTCCACAAATCTTATACTTTATATATTTCTTGCTTACCATTATGTGGGAAAGTTTGTAGCATCCTATGTCTCTATTTGTGTCAATATCTTTGTGGATGCTTGTGTATCAATCTATATTCTTGTACAACAATAGTGGGGATTTTGTTTTATGCTTTGTCACACTGTAAAATAACACACTACAACACATTAATATACTATCTTGAACAGTTCTAAAACAAATGCCTAATTCCTTGCCTTGAAATTACCAAAGAAAAAAAAACACACACACACACATCTGGATCCAAGTATAGCTCCAATCTGACATAAAAAAGAAAACAGGCATATAAATTAGCAATAAAAACGTCTAGCCTTTATCATATCTACCAACTCCTTTAATTATAGTATTACTAGACCTTATTCCATAACATTCCTACATGTTTGTCTTCTATTGCTTTAATTTTTCTATTTTCTAAACCTTGCAAAAAGTAAAAAGAAAGAAAAATCTCATTGGTCTTGGTTAGTAATCATTAACTGGTTAGTTGAGAGACTGGGAATCTAGTTTGGAAAGAGAGTAAGAAGCAAAAGGAAGATGGGTTATTATTGATAATGAATGAACATGATTGAAGAAAATCTCAATTGTTGTTTGTAAGAATGAATGGGGAGAAGAAGAAGAAGTTGGGTGTGGGTTTGTGTGGGACAATTATTGGTGGAAAAAAGAAGTCAAGTGATGTGTTAGAGAAAGAATAAAGATATGGGTGTTTGAAAAGTCGTTGATTTTGGGATTTGTTTTAACAGGAGATCAAGCAATGTGCAGCAAAAGGGAGGACAAGGACTAGTTGGGATTTTGCTTCGAACCCTAACCAATATCTCTTTGGATATACTGGTGTCACACGGTCTCGACATCACGCACCATTTGCATCAAGCTGTGAGATTTCGTTTTGCTTTTGTTTTGTTTTGTTTACATCACCATCTAACTCCATAATGCCATTCAACACTTTACTTACATTCAAGTCTCTCAACAACTTTTTTGAATAGTAGTCAATTCCTTCATATCTCTTTTCTATTTTCGAAATTGAAAAATACATATCACATCATACCCTATCACAAACTACACATACTGAGTAGACATGAAGTAGATACAAAAGCAAAGGGGAGAAATTCCCATCACAATCATCAACAGAGAGAAATTCTGTCCATTGGCATAGGGCCAAGAGAATGCAGATAGTTAACTTCGAGTATTTTAATTTTGTATTTGGTACTTGATAAATTAATTATTAATGTTTTCATTGATTAAAATATAGTGGAAAAAATGGCTGTTTAAGTGGCAAGAGGATGGAGATGTGCACAAGGAAGAGGCAGAGTTATTGGTCCAAACAATAATTCTCAACTCGGGCTGTTCAACTTTGGAGGATCTGTTGTCCAATCCTCAATATCAGAAACTTTCCTACCTTACAAACAAAGTGTGCCATCAACTTGGTCACTTTAAAAAGCACAAGGTGAGTGTTTTATACAGAGGCACAACCCATTGCAACCCCACATAATAAAAGATTATATTCCCCATCCCTTTTTCCCCCTTAATTCATTCATCACATTGCCACACATTGACCTTCCTTTTTTCGCCCAGCTTAATCCTTGGCCTCGTATAACACTGAAACTTAGGTTCTTTTACGGTAGGCCAAAGCACAACCAAAAAAAAGAAAATAATAATAATAATTGAGCTTTGTTTTATTCCATCAGGTAACCAACGGTGGTATCTATAAGGAGAAAACAGACAACAAAATGCCCCCAGAGATAGAAGAAGACATGAGGAAACTTGTGCAGCTGGTGATCCAAAACTCCTTAGATGGCAATGACATTGACTCGCAAATCAAGCACATATTTCTAACGGTAGCAAAAAGTTTGTACTATGCAGCCTATTTCGATCCTTGGACTATCAACTACCACATTGCCAAGGTCCTATTTGAAAGAGTCTTCTAATCCTAGCTAGCCTAGCCACACAGCACAGCCACAGCCATGTTGTATTGTCAATTTTTGTATATCCTTTCACCTCATGGAACACAAAAACTTTGGTCAATGTTTCGTCTGTCAATAAAAGAAAACATCATCTTTAAAATCCAAATCATTGCTGCTTTGACAGCGATTTAATGTGAGACAACTCGATCAATCGATATCGATTTGAATTGCTTCTAAACAATTGGTCTAGTAGTTAATGGGATAAGGTAGATTGTAGGTTGCAGTAATATAAGATAGTGGAGATGTATTTTGCAAACCACATAGAAATGTTTGGAAGGGAAGTTGTTTCGAATTTTTCTGTTGTAATAGTTTTTCCTGTTTACAGGCTGCCTTATGAAACAATGGCAGACAATGTGTCACATACAAACACGTGAAGTGTTTGGGATAAGTGGAATTTCTCAAAACCTATAAATACATATAAACATTTACATATATTCCCTAAGATTAGGCTTCCGGATGTGGAAAAGAGCATCAACAAATACTTGGTATTCCCTCCTATTAAGTACAATGGAATTGGTACCTCGCAATACACAGTTAGGTTGACTAGGTTTGTGGTTGAGCTTCGATGTGCCTTTTCTGATTTGGAGTTTCTCCTGCAAAATGGAGAGGAGAAAGTCGAAGAATGCACCAATGGAGAGAGTGGTGCTAACAATAGTAAAACTTAAACTAAGACCTCGTTTGGTAACTACAACTTCTATAATTTGATTTTAATGTTTTTGTTGTCTACCTTTTGGGAGTGTTTTAAAATCTAAACCAAAACTTAAAAATTAAAAAAATAGTTTTTAAAAACTCTTTTTTAAAAAAAAAAAAAAAAAAAAAATTAGCTAAAAATTCAAATGTTTGTAGGAAAAAAAATAAAAACATATAATTAAAAAATGGTGTGAAACAAGTATAATTTTAAAAAACCAAATAGTTACCAAATGAGACATAAAAGTTTGACAAAATTTTAGTCAGCTCAAAAGTATACCACAACTCTCCACTCTAGAACCAACATTTTCTATACTGTTCTGAGCGAAAGACTATGGATCCCTATCTCAAAGTGTGATTATACAATTTAATATGGATCCCTATCTTAAAGTGTGATTATACAATTTAAGGCCTCTTAAATAATCACTGAATTCAAGAGTTAAAAGACATGTTTGATAAGCCCTGTTTAGAAACGATTTGGTTTTTGAGTTTTTGTCTTCAAAAATTAAGTCTATACTAAATTTCTTCTTTTGTTATCTACTTTTTGCCAATGATTTAAAAAATCAAGCCGAAATTTGAAAATTAAGATGCAAATCATTGTAAGAAATAGAAAGAAATAGGCTAATTTTCAAAAACAAAAACCAAATGAAAAATGGTTACGAAAAAGACCTTAATTTTTTGTTTTTGAAAATTAAGCTTGCAAGCATTTCATCATCTATGAGTTTTTGTGTTTTGTCATCTTCGTTTTAAATTTATTTTCAAAACCCAAGCAAATTTTGGAAAGCTAGAAAAAGTATTTTTAAAAAATTTATTTTTGTTTTTAAAATTTAACTAAAAATTCTAATATTATGAAAATCATGGTAAGAAGACAAGTATGATTTTGGAAAAAAAAAAAAAAAAAACAAAACACAAAATCAGTATTAAACAGGATCTAAATTGTCAGACTTAAAAAAGATTTATCAATACATTTTCAATACTCTTGGTTCAAATCAAATAAAGAAGGAAAATGATAGTTTAGGAATCTGAACTTCTCATTTCTTTTCATCCCACAACCCAAAAGTTTCAGATGTTTAAGTCTAATTCATTTAATATATTCTTAATACATCTATGGAGTAACTGTGGGATTTGGTGCACTTTTATTCTCAGCTTCCCTATCGAATCTGTTCTCCCCATAGTGCTGATTAGCACATTGATCGAGACACATGAATTGTAATCAACTAAAGACCAATTACCCAAAATATCTAGTTCAGACATTGCAAATCTGGAGGTTGATATGATTGATTTCATTTTCAAACAAAGATGATGTAATCACGAAGCCCATATAGTGCTAATGCCACTTCATATAAGAATGTTACTTGGATATATTTTTTGGGTAGTCAAGGGTGAGTGAAGACAACAAAATCTAGTTATGGGCTTGTCTAGATATCATTAGATGTTATTGTACACAATATAATTTCAGCATAAATCTTACATTCAAAGAATAAAGAGGTATCCATCTATTAGATTAACAATCAAGATGGCAAATCAGAAATTGTATACGGAACTCTTAAACCACAAAATGCTTAAGGAAACGACAGAAAGAATGAAAGGATGCAATGTGTCGGCAAGAACAAAATCAGTGGATTCGATAAGCACTGACCAGTGATATGGCATTGGGAGGCATGTGAAGCGCACCCTGAGCGTTCCATCTGAGATGGGCTGGCATTGTTGGCTCTCTCTGTGTGGCAGTTTCATTTGATACGGTTAAGTGTTCGAAAATCTGGGGTTTTGGGATATGGGAACAAAATATTTTTATGATTTAAGAAACAGAGAGAGAGAACTGGGAGTCCGGGATTGGGAAGAAGACAAACAAAAATGGGTTGCATTTTTTAGTGCATCTTGTCTTGTTTCCTTCTTGGTTCTTGCGAATGCGACATCCATAAAATCCTCAAAGCATAACAATGGATGACATTGCTACGATTCTTCACCACATTTGCTTGTTTTCTTTTTCTGGAACGGGAAGGAGTGGACAGTGAATTAAGGCTTCGAGCCCAGCAATGTCCTTGGGTTCAACCCTTATGATGAAGAAGCTCGTTGACGCTTGTCCTTCAATATGGGCCACCAGAAAGATAACAATGAATCGAGAAGGAAAAATGGAGCCCAATATGTTAAATTGCCTAGGCCTACTTTCACCAATTGTAAAATAACCCAAAAGATAACAAATCTACGCCAAATTTAAAACAAGACATTTTTAGGTAAGACATCCTCTTTACTCCACCTATTTCAAAAAAGTTTTTAAATTAATTTTTTTTTAATAAATATTTTTAATATTATTTTTGGATAAATTTATCTTTTATTATTATTATTTTTATTTCCAATTTTTATATATATTCTTATATTTTTGAAATTTTCTTAACGATGGATAGAGAAACTGGATTTCTTATGGAGACAGAAGTTGTATTTAATATGATTTTTTTCATATTTTCAAACGGAGAGAAAATATATATTTATTTGTTGAGATTTTTTCTTTATTTAATTTAATTGGAGAGAAACAAATGCATTTATTTGTTGAGATTTTTTCCTCTATTTAATTTAATTGGAGAAAGAAAATATATTTAATGAAATTTTATTTTTTTATTTTCGTTGGTTTCATTATTTTTATTTTTTTTTTTGGATTCATGGCTATTTAAAATACATCTCATATAATTTTTTTAGGTATTTGAAAATATTCTAACCAATATATGAAATATACCACACCATATAAATTAAAGATGATTCAATGCTTGACATAAATCATATTCGAAATATACCACGATATATAAATAATATTGGCTTAATGTTCGACTTAAGTCACAATATATATCATAAATTTCATTCACAGTATATATATCCATTTAAGTAATCAAAATCCCAACACATCAAAATTTGTATATATCACAATATACATGAAATCTAAATAAAAAAAAACTCTCATTTAATTTTTATATTCTAAGAAGCGGGCCTCGAGCTTTGACTGTGCCCCTGCCAAGACCGTCGTCCTTAGAAATTCCAGTAGAATATACGGCTATGGTTGCAGCTATTGGGAACGTCGTCACGCATGCCGTGGTGGGACAACTAAGGGGCATGGTGGACGAGCAGATAGCCCAGCACATACAATCACAACATGCGCCATCCTCGTCAGTCCCGTTACCACCAGTTCAGAATCAAAGATAGAGCCACGAGTCGGACCGTGGCGGGCCCTTCTTTGGAAGCTAGATACCTGCGAGATTTCAAGAAGTATGATCCCCCGATGTTTAACGGGTCCTTGAAAAACCCTACAAATGCAAAATTATGGTTGTCCACTGTTGAAGGGATCTTCCAGTACATGAGGTGTCCAGAGAAGCAAAAGCTGCAGTGTGCCGCTTTCGTTCTCATCGACAATGCCAAGCGCTGGTGGCGCTCGGCTGAGAGAATGATAGAAGCAGTGGAGGGCAAGCCACGTGGGATCAGTTCAAGGAGCAGTTTTACGAGAAGTACTTCTCTGCTCATATAAGGTATAACAAGCAGACTGAGTTCATGAACTTGAAGTAGGGAACCATGACAGTAGAAGATTATGAAGAGGAGTTTGACAAATTGTCTTGCTTTTCCCCTGACCTAGTGTTTACCGAAGCAAAGAGTGTTGAAAGGTTTGGGTAAGGACTCCGAGACGGGGTGCGAGGTATTGTACAGGCTATGGAGCCTCCCACTTTTGCTGCAGCCTTCCGAGCGGCAACACGCGTGGGTTATCCTTCAGGAATAGAATTCCTAAAGTCCCTGACGGAGGAACCGACCCCTGACCAGAAAAGGAAAGTTAAGCAAAAAGCTCCGAGACCTCCGCAGAAGGTCTAGAGTACAAGCAGGTCAGTAGGGCCTAACGACAGGCAACGAATTCAGGAGGAATTTGGAGGGAACGACCGGTGTGCAAGTCATGTGGGAAGTGTCATTAGGGACGCTGGCCGATTGGCACAGGGACTTGTTTCAGATGTAAGCAAATAGGGCATACGGCAGACCAATGCCCTAGCAGTGGTTCTGAAAGTGTAGGAGATTAACCCCCGAGTTCGCATTAGGGTAGTTCAAACTGACAGCAGCAGAAGGGTTGGGTTTTTGCCACCAGTCATCGGGAAGCAGAGCACTCGGGAACAGTGGTGACAGGTACGCTCCCAATCTTGGAACACTATGCCTTAACGTTGTTTGACTCTTGCTCATCCCACTCTTTCATTTCTTCGTTGTTCGTAAAGTATGCCATGTTAGTTTTGAAACCTTTGGGTTATGTTTTGTCAGTGTCTACACCGTTAGGAGAAATTATGATAGCAAGTGAAAAGATAAAAGCATGTCCGTTAGTTAATTTGGGAAAAGGAAGAGGGAATTAGGATTCTAAAGGGTGGGGACCTCAGGTTGCATGTAAAGAAAAAAAGGGATTTTTTTTTTATTCTTCCTCCTCCAGCCGTACGCCCCCCTTCATTGTGCATCTCTACTCCGCCGCTCGACCGTGGGTCCCTAGCCGCGTAAGTTTTCGCCATTCTAGTCGTGCCTCGTCGATCATTGCCTTTTTTTCTTCCCTGTCTGTTGACCTGACGCAAACGAAGCCACTAAAGCCTGGGTTCGCGAGGCCCTCGTCTTCGCCGTCGATCGACTCCGAAACCGCCAAACACTGATGTCGCGAGCCTTCACCGTCGACCCAAAACGTCGATCGGACAACTGAAGATGCAACTCAGAGCTGTGTCATTTCCAGTCGGACGTCCTCTCCGTCCACTTGTCACTGGTTCGGGTCGCCGTGGATCGTGGTGATTCCGACCGTTCTGTCTAGTAGGGTAAGTTCAGTTCCTTGTTTGGCAACCCATTGTCTCTTGAGATGTTGGGACCTTAGCTAACCTTCACCATGGAATTTGTGATTGGTTTCAAGAACGTGTGGTGGTGAAGGAAGTTGTTGAGCGGAGCAAGGGTTTGTTTTGGGCTAGTTCATATCCTAAGGTAAGTGGTTTACTGTCGATTGCCCTAAGATTTTGATAAGCCTTCTGAGAAATTTTTATGTCATATGTGAGTAAACTGTGATGAAATTTGTTATTAGTAATTATGCTAAAGTTGACGTATGAGAATACTATGATGCGTACTGTGATGAAGTTGGATGTAAGGGTTAAGGGGATACTGTGATTAGGTGCATGAGTAGGCTAGGGGTAGTGTGCTAATGTTGATATATGAATAGACTGTGATAAGGCTTGATGTATGAGTAGACTGTGGTACAGTTGATGTTTGGGTAACGATGTTAAAGTTTGATGCTGATTCATGGCCTTGATTGATGTCTGGGATTGTACTGACTGTTTGTATGCTTATGTCCATATGAGATTTTAATGGTTGTTAGTGTTACCATTGGGCTATGCACATCGCATGTGTGAACCTTCGAGCCCATACTCTATGCTTATGTACGGTGTCCTTTTTGGGATGACCACTTGTGTTTATGTCTGTGACCTTTGTATCACTACTTATGAAAGCGTGTCTTTGGGTTCGCCCCTTATGCCTATGCTTATGCCTATGTCTATGATGTCCTTGTGCATCTTGGTCCAATGGAAAGACTAACAGATCACTAAGTAGGCCCAGTAGTGGGCTACTTACTGAGTATTATTTTATACTCACCCCTTCTTTTCCCTATTTTTCAGGTAAGGGTAATGACAGACTGGCGTATGACAAGAGAGATCCGTGACCTGGCCATTAGGATGATTTGTTACTTCCGCACTTAGTATCTTGTCTTAAAGTTTGGTTTAAGAGTTAGATGTTTTACACTTTCATGCAAAATATATAAATTTTATTATTTGACTATTTAATTGCCTTCATTTTAAAGTAGGGTTTAGGGGTACCCTGAATGGTAAATTTTTTATTTTATTTTACTTTTTTTTTTGTTTAGTTTATTTATTATTATTTAATTATGTTTTCTTATCTTTGCTCATTTGAGCATTATTAAATAAAATTTGACTCTTTTATTTGATGGTTTAAAAGAAATTGTATGGTTAAACCTATGCATGCATGAAGTAGCGTTATAGAATGTGGTAGGGAAACTAGAGTCGTTACAATAACCCTCAATCTTTATCTCTTATTCTTCTTTAGCCATGGTCGCCACGGATTTATATAGGCGGTTAGATCTTGGTGTGTGGCACAAATGAAGGGAGCAAACAGCGAATGGGAGATAAAATCAACGAGAAGACAACTAGCGACTTACCTCGGCGAGCCACGATTGACGACCAAAAGTCAATGATGATGGAAAACGATTGATGAACGAGGATGAACGATCGATTCCGACAGGCGAATGATCGATGAATGAGGACGAATGGCGCGCCGCGGACTAGCGAACGGCGATCTTGGTCGAATTCGACGGGCGAACGACAGACTAATGAAAGACGAAGGCGGTGATCGGCCGAATCCGATGGGCGAACGACGGTAGCAGAGGGGTGTGAAATCGCTGGAAGAAGAAAAGTTGTGTGTGGGACCAATATATATATGTATGTGTGTAGGGAGGGGGAGGGGGAGGGGGGACCAAGGGCTAAATTGTAAATAGCCACTGAAATTAGTGAAAAAACAAAATTCAATAAGCCTTTTTTTTTGTTAAAAAAAAAAGAATATTCAAAACATTAATGTTATATAACCCCTATTTTAAGGTTTTTTTATGTCGAAACCCCTTAAAATAATTGGCAAAACATAGCAAAGTCCATTTTCAAACATTTTAAAATTACTAAATTGCCTTCACTTTTAATTCGACCTATGCTAGTAATAGACTCACTTTTAATTACTAATCGTGCTTTTAAAAAATCAATTGTAAAAAAAAGTAAAATAGTATTAGCTAAATTTTAACTTAAACATGAAAAGTTAAGTTAGAGTGTTTGGTAAATTAAAAAAAAAAATCATATTATAGGTATAATAACTAAAAAAGACTTATAATCAATTTTTTTTTTTTTTTTGTAATTTAAAATTTCAAATAATTGTTTAGTATAAAAAAATTTGTTTGTTATAGATTAGTTTTTAAATATTAAAGAAAATATCTCTATTTAAAAAATAAATATAGTATACTTTAAAAAAACAATACATTTAATTCATGAAAAATAGAAAATTGATTTGATTAGGTGAGAAATAGATAAATATATAAAATAAATATTCATTTTAAAGTAGAAAAATTAAAACTAAATATTATTTAAAAATTCTACCTAATTTTAGGAGAATTTAAAAGAAGTATCCTAAAATTCTACCTAATTTTAGGAGAATTTAAAAATTAGAAGGATACTTCTTTTAAATTCAACCTGAAATTAACATGTTTTTAAAAGTGATTTTAAATAGATTTAATTTAAATTTATTTTACCAAACACAAAAAACCGTCAAGATTTTTTCCAAATGTTTTTTTCACACAGTTAACACAATGACAAACGTAACCTAACACTGATAGATTCTATTAGTTATAAGAGTCTATCACTAGTCATAAATTTGAATCATGCACAATTTTTTATATTATATTATATTTATCTTTTATATATATTTAGTCATCTAGGAAAAACAAGAAATGGACAACTCTTTGAATAGGTAGAATGATTATCTGATAGGCTGAAAATGTGATAATTTAATACTAATAAGATTTTTTTTTTTATTATGAGATTTATAATGGGTAACACTGATGACTTTTATAAGTGCTAGACCACTGTAATTAATAAAACTTTAAACTTTATGGGGGGCGTTTGGCTCATGATAAAAGTAGAGAATTGAGTTGAGTTAAGTTGGTAATTATTATTTAGAGAGTTAAATTATCTGGATAGTTAAATTTTCTGTGTTTGTTGTGCAGAGTTGAGTTGAGTTGGTAATTATTGTCTATTTCTAATGTGTAGAGTTGAGCTGAATTGAGTTTGAAAGTCTATGTTTGGGTACTAAGTTGAGTTGAGTTGGGGTATGTTTTTGTAAATGAGATTGGTTTTCTTTATTTTTTGTTTTGTTTTGTTTTGTTTTGTTTTTTTACTTTTTTTTTTCTTTGCTATTGTTGATTAATTTTCAACTATACACCTATTTTCTCAACCTTTTATGACATAAACTGAAAAAACTCTAGTTTTTTTTTCAATTTATAAAACATAACAGATTCTTTTCAATGTATTCTTTTCAAAAACTATAAAAACTCTAATCCTCTTTAATCTGTAAAACATACCATCAAAATACATGTCATATTGCAGCTCAATTACTTTGAGTTGGTATATTATATGTATGTATATTGCATCTTGCTAACTTAAGATTATTATAAAAAAATTAACATGTTGTACACATAAACATTGAATAACTGGATAACTTAATAGTTTATGTTTATATAATACGGATCGTATATGTCGAACTGAAATTGTACATAGAATAATTACCTTTCATTTCATAATGATGGTGAAAATGTGATAGCATAGTACAGTTACATTCTTCTTAATATCACAAAAATTATATCAAACGACCTAACATGTGGCCGTTCCAAAAAACAAATTGACAAAATATATGTTTTTGGGTTGAAATATTAGGTAGTCAGTCTAGTAGGTCCGAGCAAGTAGGCGTGTGTAGATCTTGAAATGATGAATTATGTTTAGAATTAATGAACTTAGGTTAATTACAAAATGACAAGTCTTGACAAATGAGCACATCACTCATGTCCTACTATCTCAAGCCATGTATACATTACGATCAACCCACAAATGAAGTCTACTACAGTTGCAATAGTTTTACTACATTGCCCTACACACTATTTATTAACTGGTCCATTAGGGACAACCATAATTGGTCTAGCACGCGTTGTACAATAAGACCTATATGCATGCTCTGCTTCATCAAATGTTTTATATGACTTGTGTAATGCCCCTTTGTACTCACTAACTTGACTATGACATTTGTGTCAGGATATGTAGATCTCTGTGTTACGGCCAATGAATATCACATGGAATTTGTGTTTTTTCATCTACCTATATTTTCAAAATAAGTGTAGTCAATATCGTGATAAGCGTTGAGGTGAAGAGTTTTTTGAGGATTTAGGATTCAGGAGTTCTAATGCTTATAGTTTAAAGGTTCTCATGCAACCCTTTACTACTTATATGTGTCATAAATTATGCAACTAGATATTCTAGTTGACAAATTATACGTATATTTATGTAAAATCGAAACAAGTCTAGATAAGTATTATAATAATTGAGATTATTGGATTTTTCTAAGATATATTACAATAGTTGAGAACGAATTAGCCTACAATTTAAGCATACTCTAAAGTTTCAATAAATGCTTAAATTGTGTAATTAATAAAATAATATAATCTAAAAATATCATACATAAAGAGTTTGAAGAAAATTATATTAAAATAATACATAAAAGAGTTTATGTAATTAATAAAATAAATATCATCTAAAATTGTCATACATAATGAGTTTGAAAAAAATTATATTAAAAAAAAGATAATACTTTTATATTATAAAATAAATTAGTTAAAAAGTCAAAATTTGAGGATTAAAAATTTGAAAAAAAAAATATATGAAAATTTAGATCTAGCCAAAATAAATTATAGAGTTGCTTACAAATATAAAACTTTGCCCAACTTTTATTACATACATAGCAAAAATCCAAGAAAATTGCAACTATGAGAAAACTTGATTCCAACCCATAGTAAAGGACTAAAAAGGCCATCTATTACCATCGCACCATCGATCCAATTTCAAATTTGTTCCAATTTTGCTTTCGTAAATCCTAACATCAGACAACCCAGCTTCAGACGACAACGATCAACGATTTGTTTTCAAAAACCCTACCACTGACCTTGCGAATCAGAAGCGAGAGAGGGCAGCGACGACGAGCGGCTGGGGGCTAAGACAGTCTTTGTCTGAGGAAAAGGCTCTTCCGATTGCGATTGAAAAAGATGGATGAAGGATTTGAGCTCAAGCTTTAGATATTTGAAACAATTTAGGTAGATAAGTTGGAGAGCTTCTAATTTGGGATTTGCTCATTCTTCGATCATCCTCTTCCTTGTTTTCTTCCATTCCAAGCATGAGATTCTTTTTGTGTATGTCTCATTCTCTCTAGACTACTGCCATGGAAAAAGTGTAGTTTCATGTTTTTTTTTTTTAAAAAAAAAAATCACTGAGAACCTATCATTGAATTTGTTTTTATTGGAATACAAGTAAATACATAGTTTTACTATTGTCATATATATATATTAAAGTCTATCGGTGATAGATTTTTATCACTAATTGATTTGAATGATGTTAAGTTTATTTTTATAGAAGGTAAGTAAAAACATGGTTTTAATGTTTCTACATGGTTTTAATGTTTCTTCTTCTTATCATTATCATTATCATTATCATCAAAGTCAGCCAATGATAAAAATGATCGACTCAAATATTGAATTATTTAAGGTTTATCAGTGATAGGTTTCTATCACCTATAGACTTGAAGAACATTGAATTTATTTATCATGAAAAGTAAGAAAAAGTATAATTTCACTGTGTTTTTTTTTGTTGTTGTTTAGTTGATTGATTATTGTTATCATGTATTAAACTTCAGTGTTTTTTTTATTGAAATTTATTGGTTTATATCACTGATAAACTTAAAGAACATCAAAATTATTTTGCATGAAAATTAAGAAAACATGTAAATTCAAGGCTTTTTTTTAGTTGATTGATTATTGTTAGTGTGCATTAAACATCAAATGTGTTTTTTATTGGAGTCTATCAGTGATAGGTTTCTATCAACTATCGCCGATAGATTTGAAAATGTTGAATTTGTTTTTCATAAAAAGTAAGAAAAAGTGTAGTCTCATTGTTGTTTAGTTGATAGACTATTGCTATTGTGCTTTTAGACTTCAAATATGTTATTGATTGGAGTTTATCTGTTAGACTTGAAGTGGTGAAACCAAATCGTGATAGGGTCTATCACCGATAGACTTCACCACTTCGATGGAAGTGTTTATCACTATTTTAACAGATGGGTAAGGGAAAGACAACTATGGAATGTGAACCAATAAAAAAGGGGCAACAATAACCTTTAAACTTGAAGAATCATCAAGCAAAAGACCAAAAGATTGCAAGATGCCAAAAGAATGCAAAAGTCCATAAGAAAGCTTTCTCAAAACAAACAAGAGATATTCTTCTAGAATCAAGGATTGTGCCCCTAGTTTTGACTTAAGAATCTCCCAAATGTTTATATAGTACTTTAGTTTTTATAGTACCTTAGCTTTATGGATATTATAGTACCTTAATTTTGTAGATATTGTAGTATCAGTGTAGAAAAGATAAGTGATAGACTGTACAGTGAAATAATCTTCATATGTCTTGATTTTCGTCATATTAATATAAAAAATGTTAGATTACAGGTTGAATCATTGCAATTTATATGCATTTGTGATGGACTAGAAAAGATAAGTGATAGACTGTAAAAAATATAAATTTCTATTATAATTTTACTATTATAATTATAACATTGATAGACTAATATCCTATAATTATGTATAAAAATGAATAAAAGACAGAGTTGATCAGTGATAGACTAAAATCAAAGATAAACTTAAAAACAAGTCTATAAGTGATAGCTATTATCACTAGTAGACTTGGGCCTATCAATGATAGACTCGAGATATGAGTCAAAGTAAACTAGTCTATCGACTCGTATTGAAAAGGCCATCACTACCTTGCAAAAGAAAAAAAACTTATGGCATAAAAATGAATGAACTAACTGAGGAAGACTCCAAAAGAAAAATCACACAGTACCATTAAATTAAGCTATGAATCCTACAAAATCACAAATGAATTCAAATGATTCCAGTTGTATGAAGAAATTGAGAAAAAGAGAACAAAATCGACAAAAACATACAAAACACAAAAGAATCGATAGTAAAGAATCTAGAAGCATATCGCCATGGCCGAGAAAATAGAAGAAATCATGGTGAAGAATCACCGAAAATCACAGTGAAGAATAGGGAAAAAATCAAGGAAATCGAATATAATCTAGAAGCATATCGACATGGACGAAAACACAGAAGAAACCATGATGAAGAATCGCCAAAAAATCGAAGCAATCATGGTGAAGAATCGACAAAAAATTGAAGAATTACAGTCGAGAATTGGCCAAAAACCAAAGAAATCACGGTGAAGAATCAAGAAAAAGGGAGAATACCAACAATACGCATGCGAGGCTACGAAAATTGATAAAAATGGAGAATAACATAAAATTGCGTACAAATCTTTTTTCCATTTAAATCAAGGGCATTTTAGGAACATACATCAAGCAAATCACGGTATTAACAAAATAATAAAATAATATTAATAATAATAAATCTATATTTGCAATTTTTTTAAAAATTTCCTATAACCTTAATTAATATACACTAAAATGTTACTCATTACAATTAGGGATAATGGTAAATATAGACATTAGACCCAAAGTATTAGCAAATATAACCAATGTAAAAAAAATTACAAATATGACCAAATTTAAATAGTCTACGAGTGATAGACTATATTATTGGTAAGAGTTTATTAGTGAGAGACCATATCTAATAGACTTAAAGTCTATCAATGATAGAAATCTATTGTTGATAGACTTATCTATATTTGCAAATTTTTTTTAAATGATGTTATACACTTATTATTATTCCTAAAAATGCTACCAATTGCAATTACCCTTACAATTATCCTATATTCTAAAAAGATGACCCTTTTTATCTTATACTTAAAACTTTAATTTACAATGTGGTAACATATTAGAAAATAATTACTGAAAATTTGATTATTGTTAAAAGTAATTTTAAGACTTGTTAAAAGCAATTTTAAGACATTTTTCATTTTATTCATATGCTTATGATGTTCAAAAGGTACCAACTTTCGTTCCTATGCTTATGATGTTGAAAAGGTATTAACTTTTGTTTTTTATGTTTATTCTTATACTTATATTTTCTTTGCCGGAGATTTTATGCTATATTAGAAAATATTACATGGAACTTTTGTTCAGAATTGATCTTGGTTACAATATTCTTACAATATTAAACGTAACTTCGTTCTAAGGCATTACAATAAAGATTTACTACATTGAAAAAGTTAAAAAAAAAACAGAGGGAATATATATATTTTTTTCCAGTATTTACCGTACAACTATTTTGAAAAAGATTAATTTTATGTATTTATAGTTATTCTTTATATAAATAAAAAAACATATCTTTTTTTTTTCTATTCTATTCCCATTTGCAATTTTGTTTTTAATTTTACAGAAATTATAAGACAAAATAAAATGAACTAAAAATTAAACCAATTTAAATTTATAGATGGAATTCTAAAATAAAATTTATAAATTAAAATTTAAAACGAATGTTAAACTATTTGCAATGAATCAAAGTCCATAACAATGTCAATATACATGTGAAAAATGCAAAACCACAGTGCATTACAAATGTTCACCAAGTCAAGCAATAAATAGTAGACTATAACAAATATTACTCCGAATGTAAAACTTACGAACTTCAACCTAGTTACGAATGTATGTTCGATTAGTTTGGGTCATACACGGAAGTAAAATATGTATGGTTAGACCAAAGGGTAGGTCAATACTGTAGGATTGTATCAACAGCAGCGGAAGCACAAGGATCATCTAAGCACTCAAATTCACTAATTTTGGCAAAATATAAAGCATACTTTTGCAGAAAAAAGTGAGTTTCAAGACATACCTCTTGTAGAACTTCTTCAAAGCTCCTTCACCAGCTGCAGTCTTCTCCAAATCTTGTTGTAGACCACCTCAAGATCTTCCCCACTATTCTCTTGGCGCTCTAGATTGAGTTGTGGGACTCAAAACAAGCTTGAATCAAGGGTAGAAAGAGAAAAGCTCACTGCAGTAACCTTGTTGAAGAACCATTTCTTCAACTCGAATTTTCTCTAAAATTCTCTATAGATTGCATGCCCGATTTTCACTTCAATCTCTTCATTATATTACAGATCAACATGTAAAGAGAAGAGTTGCATGAATGTAGCTCATGCTTGGAGAATACAAGGCCAAGATATTGCTTCATGTGTGAGCTACTTAGGTGATGGATAATGGAAAAACCCTTTTTTCCATTTTGTCTGTTTTTGGTTTTTACTTTTCCAATTTTATCTAAAATCAAAATTTTGATTTTATAAAGTCTATTTTAATTTTTAAAAAATGAAAAAAATTAATTAATTTCATAAATTAATTATTAAATAAAACTTAATTAATTTAATATCAAATATTAAATTAATTTTAACACATATCCATCTTTATATATTTAAATCATATTTAAATATATAAATTCTCCTATTCCGTTTAATTCTAAAATTAAACATATAATTATATCTCATATAATTACTAATTCCCTTAATTCTAATTTGAACGTTTCAAATTAACTTATCACGCTATTCTAGAGCTAGTCCATTACGAGTTAGTAGGGGACCTCGTAGACTTACAGATCATGGGCTCTAACGATCCGAAATTAATTGGCCAAACTCAATAGACCAAATTAATCTTCATTCGTTAACTAATGGGTCACTCCACTAAAGCCCATAGTTGCACATCCCTCATTGTAGATATATTATGTCCACGTGATTTAACCATAATCAGCAAGTCGACCATTCACAAGTTATTCGTAATTACAACTAGGTCAAATATCTGTTTTACCTCCGAGATTACATCTTATTCCTCAAGTCCTTACTGATCCTCTAATGAACAACTGGTTTGTGATCCAATCACTAAACCAAACTCTCTCAGCTAGTGAGAGGGTGGGGCCCCTTGTTCAAGACATGGATTCATTACTTGAGAGAACAACCTTTCTCCTATCTCTAAATTGGATAGGTGTGAACTCTGTCTTGCACCCTATGTTCCCAACTATCTATCCAGTCTTACCCCTGAAATGGGAGTCTTATTGAGCTGCCGCTGTTGAGTCAACCCTCAACTATACAAATCTAAAAGCAATCCTGAATAAACAGGATTCATAGTTAGCTCAGAATTAAGATCGAGTTACGTAGGTCATCTAGGTGAAATAGTCAGTCTTAAACAGTAAACAACGTTATAAAGTAAGAGTGACTTATTTCTTAGTCTTGGTCTTATGCAAACTAATTGCATAGGACGCCCACATTTTTCATGTCATAACATGTACAAATTAGGATCATCATATGTAGCACTTTGTAACAACTACAGAGTAGGTCCCATCCAACGGTGTTACCAGAATAAGGTACCCAATCTCATTCATATACCATAGATCATTTTGACTATTTACTCGAACCCGATCCACTCTTATGTCTCCACATAAAGTTCAAATACTCATACAATAGTCATGGGTCTTAGTTTATTGGATTTAGACTTTCATACAATTTATGATATCAATAACAAGTATATTGATAACAAAAAATGTTTATTATTTTACAAACTGTGAGTTTTTAGGACATAAAACCCAACAAATACGACTAAAGTAAAAATAAAATATATTAGAATATACCTTGTGATTATGTTGGGAGTGAATCGTACTTGAGATAGTCCACATGTAGGGGGTAGAAAATAGATGTTGCCTAACAAAAACATGAAAATATTAATGATTAGATCTTACTTAGAATATAAGGAAGGAATGAAGCATACCTTGTGTAAGGCAATCTTTCATTTGTTAGCTACCTTATATGAATGGAATAAGGTTGAAGTTAGAGGCAGAAGAAGGAAACAAAACATTACAACAACTAAACCACACATATGAGAATGTAAAAATGGTTTAAGGAAAACTTGAAAAAAAAATTAGAGTAGGGACGTACCAACACAGTGTATCAGAGGAGGTTGTGGAGAATTCTAAAAAAATTATGAGGAGGAATTCATGTATAAATAGACGATACAATAAGGATGGTTGGTGAGGAGAGTTAAGTGCACCTAACCTCAATAAGCTCAAACAGTAAATTCATTAAACCCATAATAAAGATAGTCAAATATTAATTTTAGGTGGTTGACCATAAAATAAATCAGCTGAAAATGGACATAATTACAACATAGTATCTCACACATAAATGGGCATGAGGGCCTCAGGATTTGTTATAAATCTTTCATTGGAACAAATCCAACTCTAAACAAACAAAATAAATAGTTGCAACAGCTGTAAAATTGAAGTTCAATTTAAATGTACAAAAACTGAATTTAGTTGAATACTGAAAACATTTTCAATGGATAAAAAAAATTCATTGATCAGACAAAAAATACCAAAAAAGTTGACTATGTATGGAGGGAGAAATTACAAAGCAGTCCACAAAACATAAGAAAAATAGTGATGCAGAATTTTTTAATCTAATTATCGCAATGAAATGAAATCAAATAAGAAATCATACTAAAAAATTAGAGTACAGAATTCTATAACAAATCATCATCGACCTTAGGGGAAAAAACAAATAGAAAACAAACTATTGTGGGGTGGATTGGACACCCACCAAGCTCCAATAACATATTCGGTATCCCCTACCAAGAATTTACTCGTCGTCCAAGTTTGATGGAAAAGCAGAAAAAAATGGTAAGGGATGGACACATGGTTTATTATTGAAGCGACAAAAGGCAATATGGAAAAAAAAAAGGGAAGACAAAGACAAACAGAACATATATAAGTAGGAGAAGAAAGAATAGAGATGAAGAAATTAATACAATATAAATGGAAAAAAAAATAACAGGGACTTGGTTGTAATAACATACCAAAAGTGGAAAAAAATCATAAGAGATGAAGAACAAATTATAAGAGTAAACCCTAGTCATAAACATGCAAGCCAAAAAATGCCCAAAATGACAAAAAGCTAAGACAGAACAAAAACGAACCCGATAAAGTACAAAGCCAACACCAATTGGAAAATCAAGCATGCAAGGACGAATAAAATATGAGAGAATCTAGACGAGAACTACAAATCCTCAACCAAAAACCAAGTATTCGAAATAATTTTAGATCTAAAAAAAAAAAAAGTTAGATTTACTGGCCAAAAAGATACTCAAAATTTCATGAAGCTAAATCAGAACAAAAACGAATATGATGAAGTACAAAGCCAACAACAATCGGAAAATCAAACATGCAAGAATGAATAAAATATGAGGGCATCTAGACGATAATGTACAAATCCTAAGCCAGAAACCAAGTATTCAAAAAGATTTCATATCTAAATAAAAAAAAAAACTAGATCTACCAAGAAAAAGTTCATATATACTACAAAAAAAATATTTAGATCTACCAAAAAAAATAGTTAGATATACCAAAAAGTCGTTCATATCTATAAGACCTAAACAAATAGTTATACAAAGAAAACCAAGGAAGAGAAACACATCGTTCAACAAGAAAATGCAAATATAGAATGAAATCTGAGAAGAATACAACCCATATGAGCTAGAGGGAGGAAGAAGAGACGAGATGGAGAAAGATAAATTGAACGGTGAAAGAAGAGAGAAGATGAGAAGATCGAGGTGATAATCGAGAAATCATGTAGCTATGTGACGCCTAAAGCATGTTTTACTTAATGAAGTATTTCTAAAGTGATATTAATTTCTCATGCCATTCAACGTTAGGTTTTCTACGGAATGCTTAAATATTTAAATGCCTTACAAGTTTAGTATGAGCTTGATTTTAGTACTTTGATGATGAAACCTGATACTAAAGGAGATGAAGGTATCTGAGTCCCTTGATACTGCAGGAGATGAAGGTATCTAGGGCATACATTATGTTTATGTTTACATTAGCCTTTGGGGCATATCTACATGCACGTATAGTTATTATTGACACTGTTTGTATTGGGTTCACCTACAACAGCTAAGGTTATTACTATCGACACTGATTGTATTGAGACTTTTCTACATCAACTAAAGTCATCGACGTTGAGCGAATGAGAAAAAAGGCCTTTTCCTCAACTACGGCAAAAGAGTACAAATAAAATATAAAGGTACTATGTAATATATTTCAGGGTTTTTTGTAAAATGAAATGTCTAAAATACTAGTATCCATATTTAATCTGTTTTCCTAACCCTGAAATAAAGAAGTATATTTATATATTTGAAGTTTATGATTTATCCAATATATTCTTATTCATGTAAACAAGTTTTAAAAGTTAGTCACTCACTAGGCAATTTAAAGTTCACTCTTTTCAAATGTTTTACTTTCCAGGTAGTGGCCGATTTCTCGGAGCCTAGCTTATGACTGCCAGTCTATCACAAGTTTGTAAATCCTGATAAACTAGAAGTTGCTTAGGTGGTTATCATGTTTTGTTCAGACTTGAAAACTCATGTACATATAATAGGAGGGATAGAACCCTAATTCTATATAAGTGGATGTACGTAAGTGTGAATTCGGTTGAAAGTAAATCTACATAAGTTGTTTTTGTACCATTTACTGTTATTGAGTTCTGAGTGCCTACAAGGCTATATCTGAGAATATATGTTGATATGATATTATATTTGTGTTGGGATTGGTGTCCTAATTCTCCCGAAGTCTCGTTGTTTTGTAAAGATACACATTGTTCAATAAATAAAATAAGTGTTATTTAATTCTAGCATTTACTCATATCCAATAAACAAAGCTCCTTGGTTATCTTATGTGAATTTAAGCATGTATATGTGATATACAAGTGAATCATGTCTTAAGTGATAACCTAAGTAGGTCTGTAGTATAAGGATTAAGGTGGGATACCTGATCCTGGTGACACTACGGATACGGCCCGCCTTGTAGAAGTTTACAAGTGTTGTAAACTACTACAGATGGTAGATCCTGACCATTCATGTGGAAATGTGGAGTTGGGGTGTCCTATACAAAGAGTTTGTATAAGATCTGGACCACGAGATAACTAAACTCTGTACATAACGTCATTGATACTAGAGACTTGCATCTCATCTAAACGACCATAGGTGATACGACCTCAATCCTAAGTATTTTGGGAACTCCTGCCTTTGAGAGAGGCCCTTTGATTAGTATGGGTGAGAGTGGTCAAATTGTCAACTTAACATGCCTACCTTTTTGGGGACTTAACTGATCTGGGAGCTGGAAACTCAATCCACAAGATGGGATTCACTCCTTTCCCGAAGCAGGGATAAGTAGAGAGATTGCTCTCTTAAGGGCTGATTCTGAAGCTTGAACATAGTGGCCACAACTTCTCTTTAGAAGAGAAGACTCAGTCATAGTAGGACTATGACTTATGTTCATTAGAGGGATCAGTGGTACTTAAGAAGATAGATGTAACTACAGAAGCATAACAGTTATTGGCCCAGATATACTTATGAGCAATATGTGAAGGGTTGTCGAACTACTGATTTGTTAAGATGGACACATAATATATCTGTGGTAAGGAGAGTTCAACTATCGGTCTTTAGTGGAGTGTGTGGCAGTTAGCGGATGGTAGATCCTGTGATTAAAGATTTTAGTCAATTATTCACGTACCGTTTATAATAATATTAATTATTAGATAATTAATTCCTTTTATTTTAATAACCATATGAGTGGATGGTTATTGGATCATGGTAACCGTGAGTTTAAAAGGAAAGTGGTTTCCTATATTCAAAAAGAAGTTTTTTTTTTAACAAACGCTAAAAAGTTTTGAGTTTTCTTTCTCGCGCAAAAGAAACTCACGAAGTCGTCAAGTAAATTCGGATTTACTAAACGACGGCTGGGCGAGCTAAACGATCATGCAGTATTTACTAAACGATCGCATAGTATTACTAGACGATCGTTAGCCCAAGGTAAACGATCGTGTAGAGTGTGTAGGTGACAAACCGAGCTAAACGATTGCATAGCTTTTGTTAGACGATCACTTAGCTTTATCTAAACAATTGGGCATCCACCTATATGATAGGTCTCCCCCATCTCTCACTTGCCCAGTTGTATATGCGATTGGTGTTTCCTCTTTCATCTGCCTCATACTAAGTCTGAACAGAGCCCATCCTCTGGATTCTCACACCGAGAATACCAAGGTCACTTTGTTGGTGGTGTTAGAGTCAACTCGACACCGTCGAGATTTTCTGGAGGCTGTTCGTGGTGCTGTGGAGGTTGTTTGTATTGCGAAGGAGTTCATGACCGAGGAGATCGTTGAGTACGAGTGCGAAGTGTTCGTGCGGTGTTGTGGTCGTGTAGATCGGGCATTCGAGGTCGCTGTTATTCGAGCGGTCGCATAACGGAGCGTGGAGACACATCCTCATATGTGCGTAGAGTTTGATCTCTTTATGCATTTGTATTTATTCATGCTGTAATTTTTGTATGAATTGCATAACCGTTTGTTTAAAGTCGACTGTAAATATATGTTCATTCATGATTGTAATTTGGAATAATCTTGTTCCGTTGCTCATGAAAATCTCAGATCCGATTTCCTTCAATTTTTAAACTGTCTATCAAGTCAAACAGGTGCGAGGAAATAGGTTATAGGTATTAGTTGGACAGTAGGTGTTATAAGAGGGTCGACATCTGCTGTCTTCACATCCCTTCTTAGGTTGAGAAGGTAGCCTGGGAGGGGTTTTAACAAGGAGTTAGATGTAACTACAAAGGTAAAATGGTGATTTTGATCCAACAATATGATACGTTACTAACATGCGATGGATTGATAAGACTATTGTGGTTTAACGCTTAGTTTTATCTGGCTGAACCCAAGTGCAAATTCAACCAGAGTCCTGGTGAGTCTAGGGTCGAATGCAGGGATTGCTCAAATGTGTAGTGAAACTAAAAATATGATTGTAGTGCAAATTGAAATGTTCGGAATGGTTGAGTGAATGAGCTATTTTGAATCTAAGTACTATGCGATGAAAATTATGTCTAAATGAAACTGTGTGAATTTAATGAAAAATATATGATGAAAGGGTTGAAAAGAATTATCACTAACACTTTCTAAACAACTAAGTGGAATATGCGATAAAGCGATGCACTCAATGTTACGTCTAACACTTCTCAGTGTATCTAGTCACATTATCTTATTTCTAAGATGCATGCGATGAGTGTAATGTGTAGAGGATATTCTTATATCTAAGAAATATCTTTTCTTGTTTTATGAGATCCAAATCTAAGGACTTCAATAGATTAAATTTACTTAGAACAATCGCTCAATTGATTCAAGCAAGTCATATAAGCATGCATAAGACAAGTTGATCGTTTGATTCTCTTATTGTTTAGTAGTGTCAGCTGCACATTTCTTAACCCATTTAACAAATTAGTTACGCATGATATTGATGGAAAAAATGGACAGAAGATAAGATGAACATGTATTCATATTGCAAAGTCTGAATTTGTCAATAAAGAAAGTACAATGCAAATACACAAAGGAAAAGAAAAAAGTATAGAATCAAGTCGTGGTCTGCAATTCCTTGCTTCCTATAGCTCCTTTGGTGACTGCTTCACTTAGAACATTAAACAATGGTATCCTTCTTCCTCTTTCACACAAGAATCCTAAGCTCTTTAGGAAATTTCTATGGAAATAAAGGCAGGTTTTTTAGCAGAGTTTCCTCTCAGAATTTTCTCGTCTCCCACTATTGTTATCTTTGCATGAAAATTGCATGAGTATTTTTAGGCGTTCGAGGATGCTTTTATTCTTTATTTTATCTTACTTTTCTCATGATTGCATTGATGGGGCGCATTAAATCCTATATCCTATCGTGCCATCTACAACGTGTCAGGGATTCATTGAATCTTCACAAAGTTCTCTTACTGGCTACCAACGCAGTCTGTGATTTGACTCCCACCGTCCATGTCATTTCAAGCTTCATCGTTTATAGCAATGCGATCATCCGCTTCCTTCAGTTCTTGCTTGTTCGTGTCAGTGGGTACTTAGCTTATGCAATCGTGCGTTCATCTGGTTATGCTGAAGGGTATTCTGCACAAAGATAGCAAGATCAGTCCGAAATTTAGATGTGTTAGATATTGAGAGTGTGTGATCACATACTCTGCTTTTTTTTGTATAAATTATTTCGTAAAAAATGTCGAAACTTCATGCCTTTCTCTTATTTTTTTTTATATAGAAGAGATACAATAACTTGTATTTCTTACAAGTTATCACAATACTTATGAGCAATTTGTGAAGGGCAATGCATCGTTGATTGGTTATATCCAATGGATACATAAATATGTCTATAATGTGAAGAGTGCAGTTATTAGTCTTTAGTGGAGTGACCAGCTTTTAATAAATGTTGATTAGTTTAATTAATTAATCTCATATCATTGGAGCTTTTAATCTATAAGTCTATAAGGTCCCATTGTTAGCTCAATAAGGAAGTAATGAGAATCTATTAATTTTTTGATTAATTTGAATTGTTCAAATTAATTAAAGAAAATTAATTATATGAGATACAATTAATATAAGAACTTTAAGTTAAATTAATGTGAATTAGATTCATATTAAAACTATAGGTTATATGAGAGGATATAAACTATAGGTTATATTATATGTGTATAAACTATAGATTATATATTATATGATATAATATATGGTTGTATTTAATTATATTAATGTAATATTATTAATTAAGTTTAAAATTTGAAAAACAACTCCTTAGAAGTTATTTCTCATTGTTATAATTCCCACATATCTCTCATATTGGCAGATGGCAGAGAAGATTGTAGGAGATCAATGTGTGATGTTTGAGTTTTTTTCCAAAAAAAATTACACTTCTCTCTACACATTATCTCCCTTCCTCTGTAACTTCTCTCAAGAACAATTTCTTCACCAAAATCTAAGGTAAGCCCACCACTTTGCCTGGATTCTCACCTTGAAGATAGAGATGAAGACTTCATTGGTGGTGTTCAAGAAGTTTTGAGTTGCTGAGTTTGTGGTAGTTTTGTTGTTTGTGGAGTTCAATTTTTCACAGAGGAGTTCATGATCTTACCAAAGAGGAAAACAAGAATTTTCAAGGCTAAGTTGTATCTTTTTCCCTTTCCTCTCTTTATTAAGTAGAAAAGCATGCTTAGCTGTTGAATGTTTATTCTCTTGTTCTTTGTATTTCTCTGTTTTAACAAGTACCAGAACGAATTCATTGACATAAGTGTTCGTTCCTTTCCGCTATGAGGATTCAATTCCCTTCACCATTTAGGTTATTATTTAAACATGATCTACCTGTATGTCAACTACATACATGTTTAAGTTACATAAAATAACCTTAGATCTTTCTATAATGGATTATTGCATATATTAAATAATCAACCATTATTTCAAATACGTATAACTATGAGGCTTTGGGGCATACATCCCAACACTACATTCACGTACTATCTTTAGCAATTGAGTATATCTATTTAAATCAATCCCTCAATTGGATTCAAGCAATGTACTACGCATGCATCAAATAAGTGACTTTGGCTTCTGCAAGACGTAAGGAAAATGTCAGTTTAGCTTTCTCAATCCATGTAGAATTTAGTTGTAGATAATTAAAAATAAAGAAGACATAAATGGATGAAATGTGAGAGGCATCATATTTATATTAAGGGTATGAGTTTTTCAATCTTAATTACTTAATACAAACGTAAATGTAAAGAAAAATGTGGTAAATAATTGATAATGAAAATGTCAAGCCGCTAGTCGTAATCTCTTGTTTCCTTTGGCTTGTGTGGTGGCTGCTTCATGATAGTTGTAATGAAGGCTGGCGGTGCTCTCTCTCTTTTCAGAAAAGAAAACTGAGTTGTACTTAGAGTACTTCAAAGATAAGGTCAAGAGTTTGAAGATGATGGTGGAAAGATGGAAATTTCTGGGTAGAGTTTCTGCCAATTTTTGGGAAGAAAATCATACACTTAACTTCGATTTTAATGGGCTATTTATAGGCGTCAAAAGGGAAGCTTCTTTGCCTCTTTCCAATGACGCACTGACACATTTACATTTAATTTCATGCCTTACTACACTGATTATTTGTGTCACAAATTCATTGGTTTGTCGCGAATGTCTCAAATCAGCTACCAACTTATGCCTGGATTTGACTTCACTGCCTATGCGTGTTGTCGTTTTCTTTCATGTTGTTTGCTCAATGTATAGTCCTCCGCACGCAAGATTGGGCATTGGTTTGATCACTTTCCATGTGTCCATAATTGCAGCTTTTGTTTTCTTGGTTGATTTTTGCTTCATATCATTCAAATCCTGCGTTCAAAGATGTTAGATTTTATAATTTTCAAGATTTATGATTTTTGTAACACATGAATGCAAGGTGTGATTATCTACATGAATTTCATGTCAAGTTAATGCCATTTTCACTAATTTTTCCTAATTATTCCTAAATAGAAAGATATAATAACTTGTATTCTATGAGTTATCAATTTGTATGGATGAGAATGACCCGAGTCGCCGACTCAATAGGCCTACCATTTAGGAACGAGACCGAGTGGGGAGTTGGGAACATAACTAAACAAGATGGAATTCACTCCTTCTCATGTAGATGAGCTGTTCTCTTAAGTGCTGACTCCGAGTCTTGAACAATGAGGTCTCACACTCTCACTGGCCCGAGGGGGAGTTGGTTTATGGTTGGACCATAAACAAATTGTTCATTAGAGAATTAGTGGTACTTAAAGAGAAATAGGTAATTACAGGGGTAAAACGATAATTATAAGGGTAAAACGATAATTTGACTCAGTTGTAATTATGAACAACTTGTGAATGATCGACTTATTTGTAATTGTTATATCAATGAACACAAGATATTCTACAGTTCATATGAATGTAATTATTGGTATTTAGTGGAGTACCCTATAGTTAATGAATGTTGATTAATTTAATTAAAGAGTTTAATTAATTAATCTCATATCATTTTAACTTATAATTGTAGGTTCATTAAGTCTCATTGCTAGCTCACAATAAGTAGAACAAGGATCAAGAGTTTTGAAAGAATTTGAAATGTTCAAATTGATTAAGGAAATTTATGTTAATTGTATATGATGTAATTAATATAATTTATATAGATATATTATAATATAAAGTTTAATTTTGAATAAGATTCAAAATTAAGCTATATAATATGAGAGTACTAATTTGTTTGAATAAAATTTAAATGTTAATTAATGTGAATTAAATTCATATTAAAATTGTCGATTATAATTAATGGGAATGAAATTCATATTAAAACTATAGCTTACTAAAGAAAAACATATTTGAATATGATTCAATATAAACCTATTTAATTAAATATGATATATTTAATTATAATTAATTAATTAATTAATTAGATTAATTAATTAATTATTTGATTTGATTTAATGAAATTAATTTAAAATCAAATTAAATGAGATTAACTCCCTACAGATGTAGGGAGTGGTGAATGGATGAAGGGACTTAACTCTCTTCACATATCTTATTTACAAAAGCTCCGCATTTGTGATCGTTTTTTTTTCTTTTTTTTTTTTTTTATGTAAAAAAAAGGAAAAAAAATAATCACTCTCCGTCTCAATTTCTCCCTTGAGTTTACAGAGAAATTCTTTCGAAAAAAAAGATCAATTCCCTTCTCACTTTTAAAGGGGTTAGAATAACGGAGAAGACTCTTTCGATAGTGTCTTGTACATAAAGAAGAGTTTGTGCTATTATTGAAGAATTTGAGAAGATTTGAAGAAAGGTCTTCAAAAGTAACTTTTTTTCCCTTGTTTTTACATGTTTAATCTACTATATTTTTACTTTATGTGTTTTAATTCTTGAAACAAAATTGATGCAAAGCAATCACATCTTTCCATTCGAGATTCGATCTCTTCAAACTATTTATTTATTACTCGATATGTATGATTAGGGATTAATATTTTTAACCTTATAGCCATTCGATTTAAATTATAATTCTCTAATCAATAGACACATAAAAGTTATAACGAAAATGACACCTACATAAAAGGAGAATTTACAACTTTCAAAATGACAAAAATTTGTCCATGCTGCCCCTTATAAAAATGACCAAACATGGGCAAGTACAAAATCCTTTTGGATTTTGTTTGGACTGAAAACATGTCTATATTCGTCAAACTTGTACACCAGTGAAACTGAGAGATATTTTGACTATAACTCAATTTTTTCAAGGGGATTTTTGATATTTAGGAAGCTTTTAGGTTTTAGGTTTAGAACATTCTCTGCAAAAAAAACTTTTGTAACTTGTTTTTTTACTAAAAATATGATTTTTATATTCGTCAAACTTGAACATCCTCCTTAGTGAAACTCAGGTGATTCTAACCATAACTAAATTTAATTCACCACGTGGGGTTTCTTATTTTTATTAGTTGTTACGACACTTATATATAGGAACTAAGGTTTTAAACTAAAGGGATTTTAGGTTTAGAACATTCTCTTACATATAAGGATTAAGGTTTTAAACCTTTGGGCTTTCAGATCGGCATCGGCTTCGACTGTCCTCATTCTTCCTGGTTACCACTCATATTTCATACTTATCCCCTCGGTTCAATTAACAACTATCTTTGTTGGTTTGTACCAGCTTTTCGATTCTTTTGGTTTAGGGTCATGGGGATATGTGATCGACCAAATGTGTATAAGTGATAAATATATAAGTAGATGTGGTCTAAGTGCAAGCATACACGGTCACAAGTAATAACTTGGAAGTATTCCAAGTATCGTATCACACGAGACTAGAATTAAATTAAATCTTGTTAAATATGATATAATCAATGGAACAAAGGATAACCAATATAAATGAAAGATGAGTAGCTTGATTGATGAAAATAAAAGCAGTAAATAAGTGTTGATAGTTAGGGATTATAGTCTAGTGTCAACCAAAAAGGTATCATGCCTTTTAAGCTATGTGACCACGTCAATTTGACAGTGACTTAGTATGGAAATAAAACATCTCCTATTTGGTTTTGTATCAAGCTTTTTTAGGAGTCTAAATAGTTAGACCTATATATTTGTGGTTAGCTTAATCTTAGATTAGTTTCATGCAATTTCTTTATCCTACGGTGTACTTTATCTCTATGCATATGTGACGATCCTATCTCTAGGCTCTTAGTCCCATATTCTTTTGTGAAATCAATTTATATCCTAACCTTCTCATCATTAAGACTCAACTATTATGTTAAACTAAGTGGCCAATTCATATATACACATTTGTCATTAAGATCAACTAAGAAAGTGTTCAACTCAAAGTAGAAAAAGATACATTAGCAATTGCTCAAACCATAATAGTTTAGGTTATCCACATGACTGAAACCTTAGAGATTTAACTCATAACGAAGAAATAATAAATGTACTTCATTCTATGATTACAATATCAACTGTTCAAAGTAAAGAAAATAAGAAATGAAAAAGTGTAAAAATAGAAGTAAATAAATTAAATTGGAAAGCATAGAAATGAACTCTCTCGAATCAATCTCACACTTTCTACTACTTCCCATGTCAGATTCACCTTTCTCAAGGTTGAATCCTCTCCTTTAAACATTTTCTCGCGAGGTAGGGATGATTTAAACCTAGGATTCTTTAGAATTCTCGTTCCTAAAGAATATCTGGATAGAGTAAAGTTATATGTCTTAATTAATTAGATTATATTGTTACTGTTCATCTCTAAGGTATAAAAAGTCTACCTTACGAGTGTATTATAAAACCATTATCATATGGATTTTAAAGTCTCATGGATAATAATATCATAGATTTTTTTTTAAAGAAATAATATCATAGATTTTAAGAAGTGAAATATTGTGAAACAAACATGCCATAAAGGAATCCAACATGTAAGCTCAAAAATAGCAAACTTGTTTTTTTATACATCTTGCAAGTATTAAGCCAATAATTGAAAACCGGATGCATAACCCTCTAGGTGTGGATGGTTAAACACAAATTTGGTTCCAAAATTTGAAGAAAGTTAGGGTTGAATCAATGTATCTTTAAAAGTTAGAATTTATTTCTTCTGGTTTGATAAAATTCTCATAAATAGTATTTACTTTAGGGATTAGTTATAAAGATTTAATCAAATTATATTAACTAAATTCTAATTATAATCCATAGGACTAAATTTTAACTTTCTCCTAACCAAATTCACAATTCGATATTTCTTTAAATGTACAAATTAATTTAATACTACTAAAGTTTGTTTAATTTTTTTTCTTTATGTTTACCTCACTTTCTTTAGAAAAATATTTTCTTCACTTAGAAGAATTACTACTACTAATTATTATTATTTTGATAGGATCTCGAGAGAAAATAATTTTGTTTTAAGTAATTTTGAATTGATTTTAAAGGAAATTTTGTAAAAAAAAATTTATGACTTGCATCGGAGGTTCATTTTTTCGATAAACAATTGCAGTATTGTGGAATCGGACCTTCGAGTTCACGAGAGGTCAGAACTTATGCCAATTATTTCTAATTTAAGCTCATTTTGGCATTAACATTCATTATGGGTGTAATTATTAGTTTAAAATTTTAATGGATTCTATTTTATTATAAGTAAAATTGTTTTAAATGGTAAAATTGTTAAAAATATTTTTAAATATAGTAAAATATCACTGTCTATCACAAAGTGATATTTTGCTATATTTGTTAATAAGTTGGCTTACTTTCCTATATTTAAAAACAACCCTTGTTATAAATTAAATTGCCAACAAGAGCTTAACTCAACTGACACTTGTATGTGTTAAGGACTCAGAGATCCGTGGTTCAAATCCCCTCACCCCCAATTTATATTTTAAGAAAAATAGAGATTTGACACTTATATGATTACTATCGTGCATTTTAAAATTAGAGTTGGTAACGGGACAGGGCACTATCGGAATGCACTCTCTATCCCCATCCCCGTGGGGATTTGTAATCGTCGTCCTCGCTAGAAAAAATGTTCATTTATATTTATATTTTTAATTATTATTTGTTTAAATTAATAATTAAAAAATTAAAGATTTTTATTGTAAAATTAATTATATTATGAAATGAAATTAAAAAAAAAAAAGGTTAAAACAACATTACAACTACTATTATATATATATATGTGAGAGATTTTCAAAAATAGAAAAATAAGGAAAAATATTTACACAAATAGCAAAATTTAATTATAATTGTGATAGTGTCTATCACAACGTTAATGACTGATAGAAACTGATAGAAGTCTATCACTGATAGACGTCTATCAGTGATAGATAGGGATAGAAGTCTATCATTGATCAAGGTTGATAGAAGTCTATCAGTGACAATCAGTGATAGAAACTGATAGAAGTCTATCATTGATATTATCAGTGACAAAAATTGATACAAGTTTATCATTGATAGAAGTTGATAGAAGTCCATCAGTGTCTATTAGTGTTTTTTTGCTATTTCAGTAAATAGTTTGACATTTTTCCTATTTGTGAAAATTTCTCTATACAAATATAAATAAATAATATTAAAGAATAATATAAATTATTAAAATAATAATTATATATATAAATATTAAAAAAAATATTCGGAGATGGGGTTGGGTTACCCTCGTCCTTGGCTGGGGACCCGCTTTGTGTCCTCGGTTTGACCCCCATCCCGGTCAAACTAGGGATTCCCCACAGGGACCCGACTCCGCGAGCTTTTTTGCCAATCCTATTTAAGATGCACATATTTTTGTGCATTCTACTCTTGCCACACACAAAAAGTAAAAAAAAAATATTTGACAAAAAAAAAAAAGAAGAAGAAAGTAGGGTTTGCTTGTGAAAAACTATGATATAATAATTGGATGAGATGAATAAAATGAATTTAGCATAAGATTATAGTATTAAATTTCCGTCACATCTCGATATTTCTGAGTCTGGTATCAACATGAAGGTTGAATTGATATTTATTATATTATAGAAAAATCCATAAAACATAACAAAATAAGAAAAAAAAATTAACTAATCTAAATATCATATAAAATATTAATTTACTAATGTTATGTTACTAATTTTAAGGGATGTTTTCAAATATAGGAAAATGAAATAATTTATTCATAAATATAGAAAAATGTCATTGTCTATTATTAATAGACACGAAGAGACTGTTGTTTTTTTGGAAATGACGGAATCTTTCGATAATCGAATCATAGATATTTGAAATTATAGATGCCTAACATCATTAAATAACCAGTTTTGTGAACATGTTTTTTAAGATATTCAGGAATACTTGGAAAACTATGTTTGTTTGTAGAATTTTCTATTTGAGAATGTCTTAAATTTACATTATGTTCCAAGAATGCTCTTATGACTATTTATTAATTTAATATAATTTGAAGTTATATAATATAATTGTTTCTATTAATTTGAATTTTTTAAATTAATATAATTTTATTTTTTTATTATTTTATTTTTCTCACCAAAATAATATATATTAATTTAAGATTTTTTTTAATAAAAATATTAATTTAAATTTGAATTTGAATATCTTTCTGAAAAACAACTACAATATAATCACAGGCAATGAAATACATGATTCACAGTATTTATTTTAATTCTAAAATAAAAATAAAGAAGCGTGATATTTGTATGTATAAAAAAGAAGGGTTCAAAAAGTAAAAAGAAGATGACCCTTCATATGGACATCTCAGATGTCCGAGCATCTGAGATGTATCTTACATTACTACAAAACAAATGCAGTAATTCGAATGTGCGCTCCGTAGGAATCTTGGATTCTCATAAAACAAATGACCTTTGATAGACATTTATCAATGTTAATGATAACTACTGATAGATGTCTATCATTAATAAACAGTGATATGTTAGTTATATTTGAAAATATTTTAAACAGTTTTATCATTTAAAATAATTATCCTAATTTTTTTAACTTTTTAACTTTTATACTTTTTATAATAATATCTAGATTTTATCAATATTTTTAACAATATTTGCATAAAAGTAAGACCTCCATATTTTCATCCATCTATATTTTTAACCTTGCCTTCAATATTTTTCTTCGATTAAGCTTCGAAAAACAAAATACAAGAAGCGGAAAAAAATGTTTTTGAGTAATTGGGAAAGGGCCCGGATGAAGGACGCTACTTGTGTAAGAAATTTATGAGCAGCGGTTGAATGGGTGCATCGTATTTCGTGGGCCATCCATTTTATCCTCTCTGTTAATCCAATTCGGAATTCCCCAACTTCGGCGGTTCAGCTCCATGCCTCCATAATCACTACACTACTTCAAATTTTCAAACTTTGAAGTTGTAATACAAATTCCCAATTCTATGGAGGGAGCTATTTCTCTATTCCTTCCAACTTCTCTACGATCCTTCCATTGTCCTTCTTCAACACAAACCCTTCTTTCTAACTTCCCTGCTTCCTCACAACTCCTTTCCTTTACTCCCAATTCCACCAAATTCCGCACCAAAACTGTGGTTTTTCGGAACCAATCAGGCAAAGAAAATGATTCTCAGTTTCTGGATGAAAATGGGGTCGTCAATGATATGGATGGATATTTGAATTACCACTCTTTCGAATATGACTCCGTCTGGGATACAAAGCCTTCTTGGTTAGCTTTCCATTTTGGGACTTTCTTATCCTGTTATCTAACATTTTCTGTTATCAAATTTTCGATTTTAGGTTTTTAGAGAATTCCAATATTGGGATTTCTGAATTATTGCTAACAAATCAAGGAATCATGAATTTCTATCTTGTTTTCTTGTTCATATATTTGGTTGGTAATGGTTATACAGAGAAAGTTATGTTTTCACCAATGTACCTGAATAGTGGAGGCTTTTCTTCTTTTGTTTTTTAAGTTTAACATGGTGGGAGTCAGGTACATTTGGACTTCTAGTTGCAGATGTTGAATGACTAATGATGGATTTTTTGCTTAACTGGAATATGTTGTTCTTAGTTAGACATATCATCTGTTGTTTACTGTTTCTATCCTCTAGCATGTGCTCATATTGTTTATAACTTTGATGTTTATCTATTCACAAGTCTGGTCATGATTTGACATGTTTCTGTAAAGGCTCTGCTTGCAATTATTCCAAGTTCCATAACTGCAGCCTTCATTACAGAAGTGCTTTTTCTTCCATGAATGTTTAGTTTAGCTAGAATAATTCCTAGAGGGCAATGTAATGGAATGAAGCAATTAGATAAGCTTTTTGTATTTTATCTATTGAAAATAAAGGATAGAAGAAAGAACACCAAAGTTACATGGAAAACCTTAGGCCAGGGAGAAAAAACCACGATAAAGAGTTTTTATTAATTTTTTATACACACTAAGTATAGGAAGAGATATAAATAGCCATAGATCTGAAACCCTAGACTGTAGACACCAAACAAAAGACTAAAATGCCCTTAGGGTTAAACAACGTTTTGCAACACTCCCCCTCAAGTTGGGGCATAGAAATCAATAAGAACCAACTTGCTAACACAGGTGTCGAAAATCTGTCTCCATAACCCCTTGGTGAGGACATCAGCAATCTATTGACTCAGCGGAATATAGGGAATGCAGATACTATCGCTATCCAGTTTTTCTTTGATGAAGTGTCGGTCGATCTCCACATATTTGGTTCTGTCGTGTTGGACAGGATTGTTAGCGATATTAATAGCAGCCTTATTATCGCAATAAAGTCTCATGGGGTCATGACTTTCCTGATGAATATCTACCAGAACTTTTTTCAACCAAATTTCTTCACAAATTCTCATGCTCATAGCTCTGTATTCAACTTCGACATTGCTTCTAGCAACGATACTTTGCTTCTTACTCCGCCAGGTAACCAAATTTCCCTATACAAACGTACAATATCCCGAAGTGGACCTTGTATCAGTAACAGAACCTGTCCAGTCTGAATCTGTGTAGGCCTCAATGCATCTTTTGTCATGTTTTCTGAACACCAAGCCTTTTCCAGGAGTAGACTTCAAATATCTCAGAATCTGTGTAACAGCCTCCATGTGTCTTTTAGAGGGAGTCTGCATAAACTGACTGACCAAACTAACTGCATATGATATATCAGGTCTGGGTATGCGAAAGATAAATCAGCTTCCCCACAAGACATTGATACCTTTCCTTGTTAACGAGAACATCATCTACAGATACTACCAAATTGCTATTAACTTCCACCGGCGTATCTGCAGGTTTACACCCAGTCATTCCAGTTTCTTTCAACAAGTCCAACGTATACTTCCTTTGAGACACGGAGATCCCTTCCTTTGATCTTGCTACTTCCATTCCAAGAAAATATCTCAAGTCATCAAGGTTTTTGATCTCGAAGTCATCTGCCATCCTCTATTTCAACCTGTCAATCTCAGCTGAATCATCCCCTGACAAGATGATATCATCAACATAGACAATCAGAACAACCACCTTCCTTGGTGTCGACCTCTTAGTGAACAAGGTATGATCAGAATGCCCTTGAACAAACCCTTGGGACTTAACAAAAGTAATGAACCTATCGAACCAGGCTCTAGGAGACTACTTTAGGCCATACAGAGATTTCTTTAATTTACAAACCTGATTACCAAACCGTGCTTCAAAACTTGGAGGTGGGCTCATATAGACCTCTTCTTCTGACTCACCATTCAGAAAAACATTTTTTTACATCTAGTTGATGTAAGGGTTAGTCTTGATTAACAACAACTGAGAGAAGAACTCGAATCATGTTAAGTTTTGCCATTAGAGAGAAAGTTTCTGAGTAATCCACCCCATATGTCTGAGTAAACCCTTTTGCAACCAGCTTGGTCTTGTATTTATCGAGAGTCCCATCAAACTTGTATTTGACAGTGAACAACCACTTGCACCCGACTATTTTGTGACCTTTAGGAAGAGCGATCAGATCCCAAGTTCTGTTTGTCTCAAGTGCACGCATTTCCTCCATAATTGCGGCCTGCCATTCAGGAACTTCCATGGCCTTATGCACATTGCTTGGTATCATCACAGTATCCAGGTTGGTACTGAAGACCTTAAATCTCAAAGACAAGTTACTGTAGGACAAGAAGCTTTTCATAGAATGCTTGGTGCAGGATCTAGTACCTTTCCATAAGGCAATTGATAAATCCAAGGTAGCATCAAACTCACCAGTCTTTCTACTTGTTTATCTATACTCGACTATTGCACGTTTTCAGTTTCCTGTGTATCACCTGATAATTCACTACCACCATCGATCTTGACTTCGTCAGAGTTCACTACATCACCTTCAACACATTCATTATCATCAAGGATAGAGGCACCTTGAGCTGGTTCCAGTTCTGACTCTTGGACAACTTCCGGTGGAGCAACAGAGGGAACTATTTCGGGAACTATTTCCTTTTGGAGATTCTTCCTATAGTAGGTTATCCAGGGCACTTGTTTCATCAGGGATAGGCTCAGGAAACAGATCTATGGGAACAAAATAGGTGGATATATTAGCCTTTTCACTAGCGGTCTCCCTCTGAAGAGGACTAATGGGAAACAGGGTTTGTCCTTGAGAAAGGTGGTGTCCATAGTGACAAAATACTTTCAAGAGGAAGGCTGAAAACACTTGTAGCCTTGTTGATGAAGGGGATACCCAGCGAACACTCACTTTTAGGCTCGAGGAGCAAACTTACCCTGGTGATGACCATGATTATGAACAAAAACGGTATAGGCAAACATCCTAAGGGGAACATCTGGGAAAAGGCGAGTGGACGAGAAAGACTCTTTAAAACACTCTAGGGGTGTTTGGAATTTAAGCACACGGGAGGGCATCCGATTGATGAGATGAGCTGCAGTAAGTACAACATCTCCCAATAGATATGAGGGTAAGGACGCAAGTATCATGAGAGAATGTACAACTTCAATGAGGTGGCGGTTTTTTCGCTCAGCCACCCCATTCTGCTGAGGGGTATGAGCACAGGAATTCTAGTGAACGATGCCTTTAGAAGTAAAAAACTCACGAAAAGACTGATTAATAAACTCATGTCCATTGTCACTTTGAAGAATAGCGATTTTGGTAGTTTCGACGGTAGTGTAAAATTGTTGGAACACTGTCGTCACTTCAGATTTGTTAGTGAGGAGAAACACCCATGTAAGACGGGTGTGATCGTCAATAAAGGTGACAAACCACCATTTACCTAACACAGTTGTGACATTAGACGGACCCCAAACATCACTATATATTAAATGGAAAGGTCGGGAAGGTTTATAGGGTTGAGAAGTAAAAGAGGCACTGAGTTGCTTTGCACAAATACAAATATCACAAGATAAAGATGACACATTCACATTACAAAATAAGTGGGGAAACAAGTATTTCATATAATGAAAGCTTGGATGTCCAAGACGAAAGTGCCATAATAAAAAGTTAGTTTCAGAAATAGTAAGAGAAGATAACAAACTAGTCCTAGACAAACTCCTAGAAAAAGCATCATCGGAAAAGAAATAGAGCCCTCTATTGTGCCGGACAGTACCAATCGTCTTCCCCAAGCTCAGGTCCTAAAACAAAACATCATCTGGTGAGAAAACAACTTTGCAGTTCAAATCTCTGGTTATTTTACTTATCAATAGCAAATTGTAAGAGATCTTTGGCACATGTAAAACATTCTGTAAAATCAACTCCTGAATTGGAGACAAGTGGCTCTTCCCAGCAACGGGGGCAAAAGGTCCATCTGCAATTCATATTCTCTCATTTCCAGTGCTTGGATAATAGGAGAGGAATTGGTCAGATGATCCAGTTAAGTGATCAGTCGCTCCCGAGTCAAGAATCCAGGATTCATCCCCCTCAACAAAGAAACTAAAGAACTGAGGAGTACCTGATTGGACAATGTTGCCAGTCCCAACTGTACCTGGATCAATAGAATTGGTCACCTGGGGGGCACCATCAACAGCTTCACTTACAAGGACTCGACTGGATTTAGACTTATCATTTGGAAGACGCCGCTTGCCATTTAGTGGACGACCGTGTAATTTCCAGCATTGGTCTTTTGTGTGCCATGGTTTCTTATAGTGCTCACAAATTGGAGGAGACTTTCCATTCTGCTTGTCACTCTCAGATCCAGACGACTTGATCCCAAACGTAGCAGAGTCCAAGGTAGCGGCAATTGTACCATTTATAGCGCTTGTTCTATCATCTTCTAGTCTGACTTCTGAGCATACCTCCATAAGGGACGACATTGGTCTTTGTCCTAAACTCCGGCTCCGGACGGTGTCAAATTTCGAGTTCAAGCCAGCTAGGAAATCATAGACACGGTCAGCCTCCTCAATCTTCGAATACTGAACCCCGTCGACTGGGCAATTCCAAACAACTTCGCGACACAGATCCATTTCTTGCCACAATAGTGACAATTTATTGAAATAGGACGTTACATCAAGGGTCCCCTACTTGCACTCATGTACTTGGTTCCTCAACGTATAAAGTCGTGAAGCATTATGTCTTTTCGAATATAGTTTCTGGACAGCTTCCCAAATATCCCGAGTTGACGCTGAATAGAGTAGGGGCTTTCCAATATGAGGTTCTATACTGTTTATTAAAATTGAGCGGAGGAGGGAATCCTCCCCCTTCCATATACATTCCTGAGGATCCCCAAGGTTCGGTCTTGGTATCTCCCCAGTTAGATACTCGAACTTGTGCCATCCCTCGAGGATCGTTTTCATAGATTGAGACCAGGAAAAATAGTTCTGGCTGTTAAGTTTTTCTCCAATGGTTATCCTTGCAAAATTGCCCACAAAACCAGTCATAATGTTTGTAATAGGTAAAGTAGGGTAAGTAGTTACTGATGTTTCTGAACATAATGAAAGACCAGAATACACATCTGGATGAAAATCGGTCGGATGACTTGCCGTGGATCTAAAGGCTGCCCCGAGTGTGGAAATCTGCTGCTACAAATTAGCTAGCTGTTGTTGAAATCCAATGGCTCCGCCATAACCCATTGACTCGATTGGAAATGTAATAGGCATGGGTTGTTTCTGCCCATAAACCCCTGAAAAGGTTGTTTTGGTTGGCATGGAAGAATTGAGAGCCGGTTGGACAAGGAACTGGGCCGGCTGAACTGGCTGGACCGGCGGTTGGCTTGAAGAACTAGGCAAAGGCATGGCTGGGTAGGTCAAAGGAGGCAGTGTTGAACCCTAGTGGCCGCTGACGCTTGCGGCAGAGATGGTGGCTGCAATCTGCAAAACTTGAGCGCTCGGGCGAGGAGCGAACTGCCCGATCAGAGGTAGGCCAAGGTTCTGCTGTGCAACGGAAGGAAAAGGACCGGCTGGATCTGCCCGATTGAAGGCTGGCAAATGCTGCGCGAATGAGGACAGGTGCGGTGCGAACAGGGAGCCAGTTGGCTGGGGCACGGCTGCTTCTACTCTGACCGGCTGCGGTTGGACCTGCAATAGCCCAAGTGATCGAAGATAGTGGTTGATGGCAGTCCTAATTTCAGCACTTTGGGAATTTTCCACCGGACTCCCATCTCCTGCTAGGGTTGATGATTGAATTTCTTCTATTCCAGCTAGTGTCTCATCATCTTGCTCTGATACCATATTGAAAATAAAGGGTAGAAGAAAGAACACCAAAGTTACGTGGAAAACCCTAGGCCAGGAAGAAAAAACTACGATAAAGAGTTTTTATTAATTTTTAATACACACTACACAATACAGGAACAAATATAAATAGCCATAGGTTAGAAACCCTAGACTATAGACACCAAGTAAAAGACTAAAATGCCCTAGGATTAAACAACGTTTTGCAACATTATCGTATTCTATAGTATAGTCCACAGTTCACACGACTTCTAATGAATAAAAAAAACAACTGAACCGATTGATTTGTGGTTTTAAGAAAGAAAGTAAATGCATCAGTGCCAAACAGGCAACTTGGACTCGATTTCTGCGCAAAAAAATTGTACGGTATAGATCCATATACCTGTTTGTACACATGCTTATGGGCGTCGTCAAATACTTGCCTTTCTCTGTCCCACCTTATTGAATCTGCCAAAATGGAAAGAAGAAAAAGAAAAATGAGAACTCCCTGATGTCCATGAAAACGAGGCTTTGGCAGTCTGGATTGGTTTGGTGAGAAATGGGATACTCTCTCTGAAGTATCATTAAAGTTTTTAGTTTAGGTATAGTATGCTTTTTGTTAGAGTATTATTAATATAATTAAATTTACCATAGCTCATCAATTTTTTAGTTGATTGGTGATTTCTATGGTATCATAGCAGGAGGTTCTGTATTCAAATCCTTGTCGTGTTTTTTTCTCCCTAATTAATGGTTGATGTTGATTTTTGGCCTTCTACAAATTTTCAAGTTCACTACTAAGAGGAAATGTTAGAGTATTAACATAATTAAAGTTACCACAACTCACCAACTTAACCTTTTGGGCCGATTAGTGATCACTATTTTTATAACTTTATGATTTTGATGTTGTCCTCCTTATCATTTTGTCACAAGGTGTCAACCATGGACTATAACACTGACAGGATTGCTAGTGACTTCCTCTAGCTGGGTTATTATAAAGTCGGCAGCAGTGACTGCAGTAATATTCTCATTGATATGCTTATGGTGGTACATCTTTCTTTACTCATATCCAAAGGTTAGTTTTGATTTTAGTATTTGAATCTAGAATCACCTTTAACAGAATGAGACTCTGTATATTTTATGAATGCAAGATCACTTGAACATTTGACAAAAGTTAATATGGGTGGATTTCTGATAGCATTTTTACTGCTAAAAACGAATAAGAGGAGGAAAGAAGTTGTTTTCCATGAGAAGGTTTTGTGCATTTGCAGGCTTATTCTGAGATGATTGCAGAACGAAGAAGAAAGGTTAGTGATGGAGTAGAAGACACATTTGGTGTGAAAAGGACACAGTGATTATTGTAGAGATTATATGTATTAACCACCTGCTTCTCCTCTACTTCTGTGTATGTGTCTTTTTTTGGTAACTCTTTGATTTAAAGGAGAATAAATAAAGAAAAGAAACAGGATTAGTTCTCATAATTATGTTGATTTGTGCTATCTCTATTTTCAGGTCAAGTGTCCTGTTTCATCTTTTCTAGGCTTTTGATGACCCCTCGGTTCTGCGTGCTTTAAGATCTTTGCTTAAAAGTATTATAAACGCTGTTGATATGAGGCAAGGATTGAAAAATCGCAAGTATCGCGGATATATCGGTAAATTGGCATGTTCAATAGAGATTTAATGGGTTAACATCTTTTTCCTCAAAATTTCGTGATATGTCGTCGATATTTCGTGATATGTCGCAGATATTTCGACAAACTACGTGGATTTTTCAAATCGTGGGATGTTGCATTTTTTCCCTTTTTTAAAAACTAACATATTTATTATTTAACCTCAAAATTCAATAATTCAAAGTGTTTTACAATTTTCCCAATGTCAACCTTTTCCAATTTAAATTCTCTCAGTTTTTAATCTAAGACCTACACTTGCAAAGAAATTGAATTTGAAAAGATAACATATATTAATTTTTAATCATATTCCAATTTTTTTCATAGAATTTTTACATCATTTCACTCTAATATTCAATTGATGTGAGTTTTGCTTTTTTCATCAACTAAATTTTCGTTTTCAAGAATTTTTTTTAAAAAAATAACATATATTAATTTTTTAACTTTATTCAAATTTTTTTGTTAAATTTTCATATCACTTTATTATTCAAAATTTCATTTTTAAGAAAAACACTTTGAAAAAATAACATATATTAATTTTACTTTTTTTAATTGAATTTTCATATCATTTTACTATTCAAAATTCTGTTTTCAAGAAAATCACTTTAAAAATATAACATATACTAATTTTACTTTTTCATTGTATTTTCACATCAATGTACTATTCAAAATTTCATTTCCAAGAAAATTACTTTGAAAATATTTCAATCACTTCACTGTTCAAAATTTCATTTCCAAGAAAATCACTTTGAAATAATAATATATATTAATTTTTAAACTCATTCAAAATCCATAAATTTTTCTTGTAAATGTCTCTATCATAACATTCTTCTACACCACTCAAATTTCAAGTTCTCTAACTTTCCTCTAATTTTCTCTCAAGCTTTCTTTTAGTTGTAGAGTTCTCTTTTTCTTCTTGTCTTATGTTTATTGTTGCGAGTTTTGAATTTTATGTCATATAAGTTTAATATTATAAGTGTTATATTCCTTTTTTTTTTTTTTTTTTTGAAGAATCTTTATTATGTTATGTTATATAAGTTTAATGTTATAATTTTTGTATCCTTATTATATTATGTATAAGTTTAATGTTATGATTTTTGTAGCCTTATTATGTTATGTATAAGTTTAATGTTATGACTTTTGTGTTCTTATTATGTTATGTTATATAATTAATGTTATAATTTTTGTATCCTTATTATGTTATAAATAAGTTTAATGTTATGTTTTTTGTGTACTTATTATTATGTTATGTTATATATTTAATGTTATAATGTTTCTATCCTTATTATGTTATAAATAAGTTTAATGTTATGTTTTTTGTGTACTTATTATTATGTTATGTTATATAAGTTTAGGGTTATGCATTTTGCATTCATATTATGTTATGTTAAATTCTATGATTTTGTATTTATATTATGGAGTGTTATGCATTTTGTATCTCTATTCTCCATTATGTTATGTTTTACCCTTATTATGTTATGGTTGTTTTTAATAAATTCTTATTATGCTATGATATTGTTGAAATACGTTAAATTAGTCCTAAGGGCATTTTTGTCTTTTTACTATATTTGCTAAATTAGGGTTTCATCTTATTCTATTTATATCTAAGGTTGGGTCTATTGTAAACATGACATAAAATAATAAGTTCTTTTCTACCGTGGTTTTTCTTCCCTGAATTAGGATTTTCCACGTAAACTCCTTGTGTCGTCTTCTTTTCCTATTTCAATATGGTATCAGAGCAAGGTGATGAAACCTTAGCCCCGGTAGAAGAAACTCAATCATCAAACTTGATAGGTGAAGGTACGCTGACTAATGAGGCTATGATTCAAGCAGCAGTTGACCGCTATCTCCGAACCATCATCCCAGGTGGCTCAACCGAACAGATCCAGCTGGCGAGCCGAACAGCAGGTGGTGGAATTGCTCCAGCGGGCGCGCCGATTAGCTTCTAGTCTCAGCCGTTCCAACTAAACACCATCAATCGGACCTTTCCAGCCGAACAGCAGGTGGTGGTGGAAGGTCATGCTTTCCAGCCGACACACGCGAACGGGTCACAACCGATCGGACCCTCAACTTCGCACACAACCGTCTCAGCCTCGCACGTTCTCCAGCCGGCGCACGCGATCGATCTACAGCCGGTAGGTATCTCAGCGTCGCACAGAATTGGATCTACACCAGACGGTCATGGGTTTGCTCCAGCTGCCGGGTCGGGTCAGATCGACGCGATTTCTTCAGCCTCGCAGCCGATTGCCGAGTCGTTTGTCCGTTACCCACCATCACAGCCGTCTGGGAGCAGCGCCGGTCACGGGCTGCCGAACTTTGCCGCTGGTGGACTTTCGACAGTAGCTTCTTCACAGTACCATGGTGGACAGCCTCTTCCTCATGTATATTCAGTTCAGCCCCAGTTTCGAATGGGTGATTCCATTGAAGAAAATCCCATGGTGTTTAGACAGAAAAATTCCAGATCTGAATCTCATGGGGAACTCCAACAACAATTAGTTAGTCTTCAGCAATAGATGGTCGCCCTGGGAGCCAGATTGAATGGCCATGATTCTTCCCCGATGTATTCAGAAAATCCAGTATCAATGTTTCCTACTCCTCCAACTTCTAATCTTTTATCTGGAACAATTGGAAATTCTGCAGGAATGATCACGGGAGAGAAGTTGAATGGGCAAAATCACTTCTCTTGGTCCCAAACAATTAAAATGGTTCTTGAGGGACGCCATAAGTTTGGATATTTAACTGGACAGATACCACGACCGAGTCCTGGGGATCCTCAAGAGTGTGTCTGGAAGGCAGAGGATTCTTTGCTCCGCTCAATGTTAATCAGTAATATGGTATCAGAGCCTTACATGTGCCCAAAATTTCTTACAACTTATTATCAATAAGCAAAATAACAAAAGATCTGAACTGTAGAGTTGTCTTCTCACCAGATACTGCTTTGTTTTAGGACTTGAGCTCGGGGAGGACGATTGGCACTGCCCGATATGACAGAGGCCTATATTTCCTTTCTACAGATGCTTCCTCCAGAAGCTTGTTTAGGACTAGTCTTTTATCTTCGTTTACTATATTTGAAACAAATTATTTATTGTGGCATTTTCGTCTTGGACATCTTAGTTTTCAATATATGCGATATTTGTTTCCTCATTTATTCCATAATGTGAATGTTTCTTCATTATCTTGTGATGTCTGTATACGTGCTAAACAACCTCGCATGTCATTTGTTTCTCAGCCCTATAAGCCTACCCAGCCTTTCCACCTGGTCCATAGTGATGTTTGGGGTCCCTCGAGCATCGCTACCCTGTCTGGTAAACGGTGGTTTGTAACTTTCATTGATGACTATACCCGACTTACATGGGTATATCTCCTTGCTGATAAGTCCGAGGTTTTATCTACCTTCAAACAGTTCTATACCACTATATTAACACAGTTTAACACAAAGATTGTCATACTTCGAAGTGACAATGGTCGTGAGTTTGTCAACCACACCTTCCAGGAATTCCTAGTGTCAAAAGGGATCATCCATCAAAACTCGTGTGCATATACTCCACAACAAAATGGGGTAGCTGAACGAAAAAATCGCCATCTCATTGAAGTTGCTCGTTCCTTGATAATTCCAGCGTCTCTTCCTTCGTACCTGTGGGGAGATGCGGTTCTTACCGCAGCTCATCTAATTAATAGAATGCCTTCACGAGTTCTAAAGTTTCAAACCCCTCTTGAGTGCTTCAAAGAGTCCTATCAATCTACCCGTCTTATTCCTGAGGTTCCTCTTCGTGTGTTTGGTTGTACAGCCTTTGTTCATACTCATGGTCCACACCGGACTAAGTTTGCTCCACGAGCTAAAACATGTGTGTTTGTCGGGTATCCCCTTCATCAGCGAGGCTATAAATGCTTTCATCCATCTTCCAGAAAATATTTTGTCAATATGGATGTCACGTTCCTAGAAGACAAACCGTTCTTTCCCGTTAGTCATCTTCAGGGGGAGACCACGAATGAAGAGACTAACAATTCCATGTACTCCATACCCATTAGCCTCAACCACCTTGAGCTTATTCCCAATATTCCTGGACCTAGTCTACCTAGTCTTGAACCTAATTCTGCTCCTGTTGTTCCCGTGTCGGTTCTTCCTACTAAACAAGTGCCCTGGATAACATATTAATCTCAGAAAGGAAATTCAGGAAACCTCTGGTGTTCCATCGAAAAGTGTCCAAGCGTCGGAACTAGCTGAAGTTCAAGATCCCGTTGTTTCAAAGGAGAGTCTTGAAGAAAAGTCTGGGAACATAGAAAATGACGAAATGAGCTCAGAGAAGGTTGAAACTTCAGGAAGAGATGAGATGCTAAAAGATCCTCAAGAGGATGCAGAATTGTCTCAAAATTCTGATATTGAAGAGGGACAGACGAAAACCGACAACTATGATACCACTTTGGATATGCCAATTGCTCTGAGAAAGGGAACCAGGTCATGTACAAAATACCCTTTGCATAGCTTTCTGACCTATAGCAACTTATCTCCTGTTTTTAAGGCTTTTACTACTCAGCTAGATGCTCTAACAATACCTACCAGTGTACATGCGGCCATGGAAGTTCCCGAGTGGAAAGCAACAGTAATGGAGGAAATGAGAGCTCTTAAGGCAAATAAGACTTGGGAGTTAGTAGCTTTCCCTAGAGGTCACAAAACAGTTGGTTGCAAATGGGTGTTCACAGTGAAGTATAAGTCTGACGGAACACTCGAGAGATATAAAGCCAGGTTAGTTGCTAAAGGATTCACTCAGACGTATGAGATTGATTATTCAGAAACTTTTTCCCCAGTGGCTAAGTTAAACACGATTCGTGTTCTTCTGTCTGTCGCCGTGAATAAAGATTGGCCTCTACATCAACTAGATGTAAAGAACGCATTCCTAAATGGTGAGTTGGAAGAGGAAGTTTATATGAGTCCACCTCCAGGTTTCGAAGCTAAGTTTGGGAATCATGTTTGCAAACTCAGGAAGTCTTTATATGGGTTGAAGCAGTCTCCTAGGGCCTGGTTTGACAGGTTCACCATGTTTGTTAAGTCCTAAGGGTTTGTTCAGGGGCATTCTGATCATACCTTGTTTGCCAAAAAATCACCCTTAGGAAAGATTGCTGTGTTGGTAGTGTATGTTGATGACATCATCCTATCAAGGGATAATACGACAGAAATTGCTAAGCTAAAACAAAGGATGGCAAGTGAATTTGAAATTAAGGATCTTGGTAGTTTAAGGTATTTTTTAGGGATGGAAGTGGCAAGATCAAAAGCAGGAATATCTGTTTCTCAGCAGAAGTACACTCTGGACTTGTTAAAGGAAACATGAATGACCGAATGCAAACCTATTGACACTCCTATTGAGGTCAATAGCAAACTGAAAAGTGTTTCGGAAGGAGTTCCTGTGAATAAGGAGAGGTATTAACGCCTAGTAGGAAAACTGATTTACTTGTCTCATACTAGGTCCGACATCTCCTATGCTGTGAGTGTAGTAAGTCAGTTCATGCACAGTCCATATGAGGAGCACATGGAAGCTGTGACTCGAATTTTGAGATATTTAAAGTCCACCCCTGGGAAGGGCTTGGTGTTCAGGAAACATGACACACGAAGCATCGAGGCATATACTGACTCAGATTGGGCCGGATCTGTGATTGATAGAAGGTCAACCTCAGGGTACTATACCTTTGTATGGGGAAATTTGGTAACTTGGCGGAGTAAAAAACAGGGTGTAGTGGCCAGAAGTAGTGCTGAGGCAGAGTATAGAGCTATGAATCTGGGAGTGTGTGAAGAAATCTGGTTGCAGAAAGTTTTATCTGATCTTCACGAGAGTAGTCCAGGGCCTATGAAGCTGTATTGTGATAATAAGGCTGCCATCAGTACTGCGAATAATCCCGTGCAACATGATAGAACCAAACATGTGGAAATTGACAGCCACTTTATTAAAGAAAAGTTAAACCACGAAGCTATTTGTATTCCCTATGTACCTTCAGTCCAACAGATTGCCAATGTTTTTACGAAAGGGTTATCGAGACAGACGTTTGAAGCTTGTATTAGCAAGTTGGGTCTTGTCGATATCTATGCCTCAACTTGAGGGGGAGTGTTGAAATACGTTAAATTAGCCCTAAGGGCATTTTTGTCTTTTTACTATATTTGCTAAATTAGGGTTTCATCTTATTCTATTTATATCTGAGGTTGGGTCTATTGTAAACATGACATAAAATAATAAGTTCTTTTCTACCGTGGTTTTTCTTCCCTGAATTAGGGTTTTCCACGTAAACTCCTTGTGTCGTCTTCTTTTCCTATTTCAATAGATATGTTTAATGATTTTTATGTTCCTATTATGTTATGCAAGTTTAACATTATAATTTTAATTCATATAGGTACGAAATCTAACATGGAAGATGAAGGTCAAGTTCAAGGTTCCACAGGACGAGCTGATAGTGCATGGGCATATTGCATTGAGCTTCCCGGGAATAAAAATGGCACAATATATAAATATTGTGGTCATGCAATAAAAGTGCAGGAATTACAACATTTAAGTATCACCTAGTTTGATATGACCCAAATAAAAATGTGAAGAAATGTCTTAATGTTCCACCAGAAGTAAAGATAGAGATGTTCTTGAGCATTCAAAGGAAAGATAAGGAAAAAGACTAAGAAGAAGGAGATAATTGAAATTACACGTGAAGAATTGCGTGAAAACCTTGGCCGTCAAATAAACTATGCTTTCGAATTAGATTTGGATGATAATGTGTATATGTATCTAGCAAATGTTCATGCTAATGAATGACGTATGTATCGAGAAGCTCTTTGTGCATCAGAAGCTTCCAAATGGGAACGTGAACAAAAAGTGCAGGAACATAAAGGTAAAGGGATTGAAGGAGCATCATCTGGATTCTTTAAGCATTCAAAGAGCTCCACAGAGTCATCACTGACTATCCAAATTTGCTTGAGGTAGGGGTTGAGCCAAGTGATGAAGAAAATGACCCACTGTATACGTGGATTAGACCTGTACATCTTGATGATGCTAAAGATAACTCAGATCCACATGTTGTTAGTGTTGCACAAGAGTTAGGTATTGATGTTCAGCGTGTCATACATGAAGAGGTAATAATTAATAGTTCAACCATAACATAATAAGGGTAAAACATACATAATGGTAAAACATAACATAAGAGGTAATATTTGTAGAAATAACCCAGATCCACATGTTGTTGGTGTTGCACAAGAGTTAGGTATTGATGTTGAGCGTGTCATACATGAAGAGGTAATAATTAGTAGTTCAACCATAACATACATGAAGAGGTAATAATTAGTAGTTCAACCATAACATACATGAAGAGGTAATAATTAGTAGTTCAACCATAACATAATAAGGGTATTTTGTATCTCTATTTTTTTGTGTGCTTCCATATACTACATCTGGCAGGAGCGTAATCAGCGGCTGCATGGAGGTCAACCGAGGTCGGTGTCAGCTTTGGTTCACCTTATGATCTCTACGGTTCATGCTCGTGTTGCTTCCTGACGGGTTGACCTTCTTGGTATTATCTAGTGTGTTTACAAATGTTTTTTCTTTTTTTTTTTTTTTTGATCTTTACGTTGTTCTTTGTTTTGCTGCTGTACCTAGTTTGTAGGGTTTTGGGTTTTTTTCTCTGACTTTCTCCCTAGTGGTCTGCGACTTTATTTTTATGTGTTGGTTTTGTTCTGGTCTTATCTTGTGGGCTTTGTTTTGGTTTATTTGTCCTGTCTTTGCTTGTGCTTTGTTGCTTTGATGCCTTGATCCCGGGTTATGGGATCCTTCTTGTTGTTGTATAATAATATCACCTATTCTAAAAAAAAAAAAAAAAAAAAACTCTTTTGAGTGACACATGTGTGTCACACACTACAACAACAATTTTGGAAGATCAGCAGTCAGATCAAGGTTCAAAAAGTCAAGGTCAACAAAATAAAGGTGACGATGATGATGATCATGATGGTAGTGACGGGGGAGGGTGGTGATGGAGGAGGTCAAGCTCAGGAAAAATTTGGAGGTGGTCAACAATATGAAGGACTTAGCCCTTTCACTAGAGAATCTCAATTCACGCATGCCACACAAGATTCCGACCATGGCCATAGAGCTGGCAGACCAGGAATTGGAGCAATAGGAGAACCTTTAATTCGTAGAAGATCCGCACATGATGATGCTCAAATTGATGCATACTCACTTTTATTTTAAGTACGAAGGAGATGAGTTTCGACAGTCAATATAGACATGGATAATATGTCTATAACAAAAGTAACTATGGTTATTCTCATAGTAACTATAGTCATTCTAGTAATTATGGTTTCTGTGGTTATACTAATGGTTGTAACACATCGGTTTACACATGGGGACCACAACTTCCTCGTGAAAATGATGAAGACTCGGATTCAGAGCCTCTATATTATCTACATTCTTTAGAGCGTCCCATCTGGGTGGAACATGGTTTTATCCAAGGTATCCTCCTATTGGTATCATTAGGTTGATGTTGAGACTCACAGATGACATACTTCCAATTATGTTAGAAACTTTGAGCATAGGAGTAATATTGTCATTACCAAATAAATTATGCTGGTGCTCGGCTAGTACCTCCTAGATCATCTTTTTATTATTGAATCTTGTATTTGACCTTCCATATTGTATGACCTAGTCTTTATTGAGGAAATATTCGATTTATATTCATTTTTTGGTCTTCACTAGTATCTATCATTTGATTATTGATCATGTTTGGCTTCTAATTATTGATTTTATGCTTAAAGTCATAGTTTATTGCTTAAATAAGTTATTCTAAAATTTCACTAAAAAATTCAAGATATTTTTATAAATTTCCTTGATATCCGTGATTTTTTCCAAAATATCCATCAATATCTAAATATTCGTCGATATATTCGTAAATGTGAGTTACAATATTTATATCGATAATGATATTTTCATTCTTGATATGAACAACATGTAGTTAAGTGAAGAAATGTCTCTTTCAAGATTGGAACTCTAAAACCAATGCATATTTTTGAAGATCATGTTTATGCATGTTTATTTATACATTGCCTTTAGTCCTTTTAATTTTTGTTCTTTTTAGTTCGTAAACTTTCAAAATGTCCATTCTATTCTTTATGCTTCTAAAAAGAAATATTATTTTGATCATCATTACAAAATTTTAATACTTTTTTTCATTACAAAAATGTATTTCTTGCTTAGATAGCCAAATAAGGCAAAAAGATGGCCAAAAATAGCAAAATTGATTTTTAAAACGCCTAAGTTTACTAAAGTATCCTCACTTTAAACAAAATGACTCATGCATCACCATTTTAAGAAAATGGTGCATGAGTGAAAGATGTTGGTGATAGAAATATCAATAACAATTTATTTTTTTAATAAGATATTGCTCATCTCCATCCATTACTTTTTAGTAATCCTGTAATTCTCACGTCTACCATAAAACATAATTATGGATGGATCAACCATGATTTCAAATTATTGCCAACAAAAAGAAAGAGAAAAAAAGACATTGATATGACAAAGTCAAATAACGACACTAATAGAATGATTTTAATTTATAAAATAATACAGAAATATCATAGTCTATCATTCATTTTGTGTTATCAACAATATCATTAATAGAATGATATCACTAATATCTACCTAAATTTATCATTGATACCACCAATACATGATTGTCACTAATAGACTTATATCCATATTATCTATCTAAATTTAATCACCAATATCATTAAATCATTGATAATTCGATATCACTTATATTATGGATAAATCGCTATCACTAATAGATTAATATCACTGATGTCTACCTAAATTCATCTGATATATGGATGTCACTGATAGAATGATATCGTTGATATCTATCTACATTTTAGCACCGATATCACTAATTCATGAATGACAATGATATCATCTGTAAAACACGTGTAATATCTATAAAAAAATAAGAGAAAACTTGAAATTAAATTAAAATAAAATAAACAAAATTTTCATTTTCCAGAAAATTCTAACTATTTGCTATATTTGCAAATAAGTAGCTAGGTTTTTCCATTTATTACAATTAGCCTAAAAAACTTAACACAGATTCTATACACTTAGGAACTCTTTTAAGTTAAATTAAAAATCATGTCCCTATAAACTTTAAGCTTTGTGTTTATTTAGTGTATACACTTTTAAGATTATAAATTTAGTCTTTCAACTTTTAAAATTTTTAAATTTAACATATCTACTAGACACAAATTCATTAGACTTAAAATTTAAATTTAACAAATCAAGTAATGAATTTGTTATGAACGTCCTAGATACAAAATATTAAGTTTAGGAACATATTAAACATAAAATTAAAACTTTAAAAATCTATTAAACACTTAAAATAATTTAAAATTTTCATAGACACAAATTTAAGAATTTAGAAACTAAATTTATAATTTAACCAACCTTTCAATACATATTCATGAATATACCTTTAAGAAATTTAGCGAAGGAAGAATCATGTTAAAATTTTGTGTGAAAAGAAAAAAAAAAGATCAAAATGAAAATGAATAGATAAAAAATGGAAACTTTTCTAAAATAGACAAAATAAGACATTTATTAAAGAGAGATGTTTTCAGCAATTGGTGTCGTGGTGTAGTTGGTTATCACGTTAGTCTAATACACTGAAGGTCTCTGGTTCTAGAGTTGGCAAAATTCCCCCAGGGTTGGGTCCCCGTGGGTGGGGTGAGGAATCCCCAGTTTGACCGAGGATGTGGTCGACGGGACCCCGTTTCCATTGCCAACCCTAATTTTGACCAACCTCCCTATCTAATTGGGCCATGGTGTTATTTTTTAGTATGAATAACTAATTATATGGTATTTTTTTTAAAAAAAAAATAATGGCAGATTTAGAATATTTGGGAAAGATTTTGTTGTCATTTTATTTTTATTCCTAAAATGTCTTCATTTTAAATAGTAAAGTATCATATCTGGCGCGAATTAGGGAAGATCGTCTTCTTCAATCTCCCACACAATTCTCTTTTCATCATTCACGTACGTCTATTTCCCGTCCGATTCTCTTTTCTTTTTTCTCACGGCTCCATGATTTTGTAAGAGGAACGGAATCGATATTCATCTTCTTTTTATACGATCAATTTCTGAGAGGAACAATTTTTATTTTCTTATCCTTTCGTCGATCAATTTCTGCTCACAATGTGGGATTTCTACTCACTTTTTGAGATTTTCTGATATGTTTAAATATCATCATAGTTTTTGGATTTGTTCTTAGTTTTTTTTCTCATCCTCTCAATTTTTTTTTTTTAATTTGGTTCATCCTTTGCTCGTGCGGTTCTTCCTCCCAATTCTAGGTCACGATTCTTCCTTAGTTTTTGGATTTGATTTCATCTATATTCTTAAATTTGTTTTAATTTTCGTTATCGTAGGCTTCATTGCTTTTTAATTGAAGTTTGTTGATATTATTAGTAAATTTGATTATTTCTACAAAGTTTCATCTATTTTGATTTGTCCTTTGAGGCTTAATGAGTTAATTTATGTTTTTGAATTAATTTCTATTTTGGTTTAGATTTAATTTTCTTAAGCAGTCATGAAGTTCTTAATACGAGTCTATCACTGATATACTCATATCAATGATTGACTTCTCTATCATAGTTGAATTTTAACTAATTTATTGACTATATTTGTCCTTTTTCTTAGGTTAATGCAATTAATGATGTTGAATTTCAAGTGATTGATGTAAGCAATCTGTAACGACCCAAATTTCTATTATGTTTCTAAGATTCTACTATGTGCTTGTATAGACTTGATCATAAATTTCTCGAGGAAAGAAGAAAAATTAAATAAAAGAAATCAAACTTTTATTTAAATAAATCAAACTCAAGTAATAAAATCCTGAATAATACTGTTCGAGGGACCACTGACCCAAATTTAGAATAAATAGCAATTAAAAAAGTTAACAAATGAATAAATGGAAAGAAAAAAAATCATAAATTTTAAAATGCTAGACTCCTAAATCAGACCCTATCAAATGAACCTAAGTATGGAAGCGATAACATGTCCAAATGGTTGGGTCACAGATCCCTCTTGTCATTTGTCGGTCTATCTTTACCTTTACCTGCAAATATCAAAGGAAAATGATGAGTCTATAAATATACCCAGTAAATGACCCACTACTATTAACCTCGTTGACTATTGAGAGGTGGGGCCAATTCGTAACGGTATCAATTTTTGTGGGGTCCACAGAAACCCCATCCTTCGACACTATGTGCCCAAGAAAGGACACCTTATGTAGCCAAAATTCGAATTTTAAAAGTTTTGCATACAACTTTTTCTCCCTCAGAGTTCCTAAGACTTTCTAAAGATGCTCCTTGTGCTCCGCCTCTGTCTTGGAATAGACCAAGATATCATCAATAAAGACTATAACAAAAATGTCCAGAAACTCCTTGAACAATCTATTCATCAGATACACGAATACAGTAGGAGCATTTGTTAGTTTGAACGACATTACAATAAACTCGTAATGTCCATACCTAGAACAAAATGCAGTCTTGGGAATATCACTTTCTTTAATCCTCAACTAGTGATATCCCGAACGTAAATCGATCTTGGAAAACATCGTGGCACCTTGCAACTGATCAAGCAAATCGTCGTTCTAAGGTATTTGTTCTTAATATTCACTTTAATTAATTCCCTGTAATCTATACATACCGCAATGAGCCACCTTTCTGTTGGATTTTATGTCCTAAAAACTCGGAGTTTGTAAAATAATAAACATTTTCTATTATCAATATACTTGTTATTGATCTCATAAATTGTATGAAAGTTTAAATCCAATAAACTAAGACCCATGACTATTGTATGAGTACTTGATCTTTATGTGGAGACATAAGAGTGGATCGGGTTCGAGTAAATAGTTAAAATGCTCTATGGTATATGAACGAGGTTGGGTACCTTATTCTGGTAACACCATTGGATGCGGCCTACCTTATAGTTGTTACAAAGTGTTGTGAAATGCTACATACGGTGTGATCCTAATTCGTACATGTTATGATATGAGGAGTGGTGCCGTCCTATGCAATGAGTTTACATAAGATCAGGACCAAGAAATAAGTCATTCTTACTTTATAACGATGTTTACTGTTTAAGACTGACTATTTCACCTAAATGACCTAGGTAACTCGATCATAATCATAAGCTAACTATGAACTCCTTTTTATTTGGGATTGCCCTTAGATTTGCATAGCTGAGGATTGGCTCAACAGCACCGGCTCAATAAGACTCCCATTTCAGGGGTAAGACCGGATAGATAGCTGGGGACATAGGGTGCAAGACGGAGTTCACGCCACCTAATTTAGGGATAGAAGAAGGTTGTTCTCTCAAGTACTGAATTCAGATCTTGAATAAGGGGCCCCACCCTCTCATTGGGTTGAGAGAGTTTAGTTTAGTGATTGGATCACAAACCAGTTGTTTATTAGAGGATCAGTAGGGACTTGAGGAATAAGACGTAATCCCGGGGGTAAAACAGATATTTGACCTAGCCGTTATTATGAACAACTTGTGAATGGTCGACTTGTTGATTATGGTTAAATCATGTAGACATAATATATCTATAGTGAAGGAAGTGCAACTATGGGCTTTAGTGAAGTGACCCATTAGTTAACGAATGGAGATTAATTTGGTCTAATGAGTTTAGCCAATTAATCTCAGATCGTTGGAGCCCATGATCTGTAGGTTCGCGAGGTCCCGCTACTAGCTCGTAACGGACTAGCTCTAGAATAGCATGATAAGTTAATTTGAAACGTTCAAATTAGAATTAATGGAATTAATAATTATATGAGATATAATTCTATGTTTAATTTTAGAATTAAACGGAATAGGAGAATATATATATATATTTAAATATGATTTAAATAGATTAAGATGGATATGTGTTAAAATTAATTTAATCTTTGATATTAAATTAAATAAGTTTTATTTAATAATTAATTTATAAAATTAATTAAATTTTTTTTCATTTGTTAAAATCAAAATAGATTTTATAATATCAAATTTTGATTTTTAGATAAAATTGGAAAAGTAAAAACCAAAAACACACAAAATGGAAGAAAAAGGTTTTTCCATTATCCATCACCAAGTAGCTCACTCAAATGGCATTATCTTTGCCTTATCTTCTACAAGCATGAGCTGCAACTCATGCAACTTTTCACTTTGCATGTTGATCTACAATATAAAAGAGATTGGAGTGAAAATCGGGCTATTGAGATTTTGAGAGAAAAATTAGTTTGAAGAAAGAGTTCTTCAGTTGATTTTCTGCAGTGAGCATTTCTCCTTCTACCTTTGATTCAAGCTTGTTTTGAGTCTCACAACTCAATCTAGAGCATCAAGAGAATAGTGGGAAAGATCTTGAGGTGAACAAATTTTGGAGAAGATAGCAGCTGGTGAAGGAGCTTTGAAGAAGTTTTACAAGAGGTATGTCTTGAAACTCATCTTTTTCTACAAAAGCATGCTTTATATTTTGCCAAAATTAGTGAATTTGAGTGCTTAGATGATCCTTGTGCTTCCACTGCTGTTGATACATTCCTACACTTTCTTCTTTACGAACAACACTAGTGTACCCTGATACACTAGATCATATGAATCCTTTATCAAGCAATTCTTGCAACCGGACTTTAAGTTCTTTCAATTCAACTAGAGCCATTCTGTACGGAACTTTAAGTATAGGAATAGTGTCTGGCTCCAACTTGATTGCATAATCAATCTCCCTGGGTGGAGGCACACTTGAAAGTTCCTCAGGAAACACATTCGGGTATTCTCTCACAGCTGGTTCTTAGGTTAAGACAACCTCAGTTTCTCTGGTGTCAACTACGCTAGCCAAGATACTCTAGGTACTTTGGTTAAGCAACCTCTTGGCCTTCACAACTAAAATTACCTTGGGCAAGACTATAGTCCTGACCCCTTTGTGAAGAAAATCGGACATGAGAATTTCCATGAGCAGCGGAATGATCGTTCCAAATTTCATTCGTATATGAACATATACAATTACAATCAATAAATGGAAACTAACTGATCATGCAACATACGAAATTACAACATGCTTTCTATAAGATCAAGAGAAAGAATCATACCTTTGAAGACTCATCTTCAAACACCCTCGATCATGAACGCTCAAACAATCAGCAAGATTGCAAACCCGAACGCTCAAACACTATGACTGCAACACAGCACGATCACAACAATCACGAGCACGACAAATTCCAAGACCACGAACACAGTGAACGACCTTCAAAAATCTCGACTATGTCGAGTTGAGTACAACACCACCACAATAGCTACCTTGGTTTTTTCTATGTGAGAATCGAGAAGTGTGGGCTCTGTGTGGACTTGGTTAGAGGATGAGATCGGAGGAAGAACAATCATGTAAACAATTGAGCAAGTGGGAGATGGCAGAGGTCTATCGTATAGACGATGCCCAATCGTTTAGAAGAAGCTCTGCAATCGTTTAGCAAAAGCTTCACGATCGTTTAACTATCGGCCAACTGAGTGAACTATCGTGTAGTGTCACTCCATGATCGTCTAGTCTCTCTTCAGCTATCGTTTAGTGAATCTAATCCACTTGACAGCATATGCATGAGATCTTTCCGAGAATAGAAATCTCAATTCAACAACTACTAAATTAGGAAAATATTTTTCCATTTATCTCGTGGTTACCATGAAACCACCAATAACCTCCCACTCAATGGGTTATTAGAGAAAAAGAGATAATTATCCAATAATTAATATTATTATAAAAATATATGATAACCAACTTACCATATTATATTTATAACCTATAATTTTAATATTTCATCTCATGAAACATATAAACCATAACTCTTTTTCTTCTTCATGGTGCTTAATGTAAATCTTGAAGGAAATCGGATTCGGGATTTCCATGAGCAGCGAAACAAGACTATTCCAAATTATAGTCATGAATTAACATAACATTTACAATCGACTTTAAACATAAACGGTTATGCACATCATATAGAAATTACAGCATGAAAGTCTCAAAAGCACAAAGGGAAAACTGTACAAACAATGACAGAAGCGTCTCCACGCTCCGATGCACATGGCCGCTCGAACAACAACAACCTTGAATGCCCAATCTACACAACCGCAACACTGTACGAATACAGCATGAACACTTCGTGCTCATCCTCAATGATCTCCTCGGTCATGAACTCCTCTGCAACACGAACGACCTCCACAGCACCACGAACGGCCTCCAGAAAACCTCGACGGTGTTGAGTTGAGTCTGACACCACGAACAAGGCAACCTTGGTATTCTTGGTGTGAGAATCCAGAGGGTGGGCTCTGTTTGGACTTGGTGTGAGGCAGACGAACAGAGGAAACAATGATCGCGTATATGACTGGGCAAGTGGGAGATGGCTGAGACCTATCGTATAGGTCGATGCCCAGTCGTTTAGAAAAAGCTATGTGATCGTCTTGCAAAAGCTATGCGATCGTTTAGCTTTATCGTTTAACTTGGTCTGTCGCCTACAGACTCTACACGATCGTTTACCTTGGGCCAACGATTGTCTAGCAAAGCTATGCGATCGTTTAGTAAATACTGCACGATCGTTTAGCTTGCCACTACACGATCGTTTAGCTCGCCCATTCGTCGTTTAGTAAATCCGAATTTACTTGACGACTACATGAGTTCTTTTGCATGAGAGAAAACTCAAAAACTTTTTCAATCTTTTGTAAAACCTCTTTTTCAAAATAGCAAAACTAAATTTCTTTTAAACTCACGGTTACCATGATCCAATAACCACCCACTTATCATTATAAACATAAATGATAACCAACTTATCATACTATATTTATAACATATAGTTTTAATATTTCATCTCATGAAACATATAAACCATAGTTCTTTTTCTATTCCATGGTACTTAATGTAAATCTTATTTACATCAATCCTCCACTAGATGTATCTTATACATCATACCGATTATATCATATATAATCAAAATACCTCTTGTCAATTTAAACATTTCAAATGAACACCAATAACTGATCCTCAGCTGAATCCATTGAGCTACCAAGGGGACCTCATGAACCTGTAGCTCGAAACTCCAACGATACCTAAATAACTAACTAAACTCTTTAGTGATGGATCCACCATCCGTTAACTACCAAGCACTCCATTAAAGATCGACCGTTGAACTCTCCTTACTACAGATATATTATGTGTCCATCTTAACCAATCAGTAGTGCGACAATCCTTCACAGATCGCTCGTAAGTACAGCTGGGCCAATAACCGTTATACCCCTGTAGTTACATCTGTTTCCTTAAGTACCACTGATCCCTCTAATGAACATAAATCATAGTCCTACTATGACCGAGTCTTCTCTTCCAAAGAGAAGTTGTGGCCATTATGTTCAAGCCCCCGAATCAGCCCTTAAAGGAGCAATCTCTCTATTTATCCCTGCTTTGGGAAATGAGTGAACTCCATCTTGTGGATTGAGTTCCCAGCTCCCAGATCAGACAAGTCCCCAAAAAAGATAGGCATGTTGAGTTGGAAATCTGGCCACTCTCACCCATACTAATCAAAGGACAACCCTCAAAGGCAGAGTTCCCAAAACATTCGGGATTGAGGTCGTATCACCTATGGTCGTTTAGGTGAGATGAAAGTCTCTAATATCAATGACGTTATATATAGAGTCTAGTCATCTCGTGGTCTAGATTTTATACAAACTCTTTGTATAGGACACCTTTTCTCCATGTCTCCACATGAATGGTCAGGATCTACCATCTGTAGTAGTTTACAACACTTGCAAACCTCTACAAAGTGGGTCGTATCCGTAGTGTCACCAGGATCAGGTATCCTACCTTAATCCTTATACTACATACCTATTTAGGTTATTAGTTAAGACATGATCTACTTGTATATCACATATACATGCTTAAGTTCACATAAGACAACTAAGGAGCTTTGTTTATTGGATATGAGTAAATACCGGAATTAAATAACATTTATTTTATCCATTGAACAATGTGTATCTTTACAAAACAACGAGACCCCGGGAGAATTAAGACACCAATCCTAACAAATCTCATTTACATTAATCCTTCACTTTATGTATCTCATACATCACACCGATCATATTATATATAATTGAATTACCTCTTGTCAATTTGAACATTTCAAATCAACACCAAGAACTGATTCTCAACTTGAATCCATTTAGCTATCAAGGGGACCTTATGAACCTGTAGCTCGAAGCACCAATGGTATGTGAATAACTGACTAAACTCTTTAGTGATGGGATCCACCATCTGTTTACTACCAAACACTCCACTAAAGACCGACAGCTAAACTCTCCTTACTACAGATATATTATGTGTCCATATCAACCAATCAACAGTACGATAACCCTTCACAGATCGCTCATAAGTATAACTAGGCCAATAACCATTTTGCCTCTGTAGTTACATCTAAATTCTTAAGTACCACTGATCCCTCTAATGAACATAAGTCATAGTCCTACTATGACTAAGTCCTTTCTTCCAAATAGAAGTTGTGGCCACTATGTTCAAGCCTCGAAATCAGTCCTTAAGGGAGCAATCTATCTACTTACCTCTACTTCGGGGAAAGAGTGAATTATATCTTGTGTAACTGAATTCCCAGCTCCCAAATCAGATAAGTCCCCAAAAAAGTAGGTATGTTGAGTTGGCAATTTGACCACGCTCATCCATACTAATCAAAGGACCGTCCTCAAAGTCAGGAGTTATCAAAACACTCAGGATTGAGGTCATATCACCTATGGTTGTTTAGATGAGATGTAAGTCTCCAGTATCAATGGTATTATATACAGAAACGAATCATCTCGTGATCTGGTCTTATACAAACTCTTTGTATAGGACACCCTCGCTCGCATGTCTCCACATGAATGGTCAGGACCTACTATCTGTAGTAGTTCACAACACTTGCAAACCTCTACAAAGCGAATTGTATTTGTAGTTTCACCAGGATCATGTATCCCTCCTTAATTCTTAAAATACAGACCTATTTAGGTTAAGTCATGATCCACTTGTATATCTCATGTACATGCTTAAGTTTACATACAATAACCATGGAACTTTGTTTATTGGATATGAGTAAATGCCAAATAAAATAACTCTTATTTTATTCATAACAATGTTTATATATTACAAACTACGAGACTCCGAGAGAATTAAGACACCAATCCAAACACTTTGAACTTAAAACTAGCTTCCATAGGATGTACTTATAGGAACAATCTTTGCTGACATGACTGGCAGCCAATTAATCCATGCCTAGAATCATATCAAAGGCACGCATGTTCAACATTATTAAAGTTACATCAAGGGTACGGTTCCCTATGCTAACTATCATGCTTTTATCTTTTCCTTTGCTATCATAACTTCTTCTGACGGAGTAGACACTGATAAAACATAATTCAAAGGCTCTAGAGCTAGCATAACATGCTTTACAAATAATGACGAAATGAAAGAATAAGATGATCCAGAGTCAAATAACACCAAAGCATAGTGCCCCAAGATTGGGAGTGTACCTATCACTACTATTCCAGAATGCTTAGCCTCTCGATGGTTGGTGGCATAAACATGACCGTGTTGTTTCTATCGAATTGAACTTCCCTAGTGTGAATTCGGGAGCCAAGCCCCCGTACTTCCAAAACCATTTCTAGGGTATTGGTCGGCCGCATGCCCTGCCTGCTTACACTTGAAGCAAGTCCCTGTACCAATTAGATAATGTCCTCAATGATGCTTTCCAGACGACTTGCACACAAACCTATCCCTCAAGACCCCTCTTAAATTAGTAACTTAGTGCTTGATGCACTCTAGCGATCTGTCTGTGTTCTAAACCTTCTATGGAGGCTCTAGTGCTCTGCTCAGTTTTCCTCTTCTATCTTGATGTAGGTTTTGCCGTTAAGGACTTCAGGAACTCTAGCCCCAAGGGGCAGCCCAATCGTGTTGCCGCTTGGAACGTTGCTATTGGGATTGGTATCCTAATTCTCTCGGAGTCTTGTTGTTTTGTAAAGATAAACATTGTTCAATGAATAAAATAAGTGTTATTTAATTCTGGCATTTACTCATATCCAATAAACAAAGCTCCTTGGTTATCTTATGTGAACTTAAGCATGTATATATGATATACATGTGGATCATGCCTTAAGTGATAATCTAAATCGGTCTGTAGTATAAGGATTAAGGTGGGATACTTGATCTTGGTGACACTACGGATATGACCCGCTTTGTAGAGGTTTGCAAGTGTTGTAAACTACTACAGATGGTAGATCCTTACCATTCGTGTGGAGACGTGGAGTAGGGGTGTCCTATACAAAGAGTTTGTATAAGACCTAGACCACGAGATGACTAGACTCTGTATATAACACCGTTGATACTAGAGACTTGCATCTCACCTAAACAACCATAGGTGACACGACCTCAATCCTAAGTGTTTTGTGAACTCCTGTCTTTGAGGGCGGTCCTTTGATTAGTATGGGTGAGAGTGGTCAAATTGCCAACTCAACATGCCTACCTTTTTGGGGACTTGTCTGATTTGGGAGCTGGGAACTCAATCCACAAGATAGAAATCACTCCTTTCCCGAAGCAGAGATAAATAGAGAGATTGCTCCCTTAAAGAATGATTTCGGGGCTTGAATATAGTGGCCACAACTTCTCTTTGGAAGAGAAGACTCAGTCATAGTAGAACTATGATTTATATTCATTAGATGGATCAATGGTACTTAAGGAGACAGATGTAACTACAGGGGCATAACGGTTATTGACCCAACTGTACTTACGAGCGATCTTTGAAGGGTTGTCGCACTGTTGATTGGTTAAGATGGACATATAATATATCTATAGTAAGGAGAGTTCAACTGTCGGTCTTTAGTAAAGTGCCTGCCAGTTAACAGATGGTGGATCCCATGACTAAAGAGTTTGGTCAGTTATTCACGTACTGTTGGAGCTTCGGAGTTACAGGTCCATGAGGTCCCCTTGGTAGCTTGGATTCTATTGAAGATCTGTTCTTGGTATTGATTTGAAATGTTTAAATTGACAAGAGGTATTTTGATTATATATGATATAATCGGTGTGATGTATGAGATACATCTAGTGGAGGATTGATATAAATGAGATTTATATTGAGTACCATGGAATAGAAAAAGAACTATGGTTTATATGTTTCATGAGATGAAATATTAAAACTATAGGTTATAAATATAGTATGATAAATTGGTTATCATTTATATTTATAATAATATTAATTATTGGATAATTAATTCTTTTTCTTTTAAATAACCAAAGTAGTGGGTGGTTATTGGATCATGGTAACCGTGAGTTTAAAAAGAAAGTGGTTTCCTATTTTGAAAAAGAAGTTCTAACAAAAGTTTGAAAAAGATTTTCAGTTTTCTCTCCGACGAAAAAGAAACTCACGAGATCGTCAAGTAAATACAGATTTACTAAACGACGGCTGGGCGAGCTAAACGATCGTGAAGTGTTTACTAAAGGATTGTATAGCTTTACTAAACAATCACTGGCCCAAGTAAACGATCGTGTAGTGTTTGTACGCGACAGATCGAGCTAAACGATAGAGCTAAATAATCGCATGCTTTTGCTAGACAATCGCATAGCCTTATCTAAACGATTGGGCATCGACCTATACAATAGGTCTCCGCCTTCTCCCACTTGCCCAGTCATGTACGCGATCGTTCTTTCCTCCGTTCGTCTGCCTCATACCAGGTCTGAATAGAGCCCACCCTCTGAATTCTCACACTGAAAATACCAAGGTCGCCTTGTTGGTGGTGTTAGACTTAACTCGACACCGTCAAGGTTTTCTGGAGGCCGTTCGTGTCACTGAGGACGAACGCGGTGTTCGTTCATGTTGTGGAGGAGATCGTGGCTGAGGAAATCATTGAGGACGAGTGCGAAGTGTTCGTGCTATGTTCGTGCAGTGTTACTGTCGTGTAGATCGAGTGTTCGTGGTCGCTATTGTTCGATCAGAGTGTGCATCGGAGCGTGGAGATGCTTCTGCATATGTGTGTAGAGTTTCCCATTGTACATTTGGTATTTGTTCATGCTTTAATTTCTGCATTGTAATTGTATAACCGTTTGTTTTCAAGTCGACTGTAAATATATGTTAATTCATGATTGTAAGTTGGAATAGTCTTGTTCCGCTGCTCATGGAAATTGTGAATCCGATTTTCTTCAGTTGCTATATAGGTGGTAGGCTCAAATGCTTGCACAATATCTCGCACCCTATCTCAGAGCCCCTGAACAAATCTTTCAACCTTCTTCTTCAGTGGACACCAGGTCAGGTGCGAAGTAAGATAGTCTATCAAACTTCTCGTACTCTTCTACTATTATGGTCCCCTACTTCAGGTTCATAAACTCGGTCTGCTTGTTGTACCTCATGTGGGTAGAGAAGTACTTCTCGTAGAACCGCTCTTTGAATTGGTCCCACGTTACTTGGCCCCCATTAGCTTATATCATTCTTTCAGCTAAGCGCCACCAGCACTTGGCATTATTGACCAGAAAAAAGGCAGCACACCGCAATTTCTGCTCTTCTGGGCACTTCATATACTGAAAAATCCCTTCCACAGAAGACAACCACAACTTTGCTTTAGTAGGGTCTTTTAGGGACCTGTTAAACATCAGAAGATCATACTTCTTGAAGTTTCGTAGATATCTGGCCTCCAGGGAAGGGTCCGCCATAGCCTGATTCGGTACCTTGTCTTGGTTCTGAACTTGTGGTGTCAGGGTCGGCAGGGGTGGCGACTGCTGTGACTGCGTGTGCTGAGCTAGCTACTCGGCCACGATGTTCCTTAGTTTCCCTACCACAACCTTCATGAAGACATTCCCAATTTTTGTAGCCATGGTAGTGTACTCGAGGGAATCTCTGAGGGTGACAATTCTGACGGGGGCACGGTTGAATTTTGAGGCCCGCTTCTTATTCTATCCTTTTGCTAGATTGACCCAAAAGGGTCAAGAGGCAGCGAATCTTGCGTCTCTGAGCTTTGCACCTCAAGGCCTTATAGATTAGGGTCCTGCTCCCCAATAACATTCTTACCTCGACTACCCCTTCCTTTAGTTTGCAGTGCCATAACTTGATAACCACACGGAGATACTTTAACAAAACTCTTACAAGAAATCTCGCCAGTTACTATTATAATTCACGTAAAGTTTCATGCATAAATTCCTTGAGAACTTTCTTTTAAGGGACATACCTGACAATGACGAAAGATCTGTTTGTGGGCCATAAGGGACATTTTGGACTCATGATGTAAGTCAGTCTACATAACCTAAAACTTAGACTCTGATACCAACTGTAACGTCCCAAATTTCTATTATGTTTCTAGGACACTATTATGTACTTGCACAAGCTTGACAATAAATTTCTCGGGGAAAGAAAAAAATATTAAATAAAAGAAATCAAACTTTTATTTCATTAAATAAAGCTCAAGTATTAAATCCTGAAAAACACTGTTTGGGTTACCCTTAACCCAAATTTAGAATAAATAGCAATTAAATAAATTAAAAAATGAATAAATAGAAAGAAAAAAAATCATAAATTTTAAAATGCTAGAATCCTAAATAAAAACCTATCAAATGAACCTAAGTGCGGAAGCGGTAACATGTCCAAATGGTCGGGTCATGGACCCCTCATGTCATTTTTCAATCTATCTTTACCTTTACCTGAAAATATAAAAGGAAAAGGATGAGTATATAAATATACCCAGTAAGCAACTCATTACTGGGCCCACTAGGTGAACTGTTAGCCTTCTTATTGGGACTCAAGTGCACAATACACGTCGTAGGTATAGGCATAGACATAAACATAAGGGATGAACCCGAAGGCATGCTTTTATAGGTAGTGACTTGGAGGGACACAGTCATAGGCATAAGTGGTAACCCCAAGGGAACACCATAACATAGGCATAAGGTGTGAACCCGAAGACTCACACATGCGATGTGCATTGCCCGATAAAACATTAACAGTTACTATTAGTCTCACATAGGCATAAGCATACAATTAGGATCATAAATCATGTTTAGATGCCAATATAGTCTCACAATCTATCCAACAAACAACCACTGCAACAGTACAAAGTAACGATATTCCATAGCATAATCATAAGCTTCCATTCCCCATTCCTCCCCTCCACAGAGTCCAACAAAACATGACATAATATTTCAACACAATACCATAATCAATTGTTAACAACAACTTGGATTTGAGGCTGAATCGACAATAGGTAATCTACCTCAACTGTTATGTCCGAAAGAAGCAAAGTAATCTTCCTCTTAGCCTAGCTTGGTCTTTGAATTAAATCCCTATAAAACCATAATCGATACAAATTCCCAATTAAGACCAAAACTCAAAACTTACAACCATTCAGAAGATCCTCAAGATCACAATACTTACCAATGCGAGGTTTATTCCAAATCCACTTCCAACCTTAAGTTAAGGTGCCCAAACTGGAAGTATCTAGAATTGCCAAGATCAACCTCCTAAGTCATTATGCAATCAAAACCAAAGTTAAAACTTGGTGGATATTCAAGACTAAATGAACCCACATCTAAATCTACAACACCATACCCATAAAGTATGCCAAAAAGGCCAAAAACTCATCGTCGAAACTACTGGATGGTGTTGAAAAAGGCCTCGAAACTTTGATCTAAGCTTTAAAAAAATTTCGGTAACTCAAGTCAGACTAGAAATTTATTGGGCACTAAGGAATCAAATAAGAATAGACCCGAAACGTTCAAAATCTTACCTGAAACGACAAAATTCGAAGAACTCTGACAAGAAAAGAGGTTGACCCTGACAACGCACGCGGACCGATAGTGAACGGAAGCTAGAAGAGGCTTGCGCGACTGTTCAACTCCAGGTGTGTACGAACAGAAGCTGGAGGGGGTGGGGGGGGGGGAGGGGGGGTCTGTCGGCATACGGAGGAGAAGAAAAAGAAAATTTGGTTTCCCTTTTTTTGACTTGCATGTATACCGAGGTTCCAATATAAATCTTTTTTAAACCAAACCCTAAATAATCATATATATATATATATATATATATAATTTAATTCTTTTAACCCTAACTCCTCAAATCTCTCAACCAAACAACTCCAAACAAACTCATTATTTCCAACCATATTTCTCACCAAGATTAATTTGAATTGATTTACCACTCCAAAATAAACAAATTCCAAAACCCTAAAATCTTACATACAAATCTGAAAAGATGTAAGATAAAAAGTACAATTTTCTTGAAATTTTGGACCATTACACAATCAATTTATGGTACATTTAGATTCCATATCATGTACCTATTGTATGTGGGATTTTGAAGAAATTCCATGTGCCCACATACTTGCTGTTCTTTGTGGGCGCAATATGAATACTTACTCTTTTGTTTCTAAGTATTTTTTTTTTTTCAAATACCTTGATTTCGTGTTATGCTCGTTATGTTTGTTCAATTGGGAACCATGGTAATTGGAAGCCTACAAGTACTGACATGAATATATTACTTCTAGTTGTTAAGCATCTGGTAGGCTGACCTCGAAAACAAATAATATTATCAATTGACGAGCAAAAAAGTCAAAGAAAGTTTAGTCGTTGTCGTCGTGTTGGTCACAATTGTAAGAAGTGTAAATTTCCACCATTTATACAATGATGTAGCATTTACTATTGTGATTGTTATTGATGTGAACGTGTGTTTGCCCACCATTTTTACAATGATCTAATATTTTCTTTTTTACTATCGGTGTGGTTGTTATATTGTTCATAAGAACATAACATTCTGCTTGAGGAATCTAGAACATTTTTTTTCTCCATTTTTATTAGTAATATATATATTCAATTTGCTTTTGATTCAATGTGAAGTAATGTCATTGAATTCTATTACTGATATTGTTCCATATCCATTAAAGAATACCACTTGTTTTAGTCCTTGGAACTTTTTCACAGTAGAAAGCACAAAGGTACATAATTTTCAATGATCCAACATATTTTTATAGAATAAAAACACAAAATCAAGTACACATGAAAGAAAGTAGCATCAATTTGAAGTAATGCCATTGTGATTTCTATCACATATATTGGTTTATCACTGACATTAGTCTATCACTAATAGACTTCAGCACTCATTAGATAATAACAAGAGTTTAGTCCTTAGAACTTTAAAATAGAAAGCACAAAGGAATGTAATTTGCAATGATTCAACTAACGATTCAATATTTTTTATACATTTATATGAAAAAATCAACTACATACGAAGTTATTGTCACTGTGAAGTCTATCATAGATATTTTCTATCACTAATATTACAGTATCCACAAAAACTAAGGTACTATAATAACTACAATATTAAAGTAATACAATATCCACAAAACTAAGTCACAACTACATTATTACATATGAGAGATTTTTAAGTCAAAACTAGGGGTACAATCTTTGATTTTAGGAGAATGTCTTGTTTGTTTTGGAGAAGTTTTCTTCTAGTCCTTTGTATTCTTTTGGTCCTTTGCATTCTTCAGTTCTCTTACAATCTTCTAGTCATTTGCATTATCTAACTTGACAGATTAGGCCAATGATTCTTCAAGTTCTAAGATTCTTTTTGCCCCCATTTTTTTTGTTCGCTTTCCATAATTGTCTTTCACTTATCAATCTGTTAAAATAGTAATAAACACTTCAATAAAAAAAAACTAAACACTTCAAATTTATCAGTGATAGAGCTTAGAACTGATAGATTTGAAGTAGTGAAGTCTATCAGTGATAAACTCATCACCGATAGACTTGAAGTAGTGAAGTCTATCAGTGATACCTATCACATGACTTCATCACTTCAAGTCTATTAGTGATAGAAACTTATCATCGATAGACTCTAATCAATAAATCCAACATGCTTCAGCGCTATCAGTGATAGAAACCTATCATTAACAGACCCTAATAAAAAAACAAAAAAAGTAATGAAATTATGCATTTAATTACAATGCATGAAAATAAATTCAACAACTATCAAGTATATTAGTGATAGAAACTTATCACAGATAGACTCTAACAAAAAAAAAAAAAAAAAGAAGGTAAAACTATGCATTTACTTACATTTCATGAAAAAAAAAACAAATGTTTCAACATTTTTCAAGCCTATGGAAGTTTAAAGTATCCCAATCAAAAAACAAAAGACAAATATTTCAATCACCGATTTCAAGCCTATTGAAGTTTAAAATACCCCAAGCCTATTGAAAAACAAAAAACAAAAAAATTTCTATCACCGATGGGCCCCAATCAAAAAGCAAAAAAACAAAAACAAAAACAAAAAACAAATAGATTTCTATCAACATTCTTTCACTCTATTAACGTCTAAAGTACCCTAATAATAAAACAAAGGACATATAGATTTCTATCACTGATTTCAAACCTATTGAAGTCTATTGAAGTTTAAGGTACTGTAGTCTATTGAAAAATAAAAAACAAAAAACAAATAGATTTCTATCAACATTCTTTAAGGCTGTTGAAGTTTAAAGTACCCTAATCAAAAAACAAAAAACAGATAGATTTCTATCACCGATTTTAAGCCTATTGAAGTTTAAGGTACCTAAACCTATTGAAGTAGATTTCTATCATTGATACACTTATTATTCAAGAGTTCCTATAAGCGGAAGTAGATCTTTCCAATTCATTGTGACAGAATTACCGCATATACATTCAAACATACTTTCATAATGCTAAAGAGATCAAGAAATCATACCAGATGAAGATTTCTTCTTCATAGCGAATCTGATGCCCAACCGTCTACCTCGAACAATCACCACTTAGACAGAAGGAAATGAAGAAGACAACACCACTCAGAGCCCTCAGTATTCTTGGAATGAGAATCCAAAATGTGGGCTTTGTTCGAATTTGGTAGAGGGAAAGAGAAAGAGAGACCGTACACAACGATCAAGCAAGTGGGAGATGCGGTCGTCTATCGCATAGACAAGATGCTTGATCATTTAGGTGAAGTATACAATCGTGTAGGAAAAGTAAGCGATCGTCTAAACGATCGTGTAAGAAAACGTAAACGATCGTGTAGGAAAAGGGTGAGCGATCGTTCAAACGATCACATAGAAAAAACTAAGCAATCGTCTATACGATTGTTTAGTAAATATCAGGAGCTAAACGATCATTTAGATAATAGCGTGCGACGGTGTAATCGGTATGCGATCGTTTAGCAATATCGTATATGTAAGCGATCCTGTAGTCACTATCATATAGGCACCGATTTTCTAAACGATGACACTATCTTTTCACAATGTCTGCGCACATCGATATCAACACATCGTCAGCTATTTATAATGCACTCATCTATGATTTAGAACAGAAGAGGCGCCTTCCTATTTCCTTTATAACTGTCCAGTGAATGTGATCTTATCATATTCATAACATATAATTGATATCATATATTAATCATAATATTTTCTTCTACTAGATATAAATCATATTTATATCTATTTTCCTCCAAATTAACGTATCTCATACATAAAGTTAATTATATCATATTTAATTAACTCATTTAATTATATCATATATAATCGAATTTCCTCTTGTCAATTTGAACATTTCAAATTGACCCAAAAACTAGCTCTCAACTTCTATCCAAGCTACCAAGAGGACCTTATGGACTTATGGCTCGAAGCTCCAATGGTACGTGAATAGCTGACTAAACTCTTTAGTCACGATATCCACCATCCGTTAACTGCCAGGCACTCCACTAAAGACCGACAGTTGAACTCTTCTTGCCATAAATATATTTCTATATCCATTGGATATAACTAATCATCAGTACGATGACCCTTCATAGATGCTCGTAATTACAATAGGCCAATTTACTGTTTTGCCCCTATAATTACATCTTCCTCCTTAAGTATCACTAATCCCTCTAATGAACAATACAACATAGTTCTGCTATGTGTGAACACCTCTCGAGCCATGAGATGTATGGCGCCACATCGTTTAAGTCTCGGGATTAGCCCTTAAGAGAGTAATCTATCTACTTACCCATACTTTGGGGAAAGAGTGAACTCCATCTTGTGAAGCTGAGTTCCCAACTCTCAAATCAGACGAATCCCCAAAATGGTAAGTTTGAGTCGGCGTTCTGGCCACTCGCACCCATGCAAATCAAAGGACCGCCGTCAATGGCAGGAGTTTCCAACTCACTCAAGATTGAGGTCATGTTACCTATGGTCATCCTAGTGAAGTGAAGTCTCAGTTATGAACGGTGTTATATAATGAGACGTTAACACTTTATGGTCAGATATTATACAAACTCTTTGTATAGGATGCCCCCGCTTGCATCTCCCTTACACGAATGATCAGGATCAGACCATCTGTGACAAGTCACAACACTTGTGACCATTCCAAAAAGCGGACCGCATCCGTAGCGTTACCAGGATAAGGTTTCCCTCATCTATCCATATACTACAGACCATTTTGGTTATCACTCAAGAAATGATCCACTTATATATCACCACATACATGCTTAAGTTACATACAGATAACCAGGGATATTAAGTTTATTGGTTTGTGGTAAAATAAAAAACATCTAAATGTGCAAAGTCAAGTAGTGAAGTAAATATCATTTATATTACACATCACAAGTATTCGTACAAAGTTGTTTATAAACTACTGGACACGAGACTTTAGGGCACAAACTCCAATATTCAAGGTGATCAGATTACATACTAGAGCACACTAAACTAACACTACTACAAAATCTACATTACTTGACACTTGTAGTTTTTAATTACTTGACATTTCTATGGAAAAAAAGTCAAGTAATATGATTTTGGACAAAAAAAATCAAGTAAAAGAGTTAAAAAAGCGGAGATTGACGGAATATTTCAGATATTTTAATGCGAACCTTTACTTGACACGATTTTCGTGTCAAGTAATATAAGGTCTTACTTGACACGTTTCACGTGTCAAGTATAAGAAGCTCTTACTTGACATTTTTTTTGTGTCAAGTAAAAGGGTTAAAAAAGCGGAGATTGACAGAATATTTCGGATATTTTCATGCGAACCTTTACTTGACACGATTTTCGTGTCAAGTAATATAAGATCTTAAACGTGTCAAGTATAAGAAGTTTTTACTTGACATTTTTTTCGTGTCAGGTAAAAGGGTTAAAAAAGCGAAGATTGACAGAATATTTCGGATATTTGATAGGCCTTCAATTATGTGTCGCTCATCATCTACTTCTACTAATTGATCGTGTAGCCGAGCTAAGTGATCGTGTAGCATTTGGTAGGCGATCGTATAGCATTTAGTAGGCGATTGTATAGAAACTGGTAAGCGATCATGTAATGTTTTGTAAGCGATCGTGTAGTTCCGGGTAAGCGATCGCGGAGGTGTTTGTGGGTGATCGTCTAGTGTTACTCAGCGATCGTGTAGAATTTGGTAGGTTATCGTATAGCATTTGGTAGGCGATCGTATAGAAACTGGCAAATGATCATGTAATGTTTTATAAGCGATCGTGTAGTTCTATGTAAGCGCTCACGGGGTGTTTGTGGGCGATCGTCTAGTGTTACTCAACAATCGTGTAGCAGAGCTTAGCGATCGTGTAGCATTTAGTAGGAGATCGTATAGTATTTGGTAAGCGATCGTATAGAAAATAGTAAGCGATTGTTTAATGTTTTGTAAGCAATTGTGTAGTTCTGGGTAAGCAATTGTATAGTTCTGGGTAAGCAATCGCGGGGTGTTTGTGGGCAATCGTCTAGTGTTACTCAACGATCGTGTAGCTTTTGGTAGGCAATCGTATAGCATTTGGTAGGCGATCGTATAGAAATTGGTAAGTGATCGTGTAATGTTTTGTAAGCTATCGTGTAGTTTCGGGTAAGCGGGTGTTTGTGGGTGATCATCTAGTGTTACTCCGCGATCGTGTAGCAGAGCTCAACGATCGTGTAGCATTTGGTAGGCAATCATATAGAAACTGGTAAATGATCGTGTTATGTTTTGTAGATTGTGTAGTTCTGGGTAAGCGCTCGTAGGGAATTTGTAGACGATCGTCTAGTGTTACTCAGCGATCGTGTAGCATTTGTTAGGCGATTGTATAGCATTTGGTAGGCGATCATATAGAAACTGGTAAACGATCGTGTAATATTTTGTAAGTGATCGTGTAGTTCAGGGTAAGCGATCGTGGGGTGTTTGTGGGCAATCATCTAATGTTACTCAGTGATCGTATAGCTTTTGGTAGGCGATCGTATAGCATTTAGTAGGCGATCGTATAGAAAGTGTTAAGCGATCGTGTAATGTTTTGTAAGCGATCGTGTAGTTCTGGGTAAGCGATCGTGGGGTGTTTATGGGTGATCGTTTAGTGTTACTTAGCGATCGTGTAGCAGAGCTAAGAGATCGTGTAGAGACTTTGTTTTTTACTCAGCGATTGTGTAGAGACTTTATTTTTCATTTCCCTTTCAAATTAAAAACTTTTTCTCTCCTCCTTTACTTTACTCAGCAATCATGTAGAGACTTTATTTTTTGTTTCCCTCCCTCTCAAATTTAGTTTCTCTCATACCAAAATTATCAAATAAAATAATATTTCCCAATCCCATTTTCATTTCCCTCTCTTAAATTAAAAACTCTTTCTTTCCTCCTTCATCATCCACTCACGACCTTCCCCTTCCCCCCAATTTTTTTCTTCTTCCGTGCGCCCGAGAGCCCTATCCGTCGTCAGCCTTCATTCTTCCTCACCTCCGTTTGCGCTGCTGTTATTGAGTTTTTCATTCCCTCGTCTGCTTAGCCGCACTAGCCCTCTCCCTCGTCGTCTGCTCAGCTGCGTCAGTCGCGCTAGCTGTGCACGTCGTTCGCGAGTCTTCAGCCCAGCCCAAATTTGTAGTCGAGCGCCCCCAACCGCTTTTGTCGCTTCAGCCGCGCCCAAATCTAGATCCAAACGCTTCCAGTGCTTCCGTCGCTTCAACCCTGCCCAGATCTGTAGCCGAACGCCCCAACCGCTTCCGTCACTTCAGTCAAGTTGGTCCAGCAAAATCCACTTGTCGTCGTCGAGGTTATCCACGTCTTCGTTGAAGTATAGCTTTGTAACAGATCTATTCAAGTGTGGGCTTCACTCTATCTGGTTAGATCTATACTCCATCTCGCTGGAATCTTGTATTTTTGGGTAAGGTTTTGGTAAGTTTTAATTACTTTAGTGGGTTTCTTGGAAATTTTTGAATACCCATAAGTTTTTTTACCCAAATTGATTGATGCTCATTTGGCTTTAGATTCAAGATTTGGAGAACATTAATGTGCTGTCCAACAGGTTGATATTGATTTTGGTAAGATTTTCGGTAAGTATATGAGGTATATCTTATTTGTTGTTGGATATTGGGTTTGTTCCATTGTTGCCCACAATATTTTGGTTGGTGTTGGTGGTTTTACTTGAACATTTTTGAACACTCAATAAGTTTTGACATTAACTTAATAATACCTGTCACTTTTTTGGTGTTAGATTGAAGTGTTGGAAGGAGTTGAGTTGCTGTCCAATAGGTTTGAGACCGATCTTGGCAAGGTTTTGGTAAGTTTGGAGGTTAGTATTAATAGTTCTTTTTTACCCATTGAAGTATTGGTCTAATAATTGAGTTATTTTCAATTTTTGATGTTCAATTCAAAGATTTCAAGGGATTGGAGCCACTATCTAACAAAGTTAACGATGTTTGGACGTTTTGATAGGTATTAAGGCCTTGAAACTCTTTTGGAATTGTTACATAATTGCTGGAATTTGCGTTTTGTAACTATTATTATTGAACTTTTCGTAGGTTGGATTACGTTGTTGTATTTTAACACTTATTTATATATTTTAAAATTTGATGTTATCGCCCTTTATTCTATTTTGTAGGTTGACTTGCTTAAACATGGCTTGCCGGACCCTTAGTTCTCGATCTTTAGACTTCAAAGCTCATGTATAGATTAAATAATGTACTTTGTTGAGAGGTTATTTATTAAACAATTTGTCACTTTTGTGTTTGTTGAAAGTTGAGTTTTGTATACAAAAGCAATAGTTGAGATTTTATTTTGTGCATGTACATGTGAAAGAGAAATATTGTTGTAATTTGTGAGGAGTGTTCCTAGTTGCACATATGGATTTTTAGTGAATATATTGAGTTGATAGATCTTAAATGTATAATGCTTATTTATTTGATGTAATTGTATTGTAGGAATACAAGGTAGAAAATGAGAATATCGATTGAGGCATTTAATTTGAAAACAAAAAAACATATACTTGACACATAAAAAACGTCAAAGAGTATCACACTATACTTGACATACGAATAAACTTGACATACCACCAATGTCAAGTGTATTATCTTACTTGACACGAAAATTGTATCAAGAAACATATTACTTGACGTTTTTTCGGAGTCAAGTTATCATACTATACTTGACACTTTTATAAGTGTCAAGTATATCCTTTACTTGACACTGGAAAAATGTCAAGTAATCTAATTTCTGCAGTAGTGTAAAAGGGGTTGACAAACGATCAATGACGAGTGCGCTTGAAGAATATCAAAACGACGACGGATGTTAAACGGAGACGTCGGAGTTTTTTCGATTGGCAGATGTTAGGGTTTTGGCAAATATTGGAAATGAAGATCGTTGTTTGAAGAAGATCGATTAGGTTAGTTTTTTTTTTTTTAAACAAAAAAATGAAAAAAAAAAAAATTAAACCCTGATATTGATCGTGGATTAGGGATCGCTATTTGAAGAAGATCAATTGGCTAGGAATTTTGGAAAGGTGAATCATCAATATATGGATGCACGGTTTTGATAGTGGGCTGATGAGCTTTTTAATTTTTTTTATATGGACTGGAATCAAATTGGGTTATATTTGCTATATTTTTTAGTTAATGCTACATGTGCAATTAGTTTGGATCAAAATATTATATTTGCAAGCATCCCTCATCTTTTATTATTTCAATTAAACAACCCTAAACATATTACAACGTGCATGCAAGTCCCCATAATTATACAAACACAGACGTTCAGCTCCATTATTAGACATCCACATCATTATAATTTTCATTTTAATATATATTTTAGGTTTAATTATAAAATATATCCCTTCTTCAATCATAGTTTCATTTTAAGTATTGAAAATTGATTTTTTTCCCCTTCAAAATAACCCAAGATGATTTGTTCAATTCATGGCAAAAAAATTTGTATATATACTTTGTGTTATATAAGTGAAGAAATAATCTAAACACATACCCACATACAGAATATATATATATATATATATATATATATATTATAATCCGAAATTGAAAGGAGAAAGAAGACAATAAGTGTGGTTTTCATTTATCTGTATTTTATTTTCCATATTTGTATTTAGGTTTAATCGTATAAGTATATACAAACAAAATTTGGAAAAAAAAAATACCTTTTTGGTCGAGGTTGGTTTCCATTTAGTCTAAAGGTTTCAAGTTTTACATTTTTAACTTTGATTAATCTAAGTACCTATTTTTCATCTTTAGTGTTAATGTTTATTAATTAATTAAAATGAATTAAACTTAATTTTAATGAATTAAGTTTCAATATTTATGATCGCTGCTAAAATCACATTTAAAATTTTATTTCATAATTATTTTAAATTAATTGTAGATATTAACGTCAAATATTGAAAGAAAGTATTAATGAAAAATTGAAGTAAAAACTGTAAATCTTAAAACCCAAGCACTAAATTAAAACAAAACTCAAATCTCGATAGTAAGATTGTGATATTTTGAAACATATGAATTAAATTGAAATCAAACTAAAAGTTAAAGGCCTAAAAGTATAACCTTTTGAAACTTATAGATCACATGGAAACTGATCCAAAATCTAAGGATAAAAATGTATATTTGTCTAAAAATTTTCTATAAATTTAATGATAAAAGCCTATAAATTTGTTTTGAAATAAACTTCAAATTTCAAGAATTGAAATAGAACTTTTTCAAAGTTTAGAAGGATAATTGATAACTAAACCTAAATCTTTTTAAGGTTAAAATATTATTTTGATCATTATACCATAGAATTTGTTCAATTTGAATACTTTATATTTTCAAATATCCAATTTTAGTCCATGTACCTTCAAAAAATATTAAATTTACTTCTTATTGCTATTTTCTTCTTCTTTTTTAAAAAAACATATTATTTATTAGTATTCTTCCTATAAATTTTGAAAAAAATGTTTACATATTGTGTACTTTGTATGAAAAATCTATTACTATTTGCCAATTTCAACAAAATTTAACTTCTTTTTTTTTTTTTTTAAGACAAAATTTCGATAAAATTTAAAAAATAGGTAAACTAAGTACAAGACCAAAAGGATAGTTTAATCTTGGTTAAAATATTATTTTTATCTATATACTTCGAGTTTGATCAATTTTAGTCCAACATAAAATAAAGATCAATTTTAAGGGACTGTTTTTTTTTTTTTTTTAAATACAACAACAAAGTGAGAGATTGAACCTTTAGCCTCTTGAATCGGAAAGTAAACCAATACCACTTAACTAAACTCACTTTAACTTTTAGGGCATAAATTTAAGATTTATTAGAACCAAAATGGTATTTGTAACCTTTAATGTTTTATTAATAATTGAATTACAAGTGGTACTTTGGTAAATTTAATGATATAGAAGGCTAAATGTGAATACATGGAGAGAGAAGGCCAGCGTGATGGTTGGGCACCATATTTAAATACAACTTTGAAATCATTTCAGATCCGTCGATTTTGGTTCAAACCCTCACTGGGGGCTCAATCTCCATTTCCATGGCAGTACTCTAATCTGAACTGAAGAAAATCTTCCCAAAAAAAAAAAAAAACACAAAAACAAAAGCAAAACAAAAATAAAGCAAAAAATACAAAAAAAAAATACCAAAACAATAGGAAAAATTAGTGCCGGTAGAGCTCGTTGACGAAGAAGTTCAGTCTAAATCTTCTTTACGGTTCATTTCTATAGATCTTAAATCTTACAGAAGAACTTCCTCCATAATTCCGGTGCGTTTATCTCTCACTCTCTTCTTCAAATGTTTTTACAATTTTATTCTTAACACTGTATATCAGTCTTCGAGTCGATGCTTGGTTCTTTCTTTCTCTCACGGTTCTGGATCTCTTTACTTTCTTTATGATGTTTTGTCTTTTTGATTTTTTTTTCTGGGTTGTGGTTGAATAAGTCTTTCCCTACAATTAAATGGCTTTAATTTCTGGATCTGGTTAGATAAGGCTAAATTTTCATTCTTTATGTTTTTGTTTTTCAGATGCACAGGTGGAATCTTCTTTGGTATAACTTTTCGTGGTTTGATTTGGATCTAGCGTGGAAGAGATAAACTAGGGTTGTTCCAAAGGTTGTGACTTTTAGTATAGTTATATCAGCTTTGTGTTGAGTTGTAGAAGTTGGATCTACTGGGTGAAACTGAAATCGTGTTCTTTTAACTTAAAACTGGATACATACTTTGACTTGAAGTTATTTTGCTATGGAAGCAGTGGTTGTTATTGAGCAGCATAGGAACCAATACTATGATCGGGTCAAGCCGCATGGCCCAGCTCGATTTGGATCACTCCCATCCCGAGACTTCAGAGGGATGAATTGTAGGAGTTTCCAGTCCGGAGCTGGTATCCTTCCAACTCCTTTGAAGGCTTGTACCTCTGAAACCAAACATGTCTACCCGTCTTCTCCTAGAACACCCCCAGCTTGTTTAAGTTCCAACTCAGAAAATAGAAAACAACTTGCTACTGTGAGAAGTGCTCCAATTCCTATCAAACCGAAATTCTCAAACAAGAATAGTGCTTTCCATGAAGAATTCTGTGACAGGAGTTTCTCGTTGTCTGAGCTTTGGGCTGGACCCACTTACTCCAATTCACCACCTCCAAGTTCACTACCCATTCCCAAATTTTCAGTTGCTAAGAGAACCACCTCATTGGAATTGCCTCGTTCTGCCCCTGAATTTGAAATGCATCATCCATCTGCTAAGTCTGCGCCTCCATCCCCAACTCGAGACCAAAACTTTTCCTCCAGATTTTTCTTTCATAGTGATGACTCTGCGACTAAGACTCTGCGTCGCATTCTTAATCTCGATGTTGACAATGAATGAACTTCAGGGAGCATCAAGCTCCTGTAAATAGGCTTACTCTGTGAGCCGGTTAGTTTCAGTTTGTATATAGAATCAATAAATTGGTTAGTGAGGACAGTCACGAGTATCCTTGGTTTTCAGTGCTGGTGTACATCCTTCAATCGCAGCTATGGACTCTGATGCTTTCAACTAATATTCAGATGTTGCACCTTAATCTGTGGTAATGCAGAACATGATTTGGTTTTTGCAGACAAAGACAAGATAGGGTGTGATAGCAACACAGATTAAATCCAAAGATATTGGGAAGACAGAAGTAGGCTGTTGGTGAACTTTAATGTTGTAGTGAATGAAATCTTCATTCTGCACTGTAGGAATCTGCTGGCTATTTTCCATCTTGCTTCATATGAACATTACTAAGAGCAGTCATGGATCTGCTGGCTATTATCTCTGTTCTGGCCATCATGTCTTTACCAGATTCTTAGCCTCCATTCCATTCTAGAGTTTAGGTAGTCATGTAATTTGTATCATACTGTAGGAACCCAATCTAATGCTTTTTTTAATTTCTGTAGGTTTCTGTTTCATTCTTTCCATCCATTCCTTACATATTCTCCGTTTAGCTGCTATCCTTCTTACATAGATAGTCTGATGACTTATTGGTTAGGTTCCTTGTCCCTGATGAATTGGTTATTCGACAGTTAAATCTCTCCTTTTCTTAACACTCTCAATCCCTTTCTTTTTCTCATACCTCATCTAAATCTTGTAGCTTCACTCCTTTGCCTGCACACTATGAAGGAAATATTCCTTTTCAGCTGCCTTTTCAGTTTTTTTTGAAAGAAAAGGTGGGATAGGATAGTGATAGTTATGACTTTCTAGTTTTCTTCTTTCAAATTACTCCGTGTAGCATTTTCCTGTGTTCATTACCTCTTGGTTTTATCATCTGTGTACCTGTCTAGTATGGAACTTTCTTACTGGTTTTTGCAAGGTTCATCGCCTTCCACGAGATCATTGACCACATGGAGCAGAACGGTATGTAAGGTAAGCTTTTTATATTGTTAACTTCCTCTGTTTTCAATATATATTTGTTCGGTTGTTCACTTTCCTTGTTTCCATGGAGCAGAAAACTTAAGGGTGAACAGTTCAGGTGACGGTTTCAGTGGCATGGTTGGTTTGCGAGTTTTCTTCTTAGAAGCCTGGGTCCCGTTTGTGTTTGTTTATCATTGTATTTGAAAGCTGTACACCGTCAGAGTCCTACTGTTGGTCGTTGGAGCCTTATCTCTTTTTAGTTTCTTTGTTTTCATATCAGTTTGGATGGTAATTGCCTTGACTTTCTGTTTTGAAGGGCAATGTTTATCATTGCAATTCCAGAAAGTGAAGCAAATATTGTAATGTTTATGTTATTTCAGCTTGTTGGCTTGTTTATGTATTGAATAGTTTGTGCACTGCAGAAGTGAAATCGTACAAGCTTTGCCACAGAAGTGAAAACTTAATAGCCTTTCTAAAACAGAAGTTCATTGGAACATGAAACTTAAAATTTATGATGATAAAAATTGCAAGGTTAGGGGTATAAGAAACGTTTTACCATCTTTGCCAGTCGTACTTACTGTTACGATGACTTACCCCTTGAATGAAAATTTAACATTGTTTGTGAAAAGAAAATTATCCAATCCACGTCATTTGATTGCTGTTAATTATATAATCAATAGTTTAAATGGTAAGTTGGTAGGATCCACACAGAATTATAAAAAGGAAGTCGTTCTCTACAGATAAGCATGTAACTTGTGATCTCACACGACTTCTTTATTTAGTATCTGTTGATTTCCTTTCTCCCTTTGAGTAAACAAAGCATTACCAACAACGAAAATTGGTATTGGAATGGGTAGCAATAGGTGGAAATTTTCTGCCATTGGCGAAATTTAAATAGAATCAAGATAAATGGATATAAATAAAGTAAATCATCCATCCACCTATCCATATGTATGAATGATATGGTATGATTAAAAGAGTACCAATAACCATACAACAGGACATCTTCACCATAGACTGTCACTCTCTTTCGCCTTTAAGAAGAGTCTTACTCTACTACTACTATGATAGTAACATGATCCCACCCCCAAAAGGAGGGGGAATGTTTTTCATTTTAAGACGTTTGAAATGACCAAATATTTGAAAATGGAAGTAGGATTGACATTATAACATTGGGTAGCTTGATATGGAGGAGAGAGATCTTGATGGATACCTAACAGTGTGAAGAAGTTTTAGGCCTTGATCAATTGTAATGTGTAAGAAGATACAAGCTATTGCCTAAAGTATGAAACAAAGCTGGGGAAGGAAGAACATATGGATGCCAACAAATCATTCTTCTCCATTCAAGTATTTAGAAATGAAAATTTGACCCTCCCATCATACTAATTCGTAATATTCATGTACTATCAGATTGTAGACCGTTCCGATGTGATCCAAATTCCAGGAGTCATCCATCAACATATACCCCTAGAATTAACATCAAAGACCAAAGATTACAAAAAGAGGCAGCCAGTAGGAGGGATTTCAGACCCAAAATACAATTCAATTACATGGTACAAACACAATAACGAATGTAAAGTCCTAAATTCTCAACTGAGCACATCCTCGAATTGCCCCACGGCATCTTGTCATCGAGGCAGCATGTCGCCATGTGGGCCTCTCGCCTCCTGTTGTTAATATGTCAACATCCGACGTTGGTTTGACGTGCCAATTCAAACGATCGGGACCAATATCCCCTCCGATCACGTAAATTTCATCTCTCAAACCAATCATTGCAAACCCTATTCGTTGGCGAAATTCGGATGCTGAAACTACAACTTTTTTAACTGTTTTTGCTTCTCCGTGGTACTTGAAAATTTGTCCATGACTCATCACATAAAGTGAACCCTGAATAACAGCCATTGGGCCTTGGGGCCAACCATAATCTATAACCCTCCATCCAAGCCGCAGGCTATCGAAAATTTGAACTGCTGATAATCCCTTGTGCAAGACGTGCAACTCCCCTCCAATCACTACCCCTGTGCAAGCAGAACTGTGAGTACGGTGTAGATCAGGCAGGGAAATCCAAACGTCTTTATCAGGATCGTACATTTCTGCCAGAGAAATTGATTTTCTGCAGCTAGTAAAACCACCCGCAACAACAATCTTTCCATCCAAAACACAGCATGCAAACATGGCACGTGGTACAAGCATTGATGCACGTTGAGACCACCGACGTATTACAGGATCATATGACCACACCTCATTGGTTGCAAAGTTCCTATCTTGATCACCAGTTAACGGATCAACAGCATCACTGCCACCACCCAGCACAAACAACTTTCCAGCAGTGGAGACGGCACCAAAGTGTGCAAGATGCCTAATTTTCGATGGAAGTACAGGAATTGTTATCCAAAGGTCTCTGAGGGGGTCATAAAGCTGCCATAGATTCTCAGGTTCAAATGCACATACGCATAATAGATCTTCTGATGATCCAATCTCCTGTCGAACTCTAAACAGTTCAGCACTACGAATGGCAGCTTGCCAGGAGTGAGAAACAAGCTCCAATTTTGGGTAGAGGTGGAAGGGAACACGTGCAAGGCACCTAAGGGCAACAGCGTCCGGGAGACCGTCAATCAGTTCAGACATAATCACTTTTCATTCGTTTCTGATGATTATCCACCACAGGTTGTTTCTTATTCAGGAAGCAAGTAACCTGATATGCCAAGAATATTCAAACGTTAGAGAACAAAACAAATACCTTCTCACAGTTTGAATGCAAATACAAAACGAAAGCATCACTATTCAACATTAATTAACGATTTAGGAGATGACAAGAAATCATCTTTTCGCATACTGAAAATTGAATTTTTAACCCTTAAAACGACATTCATCACACAACATGGAGATTGATGTACTCTTACAATGTGTCTATGAACAAAGTCATTATAAGAGGCAACTAGACGGTAAATGAGAGATGGATATAAATTCCAAAACTAAGAAGGCCTTAACCATACAGAAATAAGAAAAACTGTTCGAATAAACAATCAAATGAAAAAAAAGGGTGTATAATTATGATATGATTAACCTAATCAGTATTCCAATCTCCAACAAAACTATAATGTGAATCTGAAATCAACCAATAAATGGCCAACAATTAGAAAGAAGCAATCTCATTCCCAGCAATAATGGGTGTCCTTTTTCCTGATAAAGACATTTGGAAAAATAAGGAAAAAAAGCCACAAGGAAAATTTCCAAGTAAATACATTGTATAAAGTTTCTAGTACCCAAGTTTACCTATTAACCAATAAGCTTACCATCAACCCATCAAATTGTGCAAATGATAAACTTGTATATGAGCTTTAGCTACAAAGTCCGAAGAAAAACTACAATCTGTGATATTTCAAATTTCCAATTAACGAATGACTGTACAATCATTACTTAAGTCAATAAGATTATATATGTAAAAGAAATGGAAACCAAAGTAGCAGGATACTAAGAGATTAGTGAATACTTTCTTTTTTTTTTTGGGGGGGTGGAGAGAGAGAGATAAGAAAGAAATTAGTGAATACATGCAAGACAAAAGTTTAAGAAAGAACAAGGTAACAAGGTATCAAAATTTAGATAATAAACACCTGCAAGTATGGAAAATTGATAAACGACTATGGTTGGACATTTTCTTTTCTTTTTTTTTTTTTTTTGAAATGAAGGTCATGCAACTTTGAATCCTTAATTTCAATGTAGGTTCAAAAACATTCTTTGATGCAAAAAAATTAGGTAACTCGTGCTAATGACCAAGAACAATAAGGGAATCCATCCCATGAACAAAGAAGAATCATCTTCAAATTGTGAGAGAACATTCTCTAAAACCCTTACAATTGATAAATGTACTAAGTAACAAATGAATAAAAAAGAAAATCAACCAAAAATTAATAATTTGACTATATAAAAGTTAACTAATTATCTAACATCTCATCCTCCCTACACTAGTATCTTTATATGATGATATCATTCTAAACTCGACTTGTATCCCCTCTGCCAAACTCTTCCAAGATGGAAGATTTCTGGTTCTAGAAACAAGATCAGACCTCTTATAATGTAATTATATACATCATCTAGGAGTTCCCAGTTCATAGTTGAAACTAAAAATACACATTTTAAGAACTAGTAAAAAATTAAAAGTTGAAAATAATAGTTTCAAAGAACCCTCCAAACAGAGTATAATGTATATGAGTGAAAAGGCTGCAAGGAGACCAAAAGATTGCCATCATATAGCTAAGAAAACTATTGAAGATTTAGGCAAATTAAATGAAGACGACCTCATCTTCTCTCCTACTTAATTTGAAGAATAAGAGGGGGAACATCCCTTTCTTAAATGTTTCAGCTTTTCCTAGTCTGCTTCAATAATGAAGAGAAAGAGATAAGCCAAAATATGTCAATTCCTAGGGTAGAGAAAATCTGGATAGAATCAATGAACAAACAAGACATGATTATGGAACTTATTTCTTAGGATGTAAGGATTTTCCACAAAAACCATTTGAAGGTTCAAAGACAATGTAGAGACCTTTTAGTAACCAGGAAGAAGAAGAAGACTTGATAAAACCTCGGGTCTAGAGAATTAAGCTTGAAATTGGCATCTAGGCACTGATAAACAGACTAGTAGGAGGTACTGATGCCAGTCAAGGCAGGAGACTTCTGATCAAAACTCTCTCACTCAAACTAAACAGAATAGAGTATTAACTCAACAACCCATTTTGATAATGCGGTACCAAGCTCCATCAATTGTGCATGATCCCCAGACCCTGCACCTAAACTGCCTGAATGGCTTCAAATTTCCAGGCTATATCCGCATGAATTAAACTGCTCAGACTCTAATATCAAGGAAATTCTAGCCAACAACCTAACGTATACAAAAATCAATTTAAACCCATCATCTAATCTCAATACACAATCACAAATTATAGCAAAACCTAAATTTTACCAAAGGGGAAAACAATATAAAAACTCGACTGAACTCATAATCGTGTCATTTACTCAAACATCCGCAAACTGGGGGAGGAAAGAATAAATTACATCGCCAATTGGCATTCAACAGAAGAAAAAGTGGGTGATAAAGAACGCCAAGATTCAGACAGAAAATTCCAAGAACTGTTGAAGAATAAGGAAAAATTATGAAATGGGTGGAAAATGTATTGAGCCAGCATTGCAAAAGAATAAGAAAGAAATGAAAAGAAGCAGTAGTTATACCTGGAAGAAGAAAACCCCAATAAAGAAGATGAAATTTGCGGTATATTGGTCAGATTGCAGATACAGAAAAGAAGAGAAAAAGGGTTGCGTTGGATTGGTATGCAGATTTAAGGTCCGAGGTCTCGGAAAGAAGAGTTTGACGGATTAAAAGAAAACCCAAGTCAGAGAAACACAAGGAAGAACAAGAAAGAAAGAAAAAGAAAAAGAAAGAAGGTTATGGAGGTTGTGTGTGTTGTTCATGACAATGTTCCAAGTTTTGCGAGCGTTAAAGAGAATGAAAAATCGAATCCAGGTTTTGGAATTTTCAATTACATTCAACTTACGCTTACCCTAAACAGAATGGGCGCTTGAGGGAATTCGGATATTCCCTAATTCCTTCAATTTTGATTTCTTCCTATCCAAGTTGACACATACTATGCACCAAACCTTGGCCTATACCTTATAAATAAATCATTTTTCTTCCATATTTTTGTTTATACAATCGATCTAACTATTGGGTTTTACTTGTACGTGTCTAAATTGACTTGTTCATGTTTAGAATTCTCAAATTTTTAGTTTTTGGTGGAGTGTTCATGATTTTTCTAAATATGCTATCTCAAATCCTTCGCATATTTTATCATGATGATCAAGATATCATTATTTTAATTTTCTTCATCAAATTAATTTTTTTAAAAAGTTAAATCATGCTTTATTTTTTATTTATGAGATTTCATTAATGAGTTTTGTGATTTATGAAACAATTTTGTGTATTTTAAAATGCTATTAAGAATCTCTTTGACTTTTCATTCAATTTGAGATCTTGTTTGTATGTTCAAATAGTAAACCATTAATCTTCCAAAAGAAAAACACCATAATTTAAGGCCATCTCAATTTGTAAATGTTCAAATCTTTGCCCTATGATGAGGAGCTCAACTTCCAACTCTATACGAAGCCAATACTTAGTTTGAGACACTAACTAATGATCAGTCTAAGTAAAATATTAGAAATTTAATCCTTCCCATGAGTTCTATAATTAAAAGTCTATCTTTATGACTATTTAACCTACTTTCTTTCATTAATTAAAAAAAAAAATCATTACCTAAAGTCGAAGCACAAATAAAACAAAACTGCAAGAACTATAAGCAAAGGATAGAGAAAACAACCAAACTCACCTCCGCACACCACAAGTCAATGAAACATCTCACAAAGGGGAGAACCAATATGAATCCCCTTAATAAAAGTCTAAGTCACTTGGAACAATATGAGAATACATCAAATCGAACGATCTGACAAACAATGGATACAAAGATTATACACTCTCTCCAAATATGATAAATACAAAACGCCAGGCTACAAATCTCCAAACTTTTCTATCCTATTGACTTCACTAAAATGATACATTCAGTCAAACTCTACGCCAAAATGTGAGATTTTATGGGAGCAACCACTCATAGAAGCAAATTCCTCCAAATAGTTTGGTTAAAGGGACATTCAAAGAATAAATGGTCTCGAAACTAAATCCCCTCAATGCAAAGAACACGAGCACTAAGGATATCAGAATGCCAATAGTTAATACGATCTTACATCTCTAAATAATTCCACATAACAAGCTAAGGAATGAAAGAACATATGGATTATTACCTCCATAGCAAAGGAGGCTAGAGACCAAGGTATTTTAGGTTGCTTAGGAAGCAACAACCTCTAGGCACTAGTGACCAAAAAGACTCCAAACTAACAAGGGAATTAGGTCACACGATCTCCTTACCCAATCGTAACCACCATATTCTACTACAAAGACCCATCTAGACGAAGGAAATCATAAACATTCACATGAAATGAACTACTCGCATATGAAATAACCATATATTCTACTACTTTGTTGTAGGAAAATAGAGTTCTTATTCAACCAAGGATCAAACCAAACAAATTAGAGACAACTGGTCCAATAAAAAACTAAACTAAGGACTGCACACTATTCTAAGAATGGGATGATAGCCCTTCAACACCATAACAAAGAATTAGAGGGACAAGTCACCTAAATATTCCGACCTTGTAAAATATAGGTCTCCACCTAAACAACCCATAAAGAGCTAGAACAAATCAGGATAAGCCACGATAGCAAACATTCCAAAAGGGAAATTGTTGACCATATATGAAAATATATATTAGATTCTTACCTATCTTAAGAATAATAACTTGTAATTAGTGTGGCAAAATATCATTTATTAGCAGTTAAATGTTGGAATTATTTTCATAATAATTTATATGTGGGTAACAAATTAAAGAGCAATAAATTTTAGACTATTTAATGAACATATTAAGTAATCTTGAGTATTAGCTAACAACTTTCTCATTTGGCAAAAAGTGGGATTTTTCCACATTTCAGTTTTGATTTTGTAATTGATTTCTAAAATCAATTTTCAAATTTTAAATCTTTATTAATTTTAAAAAATTAATTCAATAATTAATTTTTTAATAAAATTTTTTCCACTTTCTATTCAACTAGCTCACACATATTCCACCATAATCTTGAGTCAATCTTCCAAGCATGAGGTGCAATTCATGCAGCAATTCCTTTGCATGAAAGTCATGCAATAAATAAAGGAGATTGAACTTAAGCATGTATATGTGATATACAAGTGGATCCTGCCTTGAGTGATAACCTAAATAGGTCTGTAGTATAAGGATTAAGGTGGGATACCTGATCCTGGTGACACTACGGATACGACCCACTTTGTAGAGGTTTGTAAGTGTTGTAAACTACTATAGATGGTAGATCCTGACTATTCATGTGGAGACGTGTGAGCGAGGCTGTCCTATACAAAGAGTTTGTATAAGACCTGGACCACGAGATGATTAGACTCTGTATATAACACCATTGATACTAGAGACTTACATCTCACTTAAACGACCATAGATGACACGACCTCAATCTTGAGTGTTTTGAGAACTCCTACCTTTGAGGGCGGTCCTTTGATTTGTATGGGTGAGAGTGGCCAGATTGCCAACTCAACATGTCTACCTTTTTGGGGACTTGTTTGATCTGGGAGCTGTGAACTCAATCCACAAGATGGAATTCACTAATTTCTCGAAGCAGGGATAAGTAGAGAGATTGCTTCCTTAAGGGCTGATTCTGGGGCTTGAATATAGTGGCCACAGTTTCTCTTTGGAAGAGAGGACTCAGTCATAGTAGGACTATATCTTATGTTCATTAGAGGAATTAGTGGTACATAAGGAGACAGATGTAACTATAGGGGCATAACGGTTATTGGCACAGCTGTACTTACGAGCGATCTGTGAAGGGTTGTCGCACTGTTGATTGGTTAAGATGGACACATAATATATTTGTGGTAAGGAGAGTTCAGCTGTCGATCTTTACTGGAGTGCCTGGAAGTTAACGGATGGTGGATCTCATGACTATAGAGTTTAGTCAGTTATTCATGTACCGTTGGAGCTTCGAGTTACAGGTCCATGAGGTCCCCTTAGTAGCTTAATGGATTCAGTTGAGGATCAGTTCTTGGTGTTGATTTGAAATGTTCAAATTGACAAGAGGTATTTTGATTATATATGATATAATCGGTATGATGTATAAGATACATCTAGTGGAGGATTGATGTAAATGAGATTTACATTAAGTACCATGGAATAGAAAAAGAACTATGGTTCATAGGTTTCATGAGATGAAATATTAAAACTATAGGTTATAAATATAGTATGATAAGTTGGTTATCATTTATATTTATAACAATATTAATTATTGGATAATTAATTCTTTTTCTTTTAAATAACCAAGTGAGTGGGTGGTTATTGAATTCATGGTAACGTGAGTTTAAAAGGAAAGTGGTTTTCCTATTTTGTAAAAAAATATTTAAAAATTGGCAAAAAGTTTTGAGTTTTCTCTCTCGCGCAAAAGAAACTTATAGAGTCGTCAAGTAAATACAAATTTACCAAACAACGGTTGGGCGAGCTAAACGATCGTGCAGTATTTACTAAACGATCACATAGTTTTGCTAAACGATCGCTTGCCCAAAGTAAACGATCGTGTATAGTCTGTAGGCAACAGACCGAGCTAAACGATGAGTTAAACGATCATTGCTAGACGATCGCATAGCTTTATTTAAATGATTGGGCATCGACCTATACGATAGATCTCCGCCATCTCCCACTTGCCTAGTCGAGTACACGATCGGTGTTTCCTCCTCCGTCTGCCTCATTCAAGTCCGAACAGAGTCCGCCCTTTGGATTCTCACACCGAGAATACCAAGGTAGCCTTGTTGGTGGTGTCAGACTCAACTCGACACCGTCGAGATTTTTTGGAGGCCATTCGCACTGTTACGGAGGACTTCGTGACCGAGGCGATCACTGAGAACGAGCGCGGTGTTCGTGCTATTGCTGAGGAGTTCATGGTCGAGGCGATCGTTGAGGATGAGTGCGAAGTGTTTGTGCTGTGTTGCAGTCGTGTAGATCGAGCATTCGAAGTTGTTGTTGTGTGAGCGGTCGTGCGCAACGGAGCGTGGATAATCATCTGTAATTATTCGTACAGTTTTTTCCTTTGTGCATTTGAGTTTTTCATGCTGTAATTTATGTATGAATTGTATAACCGTTTGTTTGATGTTGATTGTAGATGTTATGTTCATTTATGATTGTGATTTGGAATAATCTTGTTCCGCTGCTCATGGAAATCTCAGATCCGATTTCCTTCAATTGGTACTATGTAGTATCTTCTAAACGATCGTTTAGCTAATGCTAAGCGATGGGATAAATTGTTTACCATATCGCGTAGCGTTGGTTGCCCGATCGCATAGGCGCTAGAGATAGACGATCGTAGAGGGAGCATGCGATGCTCATCGTTTAGTAGAAGGCGCTCGCTGGACAATCATGTAGTTAGAAATCTTCATCGCTTTGTTACTACCTATGCGATCGCACGTATGCGATACGGAGGCGCTAGCTAAGCGATCGCTTAGGCGATGGTGCTTCTAGGCATGTAGTCGCTTAGACGATCGCGAAAGGCAGGCGTTATACGAAGCGTGCTAAGGATCGTGTACTTCAGGCTTCATCGCTTTGTAAAGGTACACGATCATGTAGTAATAGCTAAACGATCGTTTGGATTTTTCTAGACCATCGTGTAGTCAATGCTAAACGATCATTTAACTCTGGGAGTGCTGGTAAGCGATAGAGCAAAAATTTTGTTTTATCGTGTAGATGATCGTGGGGTGCTTAATACACGATGGTTGGAAAAGCGATGTTTTGTCGAGCGGTTCAAGACCCGGTTCGCCTGTTTGAACCGAAGACTCCTTGTCTTTGTAATAGTTAGCTTTCCTTTTGTGTTTTTAAGGCAATTTTACCCGGTTCATCAACTTTGGTTGTTTATACATGTGATGTATGGTACTTATATGCCAAAGTGTTTGTCATATAGTTTAAAACCCACCTTAAGTTGTGCAATTATTCATGCATCATGTATTATAATTATTATAATCAAGTATGAAGAAATTACTTGAAAGCATGTGCATGCATCATGAAATATAAGGGTTATATTTTGCATGCAGTGAGCATTATCATGCATCATCCTTTTATTATAAATGTTATAGTCTAAGGGTGAATGGAAGCATGTTTTGCTTGTTTCATTGTTGTTTTGTATAAGTGTTATATAAAAGAAGTGGCAATGAATGGATAATGCATTGAGCATGACACTTAAGCCGTTTATAACCGTTATGAATGCCTTGCATGTGTTAGCTTAGCATTGTGGTTGGTTTCCATTTATAAGTGTTATAAAGAAAATTAGACCTAAAATCAATAATTCAGAGTTGCATGCGGACTTAGGGTGAACTCAAGTTTTTTAAAAGGGTTTTAAAATTGGATTGAGATAGACCTAAGTTCAAGTGGTTTTAAAGAGTTTAGTAACCTAGATTAATCTTTTTAAATCGGTTTAATAGGATTAAATTGGTTGGAATAAAAGATTAAATTTGTTGTAAACCTATCTATAAGGGACCTTTTGTCTAAGGCAGGTTCTGGCTAGGCTGGGGTTCTTAAGTTGACGAAAATGTAACACTCCTACCTGGGAACCTACCTGGAAAGGTGAATTAGATAGATTTTCAACAAGCATGCGACGATTTGGTCAAAGACTCCGTTAAAGTGTTTCATGGATGATGATCAAAAGTTGTTTAACTATCCAAGGTAAAAGTTATTCTTGGGCAAACCTAAAAGTCACTTAGTTAAAATTCTTAGCCGTGTTTTTTCTAAGTAAGCTAAACCCTAGGTCATAAAATACTCAATGGGAGGAAGAGGCGTATCAGATATGTCTATGATTCCACTCACGTTTCTCCCTGTATATTCACACCGTGAGATTCATGCTTGGCCTCGTGATGCCCAGGATGCATCCCCCTTTGGATGCTATTTGCATGAGTCAATATCAAGGTGAATGGAGAGAGTGTTCATAGTAAGTGGGTAAAGGGTGTGTGTTAACACGTCCTATGGTCTCTGTCATTGGTTCACACCGTGAGATCATTCTGTATGCCCTCGTGTCACCTTCGGAGCGTCCCTCTTCGAATGGGTTTTGTGCAGTTAGTCAATATCAAGGTAAACTCCAAAAATGGATAGGATTGCTTTAGGTTTTGCCCCAATCAGATTTTTTCCCTTTGGATTGGCCTTTTGGGATGGACCTCTAGGGCTTAAAATGGTGGGTCACAAGTATGTTAATGATCTCTTGGCCAAATCAATGATGGCTAGTTGTTATAGGAGCAAAAGTTGTTCTGATATTAATGACTGGTTGAGAACTTCTCAATTTAAAGGAAGGATAACTAACCTCCCTCCAGCGACTTTTGTCCTAAACCTTTGAAGCATCATTGCGAAACTAGATGTCACACGGGATTCATGTTAGTTTTGCTAAACCCTTATTGGATTTTGTTTTGTTTTACAACGGGTATTTTCTTAAAACCTAACTTAGGTCAATGTGTTTTTCTTTTCAGCAACTCGTTAGTATTTTCGTTTAAATATTTTGATAATGACCAATTATTTACAGTGGAAAGAATCGTGTGAAACGAAATTTGTGGCAAACGACCTCCATCCCACTACTCTCCAAAAGAGGAGACAAGATAGTAAATATGATTTATTAGTCTTAGAGAAGTGTCTGGTAGAGAATGATGATTCTGCCTGAATCCTTGATTCTGCTACTACCAATCATGTCAGTTCCTCTTACCAAGGATTTAGTTCTTGGCAAACATTGCCACAGGGAGAGATGACTTTTCGAGTCGGTATTGGTGAGGTTGTTTCAGCTGTTGCTGTAGGTAGGCTGAAGTTATTTGTTGACATGAAATGTTATCCGTTATTGGATAATGTTTTTGTAGTTCCTCATATTAAGAGGAACTTAATCTCGATTTTTTGTCTCATTGAACAAGGATACCCCGTCTCCTTTTCTGAGAATAAAGTGTTTATTTTCAAGAATGGAATGGAGATTGGTTATGATTCAATGGAAAATAACTTATATGTACTAAGGTCGTTAGTCATAAAAGTCTTGTTCAACACTGAAATGTTCAGTACGGCAACAACAGCTAAAAGACCAAAGGTTTCTTCAAAGGAACACGCCCATCTTTGGCATTTTAGGTTAGGTCACATCAACCTCAATAGGATTGAGAAGTTGGTGCAAAGTGGACTTCTAAAGAGTTTGGAAGAAAACTCCTTACCGAGATGTGAATCATGCCTCGAAGTCAAGATGACTAAACGACCTTTTACTGGAAAAGGTTACAGAGCCAAGGAAGCCTTGTAGCTTGTACATTCAGACCTTTGTGGTCCAATGAATGTTAGAGCTCGAGGTGGGTATGAATATTTCATCTCTTTCATAGATGATTATTCAAGGTTTGGGTATCTCTTCCTAATGCAATGTAAGTCTGAAGCCCTTGACAAGTTCAAGGAGTATAAGGCTGAAGTTGAAAACTTGTTAGGTAAGAAGATAAAAACACTATGATCTGATTGTGGTGGAAAGTATATGGACCTCCAATTCTAGAACTATATGATAGAACATGGGATTGCGTCCTAAGTACACCTCAGCAAAATGGTGTATCTGAAAGGAGAAACAGAACCTTGTTGGACATGGTTCGGTCTATGATGAGTTATGCTCATCTTCCAGACTCGTTTTGGGGTTATGTAGTACAGACTACATGTTATATCCTGAACAACGTTCCCTCGAAAAATGTTTCTGAAACACTTTTTGAGTTATGAAGATGCCATAAAGGTAGTTTACGCCACTTCAGGATTTGAGGCTGTCCGGTACATGTGCTAGCGATTAACCCAAAGAAGTTAGAACCGCGTTCGAAGGTTTGCCTCTTTGTAGGCTACCCCAAAGAAACGAGAGGTGGATACTTCTATGATCCAAGTGAGAACAAAGTGTTTGTTTCCACAAATGCTATCTTCTTGGAAGAAGATCACATAAGGGATCATAAGCCACGAAGTAAGCTCGTTTTATGTGAGATCTCTAGTGAGACTGAGACTGTTGAGGGTTCAACAAGAGTTATTGAACAGGCCTACAGATCAACAAGAGTTGTTGAGGTCGGAACGTCTAGTCAACCAGCTCAAGAGTTGAGTCTGCCTCGACGTAGTTGGAGAGTTATAAACCCACTTGATCGTAACATGGGTTTGACTGAAGCCCAAAACGTCATTACGAATGATGAAGTCGAGGATCCATTGTCTTTTAAGAAAGCAATGGAAGATGTTGACAAAGATGAATGGGTTAAGGCCATGAACCAGGAAATGGAGTCTATATACTTTAATAACGTCTGGGAGCTTGTTGATCCACCTGATGGGGTAAGACCTATTGGGTGTAAGTGGATCGTTAAGCGAAAGAGAGGTATAGATAGAAAGGTGCAAACCTTTAAGGCTAGACTCGTGGCAAAGGGTTATACCCAGGTTGAGGGAGTTGACTATGAGGAAACTTTCTCACCTGTTGTTATGCTCAAGTCTATTTGGATTCTCCTGTCTATAGCCAAATTTTATGATTATGAAATATGGCAAATGGACATCAAGACTGCCTTTCTTAATGGTTATCTCGAGGAGACCATCTATATGACTAAACCAGAAAGGTTCATAGTTCCCGATCAAGAGCATAGAGTTTGCAAGCTTAATAGGTCCATTTATGGGCTGAAACAAGCATCTACATCTTGGAACATCAGATTTGACACTGCTATCAAGTCGTTTGGCATTGACCAGAACGTTGATGAGCATTGTGTTTACAAGAAGATCATCAACAGCTCAGTAGCTTTCCTGGTACTATATGTGGATGATATCCTACTCATTGAGAATGATGTAGGGTATTTGATTGACATTAAGAGTTGGCTAGCTGCCCAATTCTAAATGAAAGATTTGGGTAAGGCACAGTATGTTCTAGGGTTCCAGATCATTCGGGATCATAAGAACAAACGATTAGCCCTGTCTCAGACATCGTACATTAATCCAATGTTGATCAGGTACAGGATGCAGGATTCTAAGAGGGGTTTGTTACCCTTCAGCCATGGAATCATTCTGTCTAAGGATCAATGTCCTAAGACACCTCAAGAAGTTGAGGAGATGAGATGGATTCCCTATACTGCTGCTGTAGGAAGCTTGATGTATGCAATGTTGTGTACTCGACCCGACATTTTCTATGCAGTAGGGATTGTCAGTCGGTATCAGTCCAATCCAAGATTTGATCACTGGACCGCGGTCAAGACGATCTTCAAGTATCTTCGGAGAATGAGGGACTACATGCTCATGTATGGAGATAAGGATCTGATCCTTACAGGATACATGGACTCTGACTTTTAGACCGATAGAGATTCTTGCAAATCGACATTGGGGTCAGTGTTTACTCTGAATGGAGGGGATATAGTCTGGCGAAGTATCAAGCAATGATGCATCGCGGACTCCACTATGGAAGCCAAATACGTAGTGGCTTGTGAAGCAACTAAGAAGGTTGTTTGGCTGAGGAAGTTCCTTTTAGATTTGGAAGTTGTTCCAAATATGGATTTGCTGATCACATTATATTGTGATAACAGCGGGGCTGTGGCAAATTCAAAGGAGCCTCGGAGTCATCGTCGGGGTAAGCACATAGAACGAAAATATTACCTGATTTGGGAGATTGTGCATCGTGGTGATGTGATAATCACGAAGATCACATCGGAGCACAACGTTGTTGATCCCTTTACAAAGGCCCTCACGGCTAAAGTATTCAAGGGTCACCTGGAGAGTTTGGTTCTGCGAGACATGTGGCATCTTGTCTAGGGCAAGTGGGAGATGATATTGGGTATGCCCTAGTTTATTGTATATTGTACTTTTTTATATTGTATTGTACATTAGTCTCCCGAGTCATTAGGACAAGTGGTAGATTGTTAGGATTGGTATCCTAATTCTCCCGGAGTCTCGTTGTTTTGTAAAGATACACATTGTTTAATGAATAAAATAAGTGTTATTTAATTTTGGCATTTACTCATATCCAATAAACAAAACTCATTGGTTATCTTATGTGAACTTAAACATGTATATCTGATATACAAGTGGATCATGCCTTAAGTGATAACCTAAATAGGTCTTTCGTATAAGGATTAAGGTGGGATACCCGATCCTTGTGACACTACGGATACGACCCGCTTTGTAGAGGTTTGTAAGTGTTGTAAACTACTACAGATGGTAGATCCTGACCATCCATGTGGAGACGTGTGAGCGCGGGTATCCTATACAAAGAGTTTGTATAAGACCTGGACCACGAGATGACTAGACTCTGTATATAACGTCGTTGATACTAGAGACTTACATCTCACCTAAATGACCATAGGTGACACGACCTCAATCTTGAGTGTTTTGAAAACTCCTGCCTTTGAGGGCGGTCCTTTGATTAGTATGGGTGAGAGTGGCCAAATTTCCAACTCAATATGCCTACCTTTTTGGGGACTTGTCTTATTTGGGAGCTGGGAACTCAATCCACAAGATGGAATTCACTTCTTTCCCGAAGCAGGGATAAGTAGAGAGATTGCTCCCTTAAGAGCTGATTCTGGGGCTTGAATATAGTGGCCACAGTTTCTCTTTGGAAGAGAGGACTCAGTCATAGTAGGACTATGACTTATGTTCATTAGAGGGATCAGTGGTACTTAAGGAAACAAATGTAACTTTAGGGCCATAACGGTTATTGGCCCAACTGTACTTACGAGCGATCTGTGAAGGGTTGTCGCACTGCTGATTGGTTAAGATGGACACATAATATATCTGTAGTAAGAAGAGTTCAGCTGTCGGTCTTTAGTGGAGTGCCTGGCAGTTAACCGATGGTGGATCCCATGACTAAAGAGTTTAGTCAGTTATTCACATATTGTTGAAGCTTCGAGCTACAGGTCCATGAGGTCCCCTTTGTAGCTCAATGGATTCAGTTGAGGATCAGTTCTTGGTGTTGATTTGAAATGTTCAAATTGACAAGAGGTATTTTGATTATATATGACATAATCGGTATGATGTATAAGATACATCTAGTGGAGAATTGATGTAAATGAGATTTACATTAAGTACCATGGAATAGAAAAAGAACTATGGTTTATAGGTTTCATGAGATGAAATATTAAAACTATAGGTTATAAATATAGTATGATAAGTTGGTTATCATTTATATTTATAACAATATTAATTATTGGATAATTAATTCTTTTTCTTTAATAACCAAGTGAGTGGGTGATTATTGAATTCATGGTAACCGTGAGTTTAAAAGGAAGTGGTTTTCCTATTTTGTAAAAAAGGATTTAAAAACTGGCAAAAAGTTTTGAGTTTTCTCTCTCGCGCAAAAGAAACTCATGGAGTCGTTAAGTAAATACAAATTTACTAAACGACGGTTGGGCGAGCTAAACGATCATACAGTTGTGAGCCAAACGATCGTGCAGTATTTACTAAACGATTGTATAGTTTTGCTAGACAATCACTTGCCCAAAGTAAACGATCGTGCAGAATCTGTAGGCGACAGACCGAGCTAAATGATCTCATAGCTTTTGCTAGACGACCGCATAGCTTTATTTAAATAATTGGCCATCGACCTATACGATAGGTCTCCGCCATCTCCCACTTGCCCAGTCGAGTACGCGATCGGTGTTTTCTCCTTCGTTTGCCTCATTCCAAGTCCGAACAGAACCCACCCTCTGTATTCTCACACCGAGAATATCAAGGTAGCCTTGTTGGTGGTGTCAAACTCAACTCGACACCGTCGAGGTTTTCTGGTGGCCGTTCGCGCTGTTGCGGAGGAGTTTGTGACCGAGGCGATCGCTGAGGACGAGCATGGTGTTCATGCTGTTGTTGAGGAGTTCGTGGCCGAGGCGATCGTTGAGGACGTGCGCGAAGTGTTCGTGCTATGTTGCGGTCGTGTAGATCGAGCGTTCGAAGTTGCTGTTGTTTGAGCGGTCATGCGCAACGGAGCGTGGATACTCATCTGCAATTGTTCGTACAGTTTTTCCCTTTGTGCATTTGAGTTTTTCATGCTGTAATTTCTGTATGAATTGTATAACCACTTGTTTGAAGTCGACTGTAAATGATATGTTCATTTATGATTGTGATTTGGAATAATCTTGTTCCGTTGCTCATGGAAATCTCATATCCGATTTTCTTCACCAACCTTGTCCATCTACTACAAACCATTAAGGTTATAACTTAAAGATTATCCACCTATATGTCTCCATATACATGTTTAAACTACATTAGATAACTTTGGATATTTGTTTATTGGTTTTGGATTAGTGCAACTAAATGTCAAATAAAATAACAACTTATTTCATTACATAAATAATATGTTTGTACAAATAAATTTCAAACTATGAACCATGAGATTTAGGGCACCAACCCCAACAGGCTAGAGGAGCTATATCCAAGAAAAGTGTTAAACAAACGCTTATGGCTTCTTCTACCATGGCTGCAGAGTTTAGCATGTTATAAGGCATCTAATCATAAAATATGATTGTAAAATTTTGTCACTGGCTGCGGATAGTGGTTGGCATAGAAAGACCATATTTTGTGATAATAAGTCAACAGTAATGTATTCAACAATAACAGAGGCAATACAAAGTCAAAGCATGTAGACGTGAAGTTTCTGGTTGTGAAAGAACGAGTTCAGAATGGTAAAATTTTGATAAAACATATAGAAACAAACTCTATGGTGGAAGATCCATTTACTAAAGGTTTACCACCTAAAGTTTTTCATGAGCATGTTGTTCACATGGGTGTTAGTCACTTTTAGGATCCCATGGTTTTGTGAAAGTTTGTTATTGAGGATGTTCATTGACCTTAATTTATTTATTTTCTATATAGAATAAAGTTGATGGTTCATATTTTATTATTTAAACTTGTTTATCATGCATGTGGTTTTGTAAAATGTGGTTTTTTTTTTTTTTTTTAAGAATGATTCCAGTATGGAATTTGGACCAGTTGGAAACAGGCATGCTCTAGATCATTTTACATGTAGTTCCCATGCTATCCATCCATACTTGATCTATGTCATTGAATGTATTGAATCTGGTGATCGAGGAAGGTTTAGTTACAAGGGTAGTGACAAAAGTCGCCTCGATCCCATACTAATACAGGAGATGTCCAAGATTGAACTAAAGGGGAATTCTATCATTGAAATAACTTGTTTTATGCGCGCTTAATGATTATATGATTTAATTACATCAGGTACACAGACATAGCTCAAGTGAGAGATGGTAAGACATATTTAAATAATAATACGTATAATTAGAGTATGAGCTATGTATGTGGATTAATATTTTATCATATTGGGTTATTTTATTAGATTGAACCCTATTATGTGATCTAATTAATTAAGGCCCTAGATTCCTAATTGAGTATAAACTTAATGAGTAGAAGCTCATTCTTAATTAATTAGGGTTTAATGGGAACCCTAATTGAACTAGTATATAAAGAGATATTAGAGCTATGGTCCCCTATATACCAAAACAATACACACTTAGTCTTTCTTGAATCTTATATAGAGAGAGATCCCACTAAGGACATTCAGAGTTTTAGTTGAGGAAGACTATAGTCATCTTGAAGTATCATCAATCTCAATAGAATTTGATATGTCATTTTTCCTGGGTAATTTAGTATGAATGATCCTAGAGTTAATCTATTCAATATAGATTTAAAGTAATTATGCTAAAATTGGTTTCTAGTTGTCCCAGTTAAAAACATTTTAAGCTTATGTGCGCTAGCTCTAGTTAAATTCCTTTTATGTAATCTCTAGTTTGAGTGGGAAAAGAGTGTGAGTAATATAAAAGCTTTGAGAGAGTGTTCTTGTAATTGGGATTGAGAGAGAATTGTTCTGTATGATTGTAACAATTTTTTACATGGTAGATTTCTTTCTGGTGGATCATGGTTTTTCTCTGAGTTGGGAGTTTTCCAAGTAAATTCTTGTGTTTCCTATTTTATTGGCTTTATTTTGGTTTCTCTGATTTTTTCTAGTTTTTTCTGCGATAAAAGTGTGAGGTTTTACCCAACAGTATGGTCACTCTGAAATAATCATGAATTTAAGTTTTATGAATTTTTTTACATTTAAACACTTGCATAACCATATTTGAAAATAAGCCTTACATTAATCTTGTTGGGTTTTATGTCCTAAAACTCGTAGATAGTAAATATAATATTTGACCAATCATTAATAAAGTGTTATCAATGTTTATTATAGTAAATAGTTATTGCTTATCTTGTATTTATCTTGCCTAAATAACCCTAATCCAATAAACTAATATCCTAGACTGTTGTATGAGTCTTAAACTATATGTGGAGACATACGTGGATCGGTGTTCAAGACACAACCTAAAGAGTCTATAGTATATGGATAAAGTTGGATACCTTATCTTGATGACACTATGGATACGACTCACTTTGTATTTGATACAAATGCAATGATCCAATACATTCGCGTAGGGGACATGCGAGTGGGTATCCTATGCAATGAGTTTGCATAAGATCGGACCACAAAATAGTAACCACTAGATGTAACTCTATTGACTAGTCAAATTTCTATTTCACTAGGATAACCTAGGCAGCTTAGTCTTAATCTTGAGTGAATTATGGACTCCTGTTCATGAGGGATTTGAAAGATCTCTTGACGAAGAGTTCCCATGAGTGCATTTTGATCTCTCCAAATTCACAGTGACCAAAATACCCCATATACATTCGAACGTAGAGTTATGCAAATATACAGTAATTAACGGCATACTTTGAACAAAAAATAACAAGGGAGAGAGTTCTCATATTAGTTGAAGACGCTCTTCAAGATTTGGAACTCAACGCAGCGGAAGATCTCTACGTGATCTCTATCACCCAGCAAATGCCTCGGCTGCAGCAACACGAACGTCTACACAAACGGCAGTAACACGAACTATCACGAACAAGTGAACGTAGCAGGGACGACACCACCAAAATGGAGCCCTAAGTATTCTCGGAGTGAGAACCTAAAGCGTGGTCTTTGGTGAGTTTGGTAGAGGTAAGAGGAAGAATTGATCGTGTAGACGATAAGCAAGTGGGAGAGAATATGAAGCTATCGCATAGCTAGATGCTTATCGTTTAGAAGAAACTACACGATCGTGTAGGGATTACTAAACGATCGTTTAGGAAAAGGTAGGCGATCGTTTAGCAAACACGACACACTATACGATCGTTTAGGAAAGCTAACCGATCGTTTAGGAACTAGTGTGCGATCATTTAGGCGCTAGATAGGCGATCGTTTAAGCACGAGGTATGCAATCATTTAGGCACTGAGTGACTATCGTATAGGCTCGCGACTTAAGCGATCTTTTTCGTTTCCACACAAATGCAAAACCTTTCGATCTTCTTCCGAACCCTTCAAAATGAAACAAATTTCATTTTTATTCTTTGGTTACAGTACCCGACGCTATTTTCCCACTAACGCACGTCCGAGAGAGTTTTTAGGTTAATTATCATATAATTAACCAATTAAATTATTAATAAATATAATCATATTATATTTTTACCCTATAGTTTGATATCACATATCTACTACAGTAATTTGTCCTCTACTTGATATAAATCATATTTATATTTTATTTCCTCCAAAATAATGTATTTCATACATTTAGCCAATTATATCATATATAATTAACCAGTCCAATTATATCATATATAATCAAACTTCCTCTTGTCAATTTGAACATTTCAAATTAACTCAAATATTGATTCTCGCCTTTATCCAAGCTACCCAGATGACCTAATGGACCTGTGGCTCGAAGCTCCAACGTTCTGTGAATAACTGACTAAACTCTTTAGCCACGAGATCCACAATCCGTTAATTGTCAGATATTCCACTAAAGACCAACAGCTGAACTCTTCTTACAACAGATATATTTCTGTGTCCATCGGATATAACCAATCATGAGTACGATGACCCTTCACAGATGCTCGTAGTACAGCTGGGCCAAATTATCATTTTTCCCCTATAGTTACATCTCACTCTTTAAGTATTACTGATTCCTCTAATGAACAATATAACATAGTCCAACTATGTGTGAACACCTCTCGGGCAAAGAGAAGGTGTGTGGCGCCACATCGTTCAAGCCCTGGAATCAGCCCTTAAGGGAGCTATCTATCTACTTACCCCTACATCGGGGAAGGAGTGAATTCCATCTTGAGTAGCTGAGTTCCCAGCTCCCAAATCAGACGAATCCCCAAAATGGTAGGTTTGAATCGGCAACCTGGCCACTCACACCCATACAAATCAAAGGATTGCCCTCAATGGTAGGAGATCCTAACTCACTCAGGATTGAGGTCATATTACCTATAATCATCCTAGTGAAGTGAAGTCTCTATCATGAACGGTGTTATATAACGAGTCGTTAACACTTTTTGGTCAGGTCTTATACAAACTCTTTGTATAAGACACCCTCGCTCGCATATACCCAACACGAATGATCAAGATCAGACCATCTGTGATAAGTCACAACACTTGTGACCATTCCACAAAGTGGGTCACATCCGTAGCATTACTAGGATAAGGTTTCCCTCCTATATCCATATACTACAGGCCATTTTGGTTATCACTCAAGACATGATCCACTTGTATATCGTCACATACATGCTTGAGTTACATACAGATAACCAAGGATTTTAAGTTTATTGGTTTGTGGTAAAGCAAATTAGACATGCAATTGAGCAAAAAATAAGATGTGAAGTAAAATATCATATAGTATACAATACAAGCGTTCGTACAAACTCATTACAAACTACAAGACACGAGACTTTAGAGCATCAACACCAATAGGATTGTCCTTTGATTTGTATGGATGAGAGTGACCAGTTTGTCGACTCAATAAGCCTTCCATTTTGGGGACAAGATCGAGGGCCAGTTTTTCAACTCAATAAGCCTACCATTTTGGGGACAAGATCGAGTGGGGAGCTGGGAACATAATTTCAAGAGATGGAATTCACTCCTTTCTGACTTTAGGGCAAGTAGATGAGTGTTCCCTTAAGTGGTGCCTTCGGGAATTGAACAAATAGTCCTACTCTCTCACTGGCTCGATAGGGGTTTCTGTTTGATAGTTGGACCACAAACAGGATGTTCATTACAGGAGGACTGGTACTTAAGGATGTAGAGGTAACCTAGGGGTAAAATGGTAATTTGACCTAGCTGGTGTTACGAACATTTGTGAAGGACTAACTTACTATTATTGGTCAATATCCCTAGATACAGAAATATATATGTAATGAGAAGAGTGTAATTGTGGGTCTATAGTAGAATGTACCCATAATTAATGAATATTGATTAACTTGGTTAATGAGTTTAGAAAATTAATCTCATATTGTTAGAGCTTCTGATCTGTAGGTCTATTAAGTCCCATTAGTAGCTCATAAAGAGTATTGAGGTAATTAAAGTAATTTGAAATATTCAAATATACTAAGGGAAAGAATATATCATGTATGGTGATACATTATAATATAAAATTTATATTTAATTAAATTTTATAATATAAATTTATTTTGAATTTGATTAAAAAATTAATTTAATGGGAGAATTAAATATTTGAAGAAGTTCAAATATTAAATTTAATATGAATAGAATTCATATTAAAACCATAGGTTAAAATTAATATGCATTAATTTGATGCATATTAAAACTATGGGTAATATGAGAGAAAAATAATTGAATGTGATTCAATTATAATGTCAAATTAAATATGTAATATTTAATTTAATGATACATAAATTGGAGAATTAATTAATTATTTAATTTAATTAAACTTAATTTAATTAAATTAATTGAATTGCAACTATAGGTTATGAGAGATGGATGTATTAGAATATGATTCTAATGCACATATAATTAAATATGAGATATTTAATTATTAATTAATTAATTTGATTAACTAATAATTATTTAATTTATTTAATAAATTAAATTTAATTTATTTTAAAATTAAATAAATTTATTATTATTTAATTAAATTTGATTTGATTTATTAAATAAATAAATATTTTAAATAAATTGGTTATAACACATTCCTAATAAGTTATATGAAGGTGGGAGAGGAATCTTCTCTCCAACTTCCTCCCCTTCCATCACAGAATTATATGGGAGTGGGAGAGATATCTTCTCTCCAACTTCCTCCCCTTCCATCACAGAATTATATGGGAGTGGGAGAGATATCTTCTCCCAACTTCCTCCTCTCAATTCTCTCCATCACAAAATTAGTTTTTTCTCTATGGCTTTTTAGAAAATTCCCCCCCCCCCCCACATCTCCTTCTACCTTACTAGCCCAAGGAGAATACTGCTGAAACCATAAATTTGGTGAAACCCTCTAAGATTTTCTAGATTTTATTTCCTTCGTTAATTTGTTATTAAAATCTGAAAATTCTATGAAACTATTTTTCTGATGCACTTGGGATTTTAACCCAACAAATCTAAGGTTAAATTTATACATTAGCCTTTCTGAATTAATGGTTCGATGCACTTTTTTTTAGGAAACAAAACCATCACTAACTACAAATTAACATCCTGAGATAGAAATAAAAAAAACCATGCAAGATAAGGATAAATGAGCAAAGAAGAAACACATTATTCCAACGCTCTAATCCTGAGGGAATGAGCCAGAAAATTATGGCATCACTTCACATGAGAGGAAGAAACAGATCCCAACCCACTCACCGTAGACATCGCATGGAAGAAGGAAACAAATCCCAACCCATTCACCTCTTGAATAAGAAAAAGAGACATCCATAAAATCTAAAGACTCCTCGCTATAAAGGTGAACAACCTCTTGACAATCCGACACAACCATGAGATTCAGCACATTGATAAAAAGGATATTATCCAGTAAGGAACCCATTGCTTTAAGAACCTTTACACAACATCTATGAATGAATTTGAAACCAACCATTACGGGTGTACATGGGTTAGGTGCAGGGGATTTTTTGGGCCAACCTGAAAAGTTCGTGTTGGTTGGGTTAGCTACCCAAATGACCCAAATAGGGTCTCCAACCCAACGACCCAACCGAACCCCTAAAATTCAGGTTGGGTTGAGTTTTCGAGTTATTTATTTATTATTTATTTTTTAATTATATTATGTATTAACTTAAAATACTTAAATTTGTGTACAACATATACTAATAACTAAAATTTCATAAAACTTAAATGTTAAATATCAAAATCCAAGATATTTATTACAAACTTCATACAAACATCATAAAAATATATATGAGCTATAATATTTATAAGTTATATATATATATAGAAATTAAGGTTGGATTGGATCAACCCGATTTTTTAAAAGTATAACCCAGACCCAACCCAACCTAACTCGAAAAAACATAAGAAAATTCAATCAAACACAACTCAAAATTAAAATTAATCTAACCCAACCCTTACAATTCGAATTGGATAATCTGAGTTGTTCAGGTTGTTGGATCATTTGAATACCCCTACCAACCATCCGTAACGGGGGCTAAATAGTCCCTTTAACACCCATCCAGGCCACCTTTACGACTAAATGAACTACTGGTGGGTGAAAATTTAACATTCAAAATAAAGAGGGAATCAATCTTTTTGGTTGGAGAATTCCACATTGAAAAATTTGATTGGAAGTCTCCTTTATATACCCCAATCTTGAGTTTTTGGTTTGGGCCCTAAGGGGTACCCATGTTTTGGAGGGAGTGAGGAGATAGACCAATGTGGGTCGGTGGACGTCCCACACACGCGTCGCAACCGCTATCCGTCCGGTCTGGCGAGGCGCGCGTGTGTGTGATGATTAATTTTAATAAAAATATTATTTTATTATTATTATTATATATTATTTTTTAACCGAAAAAAAGAGGAAATGGTTCGTTCCATTCCGTCCGCATTCGTCCGCCCATTCTGTTTCGTCCGCGCACGTTTTGTGGCGGAGCGCCCTTTTCGCTCCCTACGGTTCATCGCTGAAGGCCTATAAAAGGTCTAGCCTTCAGCAGTTCGAGAAGGCACAAATTGTTTCTTCACTTATTTTCCTCTCCCTCTCCTCCTCCATCTTAGCTTTCTGAGCAGTGAGTTTAGAAAGGGTGTGTGTTCCGATCGATAACGGTGCATTTCTGATCGGGTTCTTTTGGTTGTTTCATCCTAGGGACGATGTGGCAATTTTCAGACCTGCTTGCACACTTTGGCAGAGCTGCGAAACATCTTAAAGAGAGCGAGCTCCACGACTCAGCCTATAACGAGTTTTTTTGTGTGCAAGTTTTGCTCTTCGCTTAACTGTCGTGTCTTGACGGTTTACTATTCGTCATTCTGAGGGTCCTGCCGTCTCTAACAATTTTAAGACATACCGCCACATCATTAATGGCCTTCATTAGCAACAATGACGTTATGATATCTGACCTCAATCGTCCATTCCGGTTCGAGAGAGCAAACTTCAAGTGGTGGAAGCAAAAAATGTTGTTTTTCCTCACCATCAAGAAAGTTTTCGAAACTTTACCAACGCTAAGTCGATCGTCCTTTTACAAGAACCAACTGAACAACAGATAAAAGAAGTTGTTGACTAGGAAGAGAAAGACTTTCTTTGTAAGAATTTCATTTTAAATGGTTTGACTGATGATCTATATGACTACTACAGTACAATGAAGACAGCGAAGAAGGTTTGGGATGCCCTGCAAAAGAAGTATGACACCGAGGAGGCCGGGTCGAAGAAATATGCAGTTAGCCGTTATCTCAAGTTCCAGATGACGGATGACAAATCCGTGGAGGCCCAATCCCATGAACTCCAGAAGATAGCCCACGAGATAATTACTGAACGTATGCCTCTAGACGAACAATTCCAAGTTGCTGTTATTATTGATAAACTGCCCCCTTTGTGGAAGGACTTTAAGAATACTTTAATGCATAAGACCAAGGAGTTCTCCTTGAAGAGTCTTATAACCCTGCTAAGGATCGAGGAGGAAGCTAAGAAGCAGGACCAGAGGGAGAAGGTGAATGCAGTACCCAGGAAACCCGCCTCCACCGTGGTAAAACCTGACAAAAAATCTAAGGGGACAAAGAGAAAAGGTCAGAACCGTGGCTCTAGCAACCAGAACCAACAGAAAAAATAGAAGCCCCCTTCAGGAGAAACGGTATAGTTCCTCTGCTTTAATTGTAATAAATCTGGGCATATGGCTAGAAACTGTAGGAACAGACGTCGTCCTGCTGGTCAGGCGAACCTGACAAAAGAACCGTTGTCACCATGATCATAGAACTAAATGTGATAGGTGGTTATGAAGGGTGGTGGATAGACACTAGCGCTACGCGCCATGTCTGTCACGACCTTAATCTATTGGAAACTTAAACTGAAACTAAGGATAAGAATATTCTGTTGAGAGATCACCACTCCACGAAAGTTGCTAGAACCGTCGAGGTGAAACTGAAGTGTGCCTCTGGGAAGACCCTCACGTTGAAGTACGTTCTGCACACTTTGAAGATAAGAAAGAATTTGGTTTCGAGCTATCTCCTCAACAAAGTTGGGTTTATTCAAACTATAGGGACAAACCTATATACCCTTACCAAAAATAATGTATTTGTAGGGAAAGGGTATGCAACTGAAGGAATGTTCAAATTAAATTTATACCTTAATAAATGAAAACTTCTATGTATATGTTGTGTTCTATGAATATTTGGCATGCTAGACTCTGTCATGTGAATAAGAATTTAATTAGTAACATGATTAGGCTAGAAATGATACCTAAGTTATCCACGAATGATTTTGATAAATGCGAGTATTGTAGCCAGGCTAAAATTACTAAAACTCCGCATAAATCTGTACTTAGGAATTCTAAGTCTCCAGATTTGACTCATTCTGATGTTTGTGAATTTGATGGCATCTTGACTAGGAACAGTAAAAGATATTTCATTACCTTTATTGACGACTGCTCTGATTTTACTTTTGTATACTTGCTGAAAAACAAAAGTGATGCTTTTGAAGCCTTCAAACTTTTTGTTTCTGAAATAGAGAATCATTTTAATAGAAAGCTTAAAAGACTTCATAGTGATAGAGGAACCAAGTACGACTTGGATAGTTTTAATGAGTTCTTTGACTCTCATGGAATAATATACGAAAAGATCGCACCTTATTCTCCTGAAATGAACGGAAAAGCTGAAAGAAAAAATAGAACTTTAGCTGAGCTAGTAGTTTCTATTTTACTTAGTTCAGGAGCCACGTCTTATTGGTGGGGTTAAATCATCCTTACCGTGTGTTATGTCCTAAATAGAATCCCGAAATCTAAAAATAAAACTTCACCTTACGAAATTCTCAAGAATAAGAAACCAAACTTGTCCTACTTTAGAACAGGGGTTGTCTAGCCTTTGTAAGGATTCTAGACCCAAAAAAGAGAAAGTTGGCTAGTAGAGTTTACGAGTGTGTCTTTATAGGTTATGTCTTAAATAGTAAAGCCTACAGGTTCTATGATTTAGTGAACCAAGTGATCATTGAGTCAAATGATGCCGACTTCTTTGAAGATAAATTTCCTTTTAAATCAAGGAATAGTGGGGGCTCTGAATCAAGTGGTATAACCCTAGTTAGAAATCCTAACCCTAGAGAAGAAACTGACCCATAGCCTAGAAGAAGCAAAAGAGCTAGAACCACCAAAGATTTCGGAAATGACTTCCTGACCTATAATGTAGAAGAAGACCCTAAAGATCTAAGAGCTTCCCTGTCCTCAGTAGATGCTAACATATGGCAAGAAGCCATAAATGATGAGATTGACTCACTTGAGTCAAATAGGACTTGGCACTTAGTATATCTATCCCCAGGATGTAAGACAATGAGGTGCAAATAGATCTTAAGGAGGAAACTAAGACCTGATGGGACTGTCGACAAATTTAAAGCCAGGTTAGTAGCGAAGGGCTTTAGACAGAGAGAAAACGTAGATTTCTTTGACACATTCTCCCCTGTTACTAGAATTACCTTTATTCGTGTCTTGTTTTCTCTCGCTGCCCTTTATAACCTCGTAGTACATCATATGGATGTAAAAACCACTTTCCTAAATAGTGAACTTGAATAAGAGATTTACATGAAACAATCTGAGGGTTTTGTTGTCTATGGTCAAGAAAATAAGGTGTGTAAATTAGACAAATTCTCTATGGACTAAACCAAGCTCCTAAGCAATGACATGAAAAATTTGACAACCTTATCCTATCTAAAGGTTTCAAGGTCAATGAAAGTGACAAATGCATCTACTATAAGTTTGATAATAACCTCTACACTATCTTGTGTCTATATGTAGATGATTTATTGATATTTAAGTCGAACTTGCACGTCATAAATGATGTAAAATCAATATTGAGTGCGAACTTCGACATGAAAGACTTAGGAAAATCTAGTGTAATCTTAGGCATAAAAGTAAATAGGTCTGAAAAGGGAATTTCTTTGGATCAATCTCACTATATAGAAAAGATTCTAAAGAAATATAATTACTTTGAGTGTAAACCAGCCTTTACTCCTTATAACCATAGTGTCAAGTTGTTCAAGAACACTGGTGACAGTGTTAATCAATCTGAGTATGTGAGCATCATAGGCAGTCTTAGATACGTTGCCGACTGCACTAGGCCTGACATAACTTATGTTGTAGGATTACTTTGCAGGTTTACAAGCAAACCTAGTAAAAAGCATTGGAATGCTATAAAAAGGGTCATGAGATACTTAAAGAAAACCCAAAACTAGGATTACATTATCAAAAGTTTCCCGCTGTCCTGCAAGGTTTCAGCGATGCTGATTGGAACTCTCTTTCGGATGATTCAAAGGCTACAAGTGGCTATATCTTTAATATAGCTGGCGGAGCTGTCTCTTGGAAGTCCAAGAAACAGACTATTTTAACCCAATCTACGATGGAGTCAGAAATGATAGCACTAGCGACAACTAGTGAAGAAAGAGATTGGTTTAGAAGTCTGCTCTCAGAGATTCCCTTATGGGAAAAGCCGGTACCAGCCATATTGATCCATTGCGATAGTACTGCAGCAATCGCAAAAGTTCTGAATCGTTACTACAATGGAAAGAGATGTCAAATACGTCGTAAGCACAATACCATTAGAGAGTTTCTCATTACTGGTGCAGTTATAGTGGATCATATACGAACTGATGAAAATTTGGCAGATCCTTTGACGAAAGGACTGGCCAGAGAAAAGGTTTTCAGAACCTCATAAAGGATGGGACTCATGCCTATCGAAAGATGAATCATAGTGAGGAAAACCCAACCTGTAGACTGAAGATCCCAAGAAATAGATTCAACGAGTAATAACTGATCACGAGTGATATATAGTGAATCATGCTAAACCAAACACAAAGTTCCATTCCAATGACTAAGTCTGAGCATGATATCCTGAAGCGTAAGAAAGGTTGAACTCGGTTCTTAATGAGATCTATACTTGATGACAAGTGGGATACCTAGCTATAGGAGTACTCTTGATAGACTCACCTGTGTGAATGTGGAAGTGAGGGCCACTTTCTATGGAGTTCTTAGGCAATCTCTCTAGAGCATTCACTAAACTGGGATTCATGTGCCAGGCCTAAAAGCACGGGCTTTTAAACTACACCCTAATTGTAACGACCCAACCCCTAGGACCTAGGTAAGGCCGTTACTAAAATAAATGCATGCAAAGAATTTAAAACGACACTCAGTTATTTGAAATAAATGCTAATTAAAAACAAGAGAAGTTCAAAAGATATTTAATAAATGCCATTATTAAAAACAATAGTAGGGTACCCATAAATCATAAAAGTTAATAAGTGCATATGAAAAACAATTCTTAATGATAAGTTTCAAACATCAAAACTAAACATTAAGGGAAACATGAAAGGAACTCTAAATCTCATGATGCGGAAGCGTAAAAACTAATTCCAGTGGCTCGATCACGAATTCCGCTGCGCCATCGCCAGTGCATCTCTACCCTTACCTGAAACATCAACATAAGAAAGAATGAGTATGAAATACTCAGTAAGTAACCCCACCACTGGGGTCAGGCTAGGCATCTATGTCCTTTAGATACCCACATATGGCACATAACTACATGTAACATATAAGAGACTGAGTCCTATCCTATTGTAGTTAAGTATGCCCACAAAACTGGTGAATCCCGAAGGAAACACAAAACTGGTGAATCCCGAAGGAAACAAAAATGTTGAATCCCGAAGGAAACACAAACTGGTGAATCCCGAAGGAAACACAAAACTAGTGAATCCCGAAGAAAACAAAAATTGGTGAGCATCTAACTAATCAATAAGGATATTCACACAGTTCTAATGTGCTAAAATTCAACATGGTACGGTTCTAAAGCATGCATAAAAATCCTTAATACCATGGTTGTATCACATACCCATAATTCTTAACAACATATTATACATCGTCCATGTATAACTTATATCATAAAGCCACAACATACAAGTATGCCTCAACGCTAGCAGATTAGACATCGACATATGAAAACACATACTATCACATACTAACGATCAAGCACTCAGGTGTGCATGTAAATAAATCAGAATTTGTGCCAGAACATACTTTGATTTATGTCATACTGTCAATCAACATGCTAACATTTACCATAACATACACTTATCCTGCTAGCATACAACTAGAGCTTGGCCCGTGGGCAGTTCCAGTGATAAGATTACTTACCTCGAAATCAAATTCCGATTTTTAATCCAAGCTAATGATCTTCAACCAAAACCCCTGAACTAAGTCCCCTAATACAGAACATAACACAAATTTTAAATTCTTGGAACCAAGATCCATACATACAAATTAATTTTTTTTTTTCTTTTTGGGATCACCAACGAACTTACCCAACGAAACTTGATCAAAAACCACTCCAAAATCTCCTTCTAACAAGGTCTAATTCCAACGAACGACAACTTAAAACCTTCAAAACATGAATTAAATGATTATTAAATCCAATGATCAATGGGTGTCAAAAATCCTTCAAGAAATCCATCTCATAACATGACCTTACCTAAATCCAAGATCTGTTCAAAACCAAGAGTCGACGGTGGAAACTGGAGTTGAATGGCGGCCCCGATACAGAAACTCGAGCAGCCCGTTAGACAGATCTATGGTGGCAGACCAGCGGCGCGGTCTGTGGGGCTGACGAAGTTGGGTGACTGAGGCGGCGGCGGAGCAATGGAGGTCGAGGAGTGAGGGAGAGCCGCGTGAAGGAGATTGGGGGGGGGGCTTTTTATTTAAAAAAACTAAAAGGAAAATAGTATATTTTTAATTAAATCCTTTTCTTAACATACTATTTAATCCCTTTCCTTTTTCCAAAAAAAAAATAATAATAATTAATTCCTGCCATAACTTTTTTAAATTGCATTTGAAAATTGAAAAGTTTGTGAATAAATTCCATGACAACACTTAAATTCTCGCATTCATACTTTAAATTCAGAATTCCAAACATGCCCTTCAACTAAGGACAAATACTGAAAAGGGGAAAAGTTTTACATCAATAATAAATGAATAAAAATGTGTGGGGTGTTACACTAATAACACTCTGTGTGAGATGCTGTTAGAGATAGAGTTCAAAACCAAGGGTTACTCTAGTATATTCTGAATCATCTACACTATGTAAAGGTTCAAGTCGTAAGACACCTTTGCTTATGCACAGTGTTGCATAGACTGAAACAGCTCGATGAAAATCTTTTTTCTCTTTTACTTTTGTTTACATTTCCAAGTGGGGGATTGTTGGGTGAAAATTTAACTTTCAAAAGAAAGAAAGAACCAACCTTTTTGGTTGGAGAATCCCACATTAGAAAATTTGGTGTTGGAAGTCTCCTTTATGTACTCCAATCTTGAGTTTTGGGTTTGGACCCCAAAGTATACCCATGTTTTGGAGGGAATAAGGAGATAGACCAATGTGGGTTCGGTGGACGTCTCACACGCGCACCGCCGCCACCGTCCGGTCGGGCGTGGCGAGGCACGTGTGTGTGATGATTAATTTTAATAAAAATATTATTTTATTTATTATTATTATTTTTTATTATTTTTAACCGAAAAAGAAGGAGGAAACGGTCCATTTCATTCCGTTTGCGTTCGTCCGCCCGTTCCATTTCATCCGCCTATTTCGTTCCGTCCGCGCACATTCTGTGGCCCTTCTCGCTCCCTACGATTCATCGCTGAAGGCCTATAAAAGGCTTGGCCTTCAACAGTTCGAGAAGGTACAAATTGTTTCTTCATTTATCACTTCTTTTCCTCTCCCTTTTCTCCTCCATCTTAGCTTTTCGAGCAGTGAGTTTAGAAAGGGTGTGTGTTCTGATCGATAACGGTGCATTTCCGATCGGGTTCTTTTACCTGTTTCATTCTGCAGATGACGTGGAAATTTTCAAACCTGCTTGCACACTTCGGCAGAGCCGCGAAATGTCTTAAAGAGAGCAAGCTCCGCGACTCATCCTATAACGAGTTTCTGTTTTGTAGGTTTTGTTCTTCGCTTAACCATCGTGCCTTGACGGTTTACTGTTCGTCGTTCTGAGGGTCCTGCCATTTCTAACAATTTTAAGACGTACCGCCACATCATCAATGGCCCTCATTAGTAACAATGAAGTTATGATATCTGACCTTAACCGTCCATTCTGGTTCGAAGAAGCGAACTTCAAGTGGTGAAAGCAAAAGATGTTGTTCTTCCTCACCGTCAAGAAAGTTGCCAAAACTTGTACCAGTGCTAAGTCGATCGTCCCTTTACAAGAACCAACTGAACAACAGATAAAATAAGTTGTTGACTGGGAGGAGAAAGACTTTCTTGGTAAGAATTTCATTTTAAATGGTTTGACTGATTATCTATATGACTACTACAGTACAATGAAGACAGCGAATGAGGTCTGGGATGCCCTGCAAAAGAAGTATGACACCAAGGAGACCGGGTTGAAGAAATATGCGGTTAGCCATTATCTCAAGTTCTAGATGATGGATGACAAATCCGTGGAGGCCCAATCCCATGAACTCTAGAAGATAGCCCACGAGATAATTACTGAAGGTATGCCTCTAGACGAACAATTCCAAATTGTTGTTATTATTGATAAATTGCCCCCTTTGTGGAAGGACTTTAAGAACACTTTGAGGCATAAGACCAAGGAGTTCTCCTTAGAGTGTCTTATAACCCAACTAAGGATTGAGGAGGAAGCTTGGAAGCAAGACCAGAGGGAGGAGGTGAATGTAGTATCTGGGAAACCCACCTCTGTCGTTGTAAAACCTGACAAAAAATCTAAGGGGACAAAGAGGAAAGGTCAGAACCGTGGCTCCAACAACTAGAACCAACAGAAAAAACAGAAGCCCCCTTCAGAAGAAACAATATAGTTCCTCTGCTTTAATTGTAATAAACCTAGGCACACATGGCTAGGAACTGTAGGAACACGCATCGTCCTGCTGGTCAGGCGAACCTGACAGAAGAACCGTTAGTCACCATGATCACAAAAGTAAATGTGATCGGTGGTTGTGAAGGGTGCTGGATAGACACTTGCGCTACGCGCCATGTCTGTCACGACCTTAGTTTATTTAAAATTTATACTGAAACTAAGGATAAGAATATTCTATTGGGAGATCACCACTCCACGAAAGTTGTTGGAACCGGCGAGATGGAACTGAAGTTTACCTCGGTTTGCAACTATTTTGTGCCATCTACCTCTAAAAATTGTGCCATCCACCTCTAAACTTATACTGAAACTAAGGATAAGAATATTTTGTCTGGTTCTTTTGGCTGTTTCACTCTGGGGACGACGTGGTAATTTTCAGACCTGCTTGCACATTTCGGCATAACTGCGAAACGTTTTAAAGAGAGCGAGCTCCATGACTCAGCCTATAACAAGTTTCTGTTTTGTAGGTTTTGCTCTTCGCTTGATCGTCGTGCCTTGACAATTTACTGTTCGTTATTCTGAGGGTCCTGCCGTTTCTGACAACTACAAGTCGCATCGCTATTAAGCTTCCTTATATTCCTTGCGGGGGAAAAACCAGCCAATGGCTGTCAACCGCTGCGAAGATGGATGAGGCAGCATACTACAATATGATGAGTATTACTTCAAACAACAGTTAAGAAATGATATGGATCTAGTCACATCATTAAATAACTATTTATAAAGAAAAATGCTTAGTTAACATAGAAAGTACATTAAGATACAATGAGAGTACCAACGTACTAGAAACTTACGGGTGTATAAATAAATAATATTGCAAAGATAAATTAATATTTGATTTTGTGATAGGGCAATTCAATAATAATTAAGCTTAAAGCAACATAGATATAAGAAATATGCTGAGATTAATGAGATGATAAAAGGGCGAGTTGATTAAGCTCCAGCCGCCCGATGGGATTGCTTTGGTTATCGGAACATTGTCGGACCCTATTGCAGAAGGAAAACTGGACTCCCATGTTGTCGCCGGCGTTGAAGGAGCTTCACCAACTTCTTCATCGTCTGCTAATTTGTCTGATGAACTTATTGGGGATATTATCGGACCCTCACCTCCATTACCATTATCTGTATTTTCATTTCACATCCATCGTAACATTATAAATGAATATTAATTAGAGAGAAAATAATACTAGGGCACACATGTCAAATTATGATCGGACATAATGCATCTAAATATTTGTTTTTATACCATCGAGATAGGGAGATTCAAACTATGGACTTCATGGTTACTAACACATGTTCAGTTATGATCACTTTGGCTATATTCTCTTACAATTCTTGATTTTACCCTTCATGAAGTTAAAAGTTCTCAAATAGGTTATTCTATTAAAATTTGTTAGGAAAAAAATTGATGGAAAAAAATTTGGACAAAACGAAAAAACTATCTACCAAGATCAGGAATCGGATTGTTTTCAAATAAAGAAAAATTAACCAACTTATTTACAATATAATAAAATGTTACTATAGGTAAATATCTATCACGGTCTATCATCCTTTATAGATGTCTATTATGTTCTATCGTGATCTACCATTTATAGACAATGACATCTTGCTATATTTGAAAATAATTTCAATAGTTTTACCATTTAAAACAATTAGAATACCTCCCAATTTATGTTCTTTCATTCATAATTTTTGTTTTCTAACCCTAACCAACCAAATTTTCTTATCCTATATGTTTAGATTTGTTCATTTTAAGATTGTTTTTGAAAGAATTTTAAATTTCAAGAGTTAAAATGAACTTTTTAATTTTGAAATATAATTAAAACTAATTCTATACTTCATGCATATTTTTGACAGTTTAACCAAAAAAACAACCATATTCTCTCCTGTTCAATTTAAAAAATATTTAAGTGTTAACTAGGTTTGCAACTATTTTTGTGCCATCCATTCAATAAAAACTTGTCAGGTGGCAAATATTGCTTTTTTTTTTTTATAGAAAAGTTGATTTTTTTGGATGATGAATAGCTACACCTACCTTCCTACAGCCCCACATGACCAAAATAAAATAATAATAATTTAACTTTTTTTAAAAAGTCAAAATTTCTTATCACAACATAGTTTTTAATTGGGTAATTGATTAGCTACACAAAAATAAGTGTAACTCGGACAACACCTAAATATTTTTTCTCCTTTATTTTCTTAGCTTTGTAACAGAAAGGATTGCATAAGATGCACTTTTGATAGTTTTCTTCAGATCCGTTTGGATTGATTTAAGAAAAAAAAGTTTTAAAAAAAACTCATTTTTATTTAAACATTTTTTTATATAAAAACGTATTAAAATATATTTGAAATGCTATTTTGAGTAGTTGTCAAGCATTCTAATTTTTTCTAAAATTATTTATTTTTTAAAATTAAGCACTTGAAAATGTATTTTAAACACACCCTTACTCATGTGTCAAATTATCATTTTTTTTCAAATATAAATTTTTGTGGACAAATATAAATTTGTACGTCTAAACTTTGGGATTGTATCCATTAAAACCTTCTAACTTTATCAAAAAAAATCTTGAACTAACGGTTGTATCAATTTAAATCATAAACTAATATATCTATTTGGACATTTCTCCAAATTTTGTTTGATTAATACCATGTGAAATTTATAATTTAAGTCGATCAACTTCTAAATTTGTATAAGTCAATCAATTTAAATTCATCATTACGATTACTTTTGAAAATCGTCTTTACATTAATTGACAAATCTATGTAGGTTTTATCAAATGTTGGTTTTACAAAATGGACGTTTAAAGTAAAATGAATGGATGATTCTCAAAGAAAATTTTGAATAAAAGTCTAAATTAATTCATTTATTCGTTTAGGAATTGAATCGATTTAATTATAAGTTTCACACGAGATTTCTTCCTACCAAATTTAATAGAGGAAAAAAATTGATATAATTACAAATATTTAGAAATTAAATCAATAAAATTATTAATTTAGAATTTAAATGGATATAAATTCTAAAGTTTTGAGTATAAATTAATATTTCTGAATGCTCCCAAATATTAAGATATATACATTAAGAGGAAAGTAGGTAATTACCATTACATCGGGTGGGTGGCGGGGTTTGAAGACGACAAGCAGCAGGAAGCGCAAGAGCTCGAGTCTGGTTGATGGTGACACCGAGAGAAGCGGCGGCGCCACCGTTGAGGGCAGAGCAAAGACAGCGTGGCTGCGATTGAACCACGGTGGCAAGGCGCGAACAGCACGAGGAAGACGGAGAGGTGGTTCCGGTGGCGGTGATGTAAGTCAAGCATGGGGATAAGCTTATCAAGGCCGTGGTGCATCCACTTGACTGACCCAAGCTTCCGTGGCTCATGCTCAAACCCACAACCACTACCAAAATAATTGACTCATTAATCCCCATTTCTCTGTATAATTTACTCTGATAATCTTTTCTATAGGATACACTATATCTATCCATATCTTCAGGTATTTATATCCAATTATCTGGGAAACTTCAATAACATAATATTTTAATAATATTGCAAATTATTCATGTATAGCTTTAAGTGGGTGGCCAAACTTTCCTCAAATATAATCTAACGCCATAGTAGAGTGACACGTACATGATTTAATTGAACCTACTATATTCAAGTGTAGTTTTGGCAAAACAGTAGAAAGAGAAGTTGTCCTATGCCGTAAAAGTTAAAAACCAATGGATGGACTCCTAACACCCTAAAAAGAGCTTATAATTTTAGTTTCAAATTGTCTCCGTTTAAAATATTTTTTAAGTTTTGATGTGTTAACTTTAGTTGAATTTCCTTTTACATTGTCTAATTTGAGAGTGAAATTAAAGGATATGAACCATAAAAGCTTTGAGAAGATGCTTTTGTAATTTGGGATTGAGGAGGGAAACTATTATTTGTGATGGTAATAATTTTTTACATAATGGATTTTTTTTATGAGAGTCTTGGTTTTTTTTCGTGTAAATGTTTATGTGTCTTAGTTTAATTTTGTTGTTTTCTTTTAATTTCTCAATTATTTTCTACTTATTCCTACGATAATAGTAGGATGTTTTTTCCAATATATTCATCCAAATTCAAAAAAAAAAATAAGTCCTTTTGTAACATCCTGAATTTATCATGTAAAATTTTATTATTTTATTTTGGAATGTTTGGATGGATTGGAATTATGGATATAAATAAATTGTCCAATTAATTTCAATTCAATTATTTTGGATTATTGGGATTTAATTTGGTTTGCAGATTAAATTGGATTATTTTATTAAGATAATTTTATTTTATTTTATTTACGAGTGGAAGATTTAAATTAATTTGGAAGGAATTTTTGGAAAGGATTAGGGGATATTGAGTTATTGGATAATATTTTATTTGGATTCAATTTAGAAAGAGATTTGGAATTAAAGGAGGAAAAAGAGAAGAAAATTTATAAATAGGAAGATTTAGTTATTTGAATTGGCAGTAAAAAGAAAAAGAAAACAAAAAGAAAAGAATTACTTTTTCTCTCTCTCCCTCTCAGTTTGTGCATTAGAAAAAAAATTAACTATTTCTTCCTCCCATTAATTTCAAAAGCAAGAGCGCCCAACCCCACCCCCCACAAAACTTAGCGCCGCCGACGAAGGGAATTTGTCGCCAGACGCCGCCCCCGACGTCCGAAGCCTTAGCTATCACTGTCTCAGCCACATGCCATTGGTCGAGTTTCTTCAAGCCGCGCGTTGGTCGTAAGCCTCGCCAATCGTTGTTGTCTCACGCCATCAGAGTTCCTCAGCTTTCCCGCGCATTTTCTTGCCCAAATGCGAGCGTCTTAGCTCAGCACACCATGTCAGTTGCCTCTCTTCTCTGTTATTGATTGAGTCGCGCCGCCGCCAGTTGCCATCTAGTCAGCCACGCTGCCCGCTGGTTATCGTCCAGCCACAACTTTTCCATCTTCTAGTCATCGGATCTCGGGTTTTAGGTGAGGTTTTTATGTTTATTGGGTGAATTGTTGGGATGTCTCCCATACCCATTAGTTCTTGGTTTCAATTTGACATTAACCATGGGTTTTTGGCTTCTAGGTCGAGGATTTTGAGCATTTTGATGCGCTGTCTATAACTTCTAAGCATGAATTTGTGTAAGTTTTGGGTAAGTTATGTGGGAATTGTTGGAATAAATTATGTACGTTTTGGGATTAGTCCTAAAGGTTGACGTGTATGTTAATGATTGGTGTTTGGGCATTTGATTCAAGGTTTGGCTAAAACTAAGAGAGAGGTTCAGTTACTTGAGTAACAATGTTTAGGCTTAAATTCAGGTACGTGGCTTTCTACTCGTTAGCCTTCGAACCAGACGTCCCTACCACTTGGACCATTTACTTGATTACTTGGACTGTTTCTTGAGATTGATTTGACTGGTTATTCTAGCCAGTTTGGATTGATGATTTATGACTGATTGAATTGCATGATTTAATAGCATTAGTTAATTGGATTGGATTGTTTTGACCATGATGAATGTACCGTTGACTGAGGATATACTGAAAATTTTACCTTTAAGATTAACGACTGTAAAATATAACACATGAGTTATATGAAAACTGATGCACCCTAAGTTATAGGGTTCTTGTTAGTGAAAGTTATACTTTTACTTTATAACTTTATATTTTAAAGTTATATGAAAACTTGTAGGTTCTTATAAATGTGCACATCCAGTCAAGACAAAGTGAAAGTTATGATTTTCCTTCGTCATTATCTCCATGAGGGATTAAAAATGGAGTATCTTATAATAAAGTGTCCTCATATCTTGTAAAAAAAATTGAAAGAGAGGTATAATCATTGAAATATATATATATATATGTGTGTGTGTGTGTGTGTGTGTGTGTGTGTATATATTCTTCCAAAAGCTCGTTATAAGTAGTTGCACTTGAGACTACAAGATTTCAAATCAGTAAGTGATTACAACTCCGCATTATTTAAAATCAGTTCGAAATTGTTGTTATGCGAAGAGAAAATTATTGATGTTGATATGTTAGAGAAAACATTTTGTACATTTCATGTCTCGAATATGCTCCTATAACAATAATATCAAATGAAAGATTTTAAATAATATTTTGAACTAATTTCATGTCTTCTTGTGACCGAACAAAATAACGAGTTATTAATGAAAAATCATGAATCTCGACCAACCGGGATGACACCATTTCCTAAAGTAAATGCTGTGAATTTTAATAATAATCGTGGTCGAGGTCGTGGTCGTGGTCATGGTCAAGGACGTGACTGTGGCAGAGGGAGAAATAATTATTATTTTTGTGGTGGTCATTATAATTATTCAAATTTCAAAAGAACCACATAGATCACAAAGGAAAAGCTCCACGAGATAAGAGTTCAAAAAGTGTTGAAAATAAATTCTACCAATGCAGAATAATGAGCATTGGTTACGTACCTGTCATATATGTCAAAACACTTAGTTGATCTCTCTTAAGCATCCCCGAAGAAAAAGAGAAAAATGTGGAAGCAAATTTTGCATACAAAGATAATGACATATTTGCAAATATAAGAAAACTGTAATACCATGACATTTAAAAACTGTCATATTTAGAATTCATGATAGTTATTTTCTGTCATGGTATCCCCTATAAAGGTATGATGTTCAATGATAGTTTCAAAAAATGTCATAATTGAGCTTTAAATGACAACAAATAATTGTCACTAATGAATGATTACTGACAATGATAAACTGTCATTATCAAGTTTAATATGACATGTTATAATTGTCATCAATTGACTCAAAATTGGCTAATTTATGTAGGACTTTCGGTAATGATCACAGTTATAAAATGTCAAAAAGGAATATATAGTGACATTTTCTTCCTTGTCAAGAATGAATGGACCAAGACAATTTTCGGTGTCATTGAAATTTGAATCAGGACGAATTTTGTACGTCAAAAAATATTATATCATGATATATTTTAACGATCACGAAATTAACATTTTTACACTTTTGTAATGTCATTAAGATGTGATGGGATACACAAGCATGCAACGAAAGCAAACATAATCAATAAGCACTCTAAAGCATGCTATTTCAGAAAACTAAAAGTGGGTTTCAAGTTTCACATATCTTTGATGAATTCTCCCAAATCCAAGTTGCTCTTCACGTAAATTCAGCTCCAAATTGTTGGTGAACCATAAAGAGATCTTTTCTATTATTCTCAGCCTTGAATTTGAGTGGTGGAACTCGAATTTGAGTGAATTTATGAAGTTATTTTTCTGGGTTTGAGAGAAAGAAGAAGATGACTGCAAAAAAAATTTTCTTCAGCTCAATCCATCATCTTCTTCTCCAATACTGAGGTTTTTATCAATCTTCAACATGCAAGCACTTCATCAGTCATGAATCAACTAGTTGAAGATTCCAAGTGGTATTTGTGTCAATTTTCATGAGAAACACCTCATGCTTGAGAAAAGTGGGAAAACCCCACTGAATTCCCGATTTCCAAATTTCCAAATTAGTTGTTTTAATTAATTCTATAATTAACTAAAATTTGATTTAATTAATTCTCAATAATCAAATCTAAACTGAAAAATCTAATTTTTTTAAATTGAATTTTAAAATGGAAATTAATTGATTTTTAATTAATTAAACATATTTAATTAATTAAATAATTTAATATCAAATATCAAATTAATTACACACGTAGTTTTAATACCTGAATCCTATTTATGTAATTTAATATTTAAATATAATAAACTCTCCAATTTCGTTTAATGTCAATAAATTAAACGTTAATTATATCATATATAATTATACAAATCCTAATTCGAATTTGAACCTATTCAAATTCAAACCTTAATTTCAATTCGAACATTTTCAAATTAAAATTCAATTTGAACAATTCAAATTAATATCATTCGAAATAAACTAAATTTAATAATTCAAGGTATTCATGTTTTACGAGCTAGTAGAGGGACCTTATGGACCTACAAATCATGAGCTCCAACGATTTAAGATTAATTGACTAAAACTCTTTAGACCATATTAATCAGTATTCGTTAACCATCAAGTCCAACCACTATAGCTCGATGGTTGCACTCCTCTCACTAGATGTATTTGTGTCCACATGATTTAACCATAACCAGTAAGTTGACCCTTCACAGGTTGTTCATAATAACGATTGGGTCAATATGCTATTTTACCCCTGATATTACGACTTGCTCCTTAAGTTTCATTGATCCTCTAATGAACAATTAGTTTATGATCCAATCACTGATTCTTCTCGGGCCAATGAGAAGGTGAGGCTCTTTGTTCAAGACCTAGATTCAGTTACTTAAGAGAACAAACTTTCTCCTATCCCTAAATCGGGTAGGCATGAATTCCGTCTTGTACCTTATGTCCCCAGCTATCTACCCGATCTTACCCTTGAAATAGGAGGCTTATTGAGCCGGCGCTGTTGAGCCAAACCTCATCTATGAAAATCTAAGGATAATCCTGAATAAATAGAAGTTCATAGTTAGCTCAGGATTAAGATCGAGTTACCTAGGTCATCTAAGCGAAACAGTCAGTCTTAAACAGTAAACAACATTATAAAGTAAAAATGACTTATTTCTTGGTCCGATCTTATGCAAACTCATTGAATAGGACGCCCCCATTTCTCATGTCAATACATGAATGAATCAGGATCACTTCATTTGTAGCACCTTTACAGCAACTTGTAACCGCTACAGAGTAGGCCGCATCTAATAGTGTTACAAGAACAAGGCACCCAACCTTATTCATATACTATAGACCATTTTGGCAATTTACTTGAACTTGACCCTGAAGGAACTCTTAACGAAGAGCAACCATGAGCGCGTTCGGATCTGTCCTATTTCATTGTGATCGAAATTACCACACATACATTCTATCAATACAGGTATGCAATTTAACACTAATTAACGACATGCTTTCACAAATAAAATACAAGAGATTGAGTTCACATACCAGTTGAAGACTGTCTTCACAACGAACTCAACATAGTGGAAGCAAACCTCTACGATCTTTATCGCCCTCCAAAGAGTCGGTTACCAGCAGCACGATCGTCTAAAAGAACGGCAGCAAACGAACAAGCACGAGCAAGCAGGAGCAGGGACGACACCACCACTTAGAGCCCTTGGTATTTTTAGAGTAAGAATCCAAAGTGTGGTCTTTGTTGAATTTGGTAGAGGAAGGAGGAAAGGGTTGATCATGTAGAACGATAAGTAAATCAGAGAAGGCTATCGTATAGCGGATGCTTATCGTTTAGATAAAGCTACACGATCATGTAGGTTTTATTAAGCGATTGTCTAGTATTTAGTAAGCGATCGTTTAAAAAATTCGACACGCTAAGTGATCGTCTAGAAAAACTGAGTGATCGTTTAGGGAATGTGTGCGATCGTTTAGACGTAGGGTGTGCAATCGTTTAAGCGATAGAATGCTGTCGTATAGGCACTCAACTAAGCGATCGATACGTTTTCACACCTTTTGCGAATTTTTCCGAACCCCTTGCAAAATGAAACAAAATTTCATTTTATTCTCCAGTTACAATAACCGAATACTGAATTTCCCACTAACGCACGATTGAAGAGAAGATTTCGGCCAATTATCACATAATTAACCAATTAACTAATAAATGAAAATAACCATATTATATTCTTACCCTATAGTTTGATATCATATATCTACTATAGTAATTTCTCCTCCACTTGATATAAATGATATTTATATCTAATTTCCTCCAAAATAATGTATCTCATACATTTAATCAATTATATCATATATAATTGAACTCCCTCTTGTCAATTTGAACATTTCAAACTAACCCAAAAACTGATTCTCGACTTTATCCAAGCTACTTAGGGGACCTTATGAATCTGTGGCTTGAAGCTCCAACGGTATGTGAATAGCTGACTGAACTCTTTAGCCACGAGATCCACCATCCGTTAACTGCCAGGCATTTCCTAAAGACCAATAGTTGAACTCTTCTTACCACAGATATATTTCTGTGTCCATCGGATATAACTAATCATGAGTACAATGACCCTTCACAGATGCTCGTAAGTACAGCTGGGACAATTTACCGTTTAGCCCTGTAGTTACATCTCACTCCTTAAGTACCACTGATTCCTCTAATGAACAATACAACATAGTCCAACTATGTGTGAACACCTCTCGAGCCAAAAGAAGGTGTGTGGTGCCACATCGTTCAAGCCCTGGAATCAACCCTTAAGGGAGCTGTCTATCTACTTGCCCCTGCTTCGAGGAAGAAGTGAATTCCATCTTGTGTAGCTGAGTTCCCAGCTCCTAAATCAGACAAATCCCCAATATGGTAGGTTTGAATCGTCGACTTGGCCACTCGTACCCATACAAATTAAAGGACCACCCTCAATGGCAGGAGTTCCCAACTCACTCAGGATTGAGGTCATATTACCTATGGTCATCCTAGTGAAGTTAAGTCTCTATCATGAACGGTGTTATATAACGAGACGTTTTCACTTCGGGGTCAGGTCTTATACAAACTCTTTGTATAGGACGCCCCCGCTCGCATGTCCCCTACACAAATGATCAGGATCAGACCATCTGTGACAAGTCATAACACTTGTGACCATTCCACAAAATGGGCCGCATCCGTAGTGTTACCAAGATAAGGTTTCCATCATATATCCACATACTACAGACCATTTTGGTTATCACTCAAGACATGATCCACTTATATGTCACCACATACATGCTTAAGTTACATACAGATAACCAGGGATTTTATGTTCATTGATTTATGGTAAAGAAAATAAAACAAATAACTGAGCAAAATCAAGATGTGAAGTAAAGATCATATATTATACAACACAAGCGTTCGTACAAACTATTTACAAACTATAGGACACGAGACTTTAGGACATCAACCCCAATAGATCCATCTTTATGTCTCTACATAGTTCAAGTATTCATGTAATAGCCATGGATCTTAGTTTATTAGATTAGACTGTATGAATTTGTTCAATTTCTTGTGCATAAAAAAAAATTTACTATTTCTTCTTCCCTTTCGTTTCAAACGTAAGAGCCCCCACCCCCCTCTCTCCCTCAAACCTAGCACCATCATAGAAGGGAATTTGTGGCTTATCATCGCCGATGTTCGAAGCCCTAGTCGTCTGTGTCTCAACCGCATGTCGTTGGTTGAGTTTCTTCAAGTTGTGCGTCGATCGTCAACCTCGCCAATCGTTGTTGTTGCATACCGTCGGAGTTCTTCAGCTTCGTCGCGCATTTTCTTGCCCAGATCCAAGCATCTTAGCCCAGCACGCCACGCTAGTTACCTCTCTTCTCCATTTTTAATTGAGTCGCGCCGCTAGTAGTTGTCATCTAGTCAGCCGCGCCGCCAGCCTGTTATCGTCCAGCCACAAATTTTCCATCTTCTAGTTTCCGGATCTCAGGTTTTAGGTGAGGTTTTTATGTTTATTGGATGAATTGTTGGGATGTCTCCAATGCCCATTAATTTTTTTTTTTTCAATTTGACACTAACCATGGGTTTTTGGCTTATAGGTCGATGATTTTGAGCATTTTAATGGGTTGTCCATCACTTCTGAGCATGAATTTGGGTAAGTTATGTGGGAATTGTTGGAATAAATTGTCTTACATTTTGGGATTGGTCCCAAATGTTGACTTGTATGTTAATGGTTGGTGTTAAGGCCTTTAATTCAAGGTTTGGCTAAAACTAAGAGAGGGTTCAGCTGCTAATACACGTTTCAAACATATATTTAAATGTGCACATAATAATACATGTTCCTTCAGGTTCATGTTTACAACTGATTCGTGTACCTTCAGGTTACATACTATGACTAATGCATGTTCTTTCGGGTTCATGTTTACGATTGATTTGTATATCACCATGAATTTTTTGTCTGGATCTACTCGACATCCCCCCACCCCCTTCCATTTATGCTAATACCATGCTGAGAAATGTGCATAGCCCTAGAGTCGATAAAAACCCATGCTGGTCAAGCCCTTATTAGTCAAGCTTTGGCCTCAAGATCTGCATCGTTTTGGACCCTTGGATTCCACCCACAATATGTACGGACAGGTCGGACTATGATAAGGCTCATCCTCATCAGTAACGTTTTCTGCTACTTTTATTTCTTCATCCTCGAACCCCTTTAGGATGGCTAACTTAGCCTTGCATCGATATTATAGAGTGAATCTTTTCTCACAATTAAAGCAAAGACCCTTTTTCCTTCTCTCCATCATTTCAAATGGTGAACCTCTTCGTTGGCATAACACCCCCTTTAGCCCCGGAACCCATTGACCCTTTTTTGGATTAGTATGACTAGATTCTATCCATATCAAAGAAAAGTTATCCTCCTTTAATTGCGCGCAAGCTCAAATGCTTGCATGAAGGTGGTGGAATTTTTCATTATCGGCCTGAAGAACGAGAGTTGGGGAGGAGTACTGCTAGTGACTGATGTGTGTTCCTTCGGAATCACATTTATGACTAATAAGTGATCCTTCAGGATCATTACGACTGAAATAATATGGGTGTACACCAGTGCTAAACTAGCTTTGAGATCACATTCTCATTCAAACATTTTGACCGTCATAACGCCCCAGTCTTACAATTCCAGATGGATCAGGTAGTTTTGTGATTTACAATTATGCCTCGAAAAAAGGGTTGGGATGTGTGCTTATGCAACATGCTAAGATGGTTGTTTAGGCCTCCTGCCAACTAAAGAATCATGAATGGAACTATCCGACACATGACTTGGAATTGGCAGTGGTGGTTTTTGCTTTGAAAATTTGGAGATACTATTTGTATGAGGAGAAATATAGATCTTCACAGGCCATAAAAGCTTGAAGTACTTCTTCACTCAGAAGAAGTTGGTGAAAGACTATGATTGTGAGATACTGTATCATCCAGGTAAGGCAAACATAGTAGCAGACGCTCTCAATAGGAAGACGACTCATTCAGCAGCTTTGATTACTAGACAGACACCTTTACACAATAATTTCGAGTGGGCTGAAATTGCAGTAGTTGTAGGAGAGGTCATCGCACAGTTGACACAGTTGATGGTACAACCGACTTTGAGACAGAGGATTATTGATGCTCAATAGGGTGATCCGTACCTTATTGAGAGATTTTTGCAGGTGGAGCTAGGGCGGGACAGTGAGTTCTCGGTATCCTAATACTATTATAAATATTATGATAACAGATGCTCATTATTAGTGTCAACTGTCCATGTGTCACTTATCCTTTACCCCATGTGTTGTCCATGTGTCTCAAGATTACACACTATTAGTGTCAGTGTAATCCACCTCCTACTTGTCAAATTATCTATAAATAGTGGCATTTGGTGGGGTTTGGAAGACATACATTAGGCAAAGTCCAAGAAAATTGGTGAAAGTGGAGAATTTAGAGAAATTTCTTATTTTATATTTTGCTAATTTATTTTATTTTGTTTATTTATACATTATGTTTAATTTTATTTTAATATTTATTTATTTTATTATATTATATTTATTTTAATACTATATTTTATTGGTATTCATATTTCCGTTGTGCTCCTCAAGTTCACAACACGTTATCAGCACGAGCTTCTATCGTCTTCCTCGCTAAAGGTAGGTTCTAAAGGTATGTCAATTTTTTCCTCTTCCTTATAATTAATAAATTTAATGTTATTTTGCATATTTAATATCTATTAAATTTTTAATATAAATATAATATTTTATGATGGTGTTGTCATGACAAATCTCACAAAATTAAAGTTCTTCGCTCTTGGTATTAACGACATAAATTATTTGTCGTGGATGTTTGATGCCGAAATCCACCTGGATGCTATGAATCTTGGAGAGACTATTAAAGAAGGAAATACAACATCTAGTCAAGACAAAGTGAAAGTTATGATTTTCCTTCGTTATCATCTCTACGAGGGATTGAAAGCGGAGTATCTTACAATAAAATATTCTCATATCTTGTGAAAAAATTTGAAAGAGAGGTATGATAAAAAAAAAAAAAACAGTTATTCTTCCTAAAGCTCGTTATAAGTTGATGCACTTGAGGTTACAAGATTTCAAATCAGTAAGTGATTACAACTACACATTATTTAAAATTAGTTCGAAACTTGTTATGTGATAACTTGTAGAAATACAAGTTATTTTTGCTCTTAAGTTGGAACAACTAAGGTTTTTAATGATAAACTCTCATCATTTTTAGTAGAAACACATGGATTTATTCAAACAACAACAAACTCAGGCAAAAGAAGTTTTATGATTAAATATCGCGGCACTAACGCACTGAATTGTAGGATTTCAATGTAAGGATTAGCATTAATGCATTATACAAGTGCCAAGGAAAAGCTCTAACGCATGGGCCATGCGTCAGAGGGAGTTCAACGTAGAGAAGATTCATTGCTCCAGGCTGATTGTGTCACATCACCACTTGCAAGTATGGGCACCTGCAGCAAGCGGCGTCTAAAAAGCTTCCAAGTAGCAGGCGGCGTCTGAAAAGCTTCCGAGGTCAGACGGCTGACCAGGGCATGGACTTTAATGCTGCCCATTCACCAAGTGGACGTGACCAATGCCTATAAATAGATGAAGTCCCTCTAGAGTTAAGAAGTTCGGAAATCATCAAGATCCTTACTCTCTGTAAATTGTAGTTATAATCTTAGTTCTGTAGAAGCTGTGCTGTGGTGTTAAGATGATCAAAAGGGTTGAGAACCACCAACACCGTCAGTCGGGGAGCGGAGGAAACCACTCTTGAGAAAGATACTCTGTCCATGCCTATACAAGTGATTGTACACAACGAGATTAAGCCAAAGAATTACAAGAGATTGTATTCTTTGGCTTGACTCAGTTTCCTTCTTATTTATTGTTTTCACTCCATTAGATTGAATATTGTTTTTGTAAAGACTCTTTGTTTCTTTATAAAATTCATATGTTTGATCCATCATACTTACTATTGTTTATCTCTTGTTTATGTTGAACGCATTAATACTTTATGCACAACTTCATTCTAACGCTCAAACCAACTTGACAACTTGATAAAAACATCTTTAACTTAGATTATTCGAAAGAATAACTAAGTTGCATCAAGTAGAACGCCTAGTACAGGTAGAGATAGACTTCTAGTGTTTCCTGCATTCTGTGTTAGACGCATGCACCCTAGAGATAGGCTTTGTATGTTATTCGCATTGAGAAGTGTTGAATAAGGTCTAACGCATAAACAAAAAGATAAGCAAATCATCCCATCTAATCCACATCACATCTTAATTGTGTACATTCATCTTAGACCAATGCGTCCACCTACCTTAAATTCCATTTTCGCATGATCCATCATTCACCACTCAACTCTTTTGTATCTTCTTGCACAGGCACAGCAAGTTAGTGTAAATAATACATTTCTCATATTCATTTAGGAAAACCCCTACAATATATACAACGCAAGGTCTACGTTTGGTTAACTGAATCCCTGAGATCGACCCTGGACTTGCCAGGAACCTAAATTAGATTTATACTTGGATCTGGTTTAGGAAAACTTGAGCGTCATTAGAAGAAGTTGTGTGTGTTCTGTGCACATTACTAACGCCCCAACACGTTACCATTACTTAGAGCATCAAAGCATAAACACATCACTTATACTTAGAAATTATTTCTCCAATTTATTCTATACAATACACTTCTAGAACATCTCACGATAATAACGAACATTATGTGAAGAGAAAATTATTGATGCTGATGTTTTAGAGAAAACATTTTGTAATTTCATATCTCGAATATGCTTTTATAGCAGCAATATCAAGAGAAAGGTTTTAAATAATATTCTGAATTAATTTCATGTCTTCTCGTAGCCAAACAAAGTAACTAGTTATTAATGAAAAATCATGAATCTCGACTAACCGGAATGATACCATTCCCTAAAGTGAATGCTGTGAATTTTAATAATAATCGTGGTCGAGATCATGGTCATGGTTGAGGTTGTGACTGTGGCAGAAGAAGAAATAATTATTATTTTCGTGGTGGTCGTTCTAATCATTCAAATTTCAAAAGAACCATGAAATGATAATCACAAAGGAAAAGTTCCACAAGATAAGAGTTCAAAAAGTGTTAAAATAAATGCTTCTACGGAATGACTAGGCATTGGTCACGTACCTGTCGTTCATCAAAACACTTAGTTGATCTCTATCAAGTATCCTTGAAGGAAAAAGAGAAAAATGTAGAAGCAAATTTTGCATGCCAAAATAATGACATATTTGCAAATACAAGAAAATTGTAATACCATGACATTTAAAAACTATCATATTTAGAATTCACGACAGTTATTTTCCGTCATGGTATCCCCTATAAAGGTATAATGTTTAATGGCAGTTTTCGAAAAATGTCATAATTGAGCTTTAAATGACAACAAATAATTGTCACTAACGAACGATTATTGACAATGATAAACTGTCATTGTCAAGTTTAATATGACATATTATCATTGTCATCAATTGACTCAAAATCGATGAATTTATGTAGGATTTAAGGTAATGATGACAGTTATAAAATGTCAAAAAGGAATATATAGTGACATTGTTTTCTTGTCAAGAATAAATGGACCAAGACAATTTTCAGTGTCATTAACATTTGAATCAGGACGAATTTTGTATGACAAAAAATATTATATCATGATATATTTTAACCGTCACGGAATTTAACATTTTTTACACTTTTGTAATGTCATTAAGATGCATTTTTTGATAATTATTATTTTTGTGAACCCTGTCATTACATATAAGATTTCCATAATGAATTAATGTTTTTCAACCCCAAGAACACAAATATAAAATACTTTCATATAAATAGAAAATAAGCATAAAGTTGATAATACTTTTACATAAAAGATCAACTAGTAACCATTAATAAAAGTTTTACAATAAGCCACATCGAATTATATTTCAATCAAAGTTAAGAAAATAAAAAATCATTTTAGAGTTCAACTCTACCCATCAATATTGACAATAATAACAATATAAAAAGGCCTTTCCAATGTTAACAATTTTTTAACACATTGATCTTGCCCAAAACATGGAGTTCATAACCTATATCCACAAGTATGAACACCCATAATCAAATTGGGTAAATGATTTACTTATACAACATTGATATAATAACCTATACTCGCAATTCATCCATATCAACAATTATAACAATATTCAACAAAATTCTCCAAAACGGTAGTAAATACGTAATACTCGACAACAAATAGTATCTTTCTTTTCATTAATATATTATTATTATTTCAAGGGGAGGGGGGTACAAATGGAAGATGTAAAAATAGCCACGTACATACTGAGCATCAATAAGTTGCCAAAAAATGACAAAAGAGATCTTGTCAACCTATACATTTCTTTGGATAATCATCACAAATTTTTCCTCAAATAAAAAGTCAATACTCAAATTAGTCTACAGATATAGCAATCTAAGTGTTCTTATATATCATGCAAGCACTAAACTCACCACTTTGTTGGTCTTAATTCTCCCTACTGTGTGAATGTACATGCATTTCTTCTCCAAAGAATCATTTACAACAAAATGTTGTCCAAAAGCAACAAAAAACACCAAGTACCACATATCATGCAAAAAAATATATGTGATCCTACAAACTCAGCCCATTCAAATCGCCACAGTCAATGTCATCTTGTGTATAAGTAGATAGTGCACCTTTCATCTGTATACAAGAAAGTGGATCTTAATGATGGAACACGAGACATACGCAGTGGAAAAATGATCTAATTACACTCTAATTGTTTTTAATTTAAAGGGGAAAATGCAATTGAAGGAAAAAACAGTAAATTAGAAAATTACCTTTGAAGCTCCCAAAAATTGCTTTTCCTCGCTGAATCTCGATCCGAATTCTTCCGGACCACCACTAGAGTTGACCTACTCTGGACTTAGAACCGGATTATGGGACTTGGTAAATGAAGAAACCGAGAGAGAGAGAGAGATGGAAAAAGAAATGGATCTTTGGGTTGGGTTTTGGGTTATGAATTTTCCTCAAAATAGTGTTTTTTTTTTTTAGCCCAAATTTGAAAATTACCTTTGGCAAAATGGGCAAAAGTTTTTAATCCAAAATTAAAAGCCCAATTTATAGAAAAAAGTCGTGCAACAATTGCATGAAACAAATCCATAAAAACCCAACACCTAGAACCCACTATTTAAGTGGGTTAATGTCTCCATTATAAGTCAACACCTAGCCCACTATTTTGTTAGTGGAATTATCCAACAAAAGTTTAGATTTTCCCACTAACTTTAGTCAAAGGGCAAAATATTCATTTTGTCAAAGTCAGACTTTGACCAAAAAGTCACATTTTGACTTTTAATGATTTTTTCCGTGTTGACTAATTTTGACCTCCCGAGCATGAATCCACATTCATTTTCTCAAAATTTAAATCACATTTGAATATAAGGTCGATCAAAGTTTGACTTTTCAAAGTCAAAAGTCAATTCTTTGACTTTTTACATCTTTGACCATTTCCATTATTTTCGAGCTTCCGAATATGAACGTATTCATATTCTTAATATTTAAATCACATTTAAATATTAAAGCTATATCTCTAAACTAAAAACCGACTACTATTTCATATATACTTGTTGGTTTCTCTCTCTTCACATAATTCGAACAATTCGAATCATTCTATCATACTGTTCTAAGTTTATTCCATATGAGCTAGTAGGGGAACCTAATGGACCTATAGATCATGGGCTCCAACGATCCGAAATTAGGTGGCTAAACTCTTTAGATGGAGCTAATCAACATTCATTAACTAACGGGTCGTTCCACTATAGTCCTGTAGTTGTACTCCCCTCACTATAGATATATTTGTGTCCATTTGATATAACTATGATTAGTAAGTTAATCCTTCACAGGTTGTTCGTAATCTCGGCTAGGTCATAAAAACTGTTTTACCCCCAAGACTACATCTTGTTCCTTAAGCTCCACTGATCCTCTAATGAACAATTGGTTTAAGATTCAACCTATAAACCGAACCCCTTTCGAGCCAAGGAGAGGGTAGGGCCCCTTGTTCAAGACCTGGATTCAGTACTAAAGGGAACAACCTATCTACTATCCCTATAATGGGTAGGAGTGAATTCCGTCTTGCATCCTATGTTCCTAGCTATCCAACTAATCTTACCCCTGAAATAGGAGGCTTATTGGACCAACGATAATGAGCTGCCCTCACCTATGCAGATCTAAGGATAATTCCGAGTGAACAGGAATTCATAGTTAGCTTAGGATTAAGATTAAGTTACCTAAGTCATCAATTAATAAAATCGTCAGTTTTATACATAAAACGGGTGACTATTTCATGGTTCAGTCTTATGTAAACTCATTGCATAGGATGTCCCCACTCACATATCTTTATATGAACGATTCAGGATCAAATCGTTTGTACTAACTACAAAGTGGGTTGCATCCATAATGTCCCTAGAACAAGGCGTCCAACCTTATTCATATACTATAGACCATTTTGACTATATATTTAAACTTGATCCACATCTGTGTCACTACATAAAGTTCAAACTACATTAAATAGCCTCAAGACCTTAGTTTATTGGATTCAAAATTACAATTTCAAAAACAATTTTATCGAAAAACAAAACATAATATATTTATTAATTTCCAAACTATGAGTTTTAGAATATAAAATCCAACACTTAACATATGGCACTAAATTTCTAGTTCAAATCGTTTGAAGTTCAACAGCACATACCATGTCTAAAATTGAAGTGTTCTTGGACAATATTATATCACGCATAAATCGCATGACATAATAGCCATATTCAACCACATCCAATTATTTAGGACACTGTGCATAGAACATAAGAAACATAGATATGGTAAATAAGGTTTCTATGAACTAATTTGTCACTTACTTGCATTGTCATTTCACCTACCTTGACGACCTTCCAACTTGGCTTCTTCTTTTTTGAGATGTTGAAGGACGTACGGATGCATATATGGAATGAAAAAGATCTTAACTATTGACATAAAATAGTTAGCCATTATATGTTAAATGGTATAGTAAGTATCACATACATTCTAACTACTTCCATACCATCCTCATGATATAATTTTTCAGTAGGTCCATCCAAAATACAACACCTTTTATGTAATCAACAACTACCAAACTCTAGTGATTACTATATGTTCAAATAAACATAGAAATTGTTAGACTAATGATACGAAACTATATACGCCCAATTTCTACAACAACATACCCTGAATTATAAGGAAACATGAGAAATTGATTATGACCTATTCCCAGTAAACTAGCATTCAACACTTACGCATGTGATTCTTTGTAAGTAGATATTGAAATAGATCCAGCGTCCAAGAACTTTTACAAACTTAGAGTATTGAACTTATCAACAATTTTGTATAAGTACCTAGAATATAATAACCACAATGAATAACTATTCAACCCAATTTGTAATCATAAGATAGTATTATATTGATAATGTCACTTACATCATATATGCATCAAGGCAAGGTGTTGATATTGGGCGCATACATCAAAGATCACGAAGCATATCAAGCAATATGCAAGATTTTCTTTGGATCCCGAATACGCCAACAGGTACTTCATATGGATCAGTGACTTAATATGCTCAAGTTCTCAAAGCAAATAACGTAGAG